>NC_054378.1:1805625-2407500 GCF_017654675.1 Xenopus laevis
AAAAGGAGGAAGGAGGCACATTTAATTCAGAAGATGAAATTCTGCATCTTCATTTCTTGCAAATGGTTTTCTACATTGGGATATAAGTAAAAGAGGAGGAAGGAGGCACATAGAAGGGGAGGCATGAGCATGGAACATCAGGAACATGTCTTTTTTCAACTTATGTTACTATGTTTGTAAAATTCAATTTGTATAATATGCAAATAAAAATAATGTTACAATTAATAATAATGGATGCAGTCTATTTTTTTATTTCATATTTTGTTTAAAGAGGAGGGGTAGATTTATGCACAAATAATCAATGGTTTATTACACTGATATGGGTGAGTGTAGCTCCCACTATTCCAAAGTCTACCAAGTGATCCCCACAGGCTCCAGTAAAAAGAGCAACCCAAATCTCTTAAAAGGGCGATATAATCCCTTGTTCAACATGAATTCAAAATATTCATCTAAAGAAAATAATTGGCACAAAACAACAGTGACACCTCGGAGTTGCCACATTTCTGCTTTTTAAAGGTTTGATTCTAAAACCAACCAACCATTGTATGTCCTGATGTTATTTCTGTGAAGTGTCTCATTTATGTTTTCAGTTGTTACTGATTATAAAAATACATTGCAAAATTGTAAAAGTAATAAAATATTTTTATATAATGGTGCTGATTTACAAATGATCGTTTTGGAAAGACTGATTCTGATTGAAACATCCGTATTTATGGAAGGTAATGAGAGAGTTTACAAAAGCAAGGGTAAATAAGAAGAAGAGGGTTCTAGGACAAGAAAAAAATGTATTCCGAAAGGAGGAAGACAGAAGAATAGACTAAGGAAGCACTCAGTGAGTTGCCTCAGGACTGGGCCCTTGAAGAGGCAGAAGATGATGATAATTTAAGAAATTATTTAATAAAAACCTAAATGCTAAGATTCAATTCATGCTAAAAGTTAATATAAAGGTTAACTACCCCTTTAATCATGATTAATACACACAGAGAGACACTTAAAATACAATTAACACCCAAAATATCTGACTTACTGTAAATAAAAAACAAAGAAACCTTTTGGTTTTTTTTTGGTACTACACATACAAGGGCACATATAGTCATTGTCATGTGGAGCTACATGGAGTGGATCTCAGTGTGGAAAGAAAAAAAGTGTGCATTTTACATAAGCTAAAGGCCTGAATAAACCTTAGGAATTATTTTTCATAAGTCATTTTTTCTTCTTCCAATACAAAATTACAACTGTCGAGGTCCCATAGACGTCATTAGAAGCTGTGCTGAAACTATTGAAATTTCAGCCATTCAGAATTTTAGAGGTATTCAGATTTTTCTCCACTAGAAATATATAGAATTTTTAGAGGTGTTTGTTCTTTATATATACAGATCTTTTAATAAATGACATGGGATGTGTGGTTTCAAAAACCTCTAAAACCACAAAAGTTAAAAATTTAAAAATATGTGCCTCTAAAAAGGCTTATTTATTAAAGGTCAGATTTTAGAGGATTTTGAAAACACGCCTCCATAAAAGATTCCATTATAAAAAGTGTGATTGAAAAAAAGCGGTTCAATAAAATCTGCGCAGCTCCCATACACTTCTATAGCACCTCGACAACTTTTACTTGCCAATGTTTTGCATTAGAGGTTTTTACACTTAATACATTTTGAATTTTCAGAGCTTTTTAGAAATATCGTAAAACCCACAAACTTTTCAATATATAGGATATGACTTTATGGCTGACATTTTCTACTTGAGTATCTTTTCACCTAGTCCTCTGAATACCAGTCATAAAGTCATTTCCTATTAGGAATGGCAGGCCGGCCCAAAAACCGTGGGGTCCGTGGGTTGTGCGGGTTCCGACCGGCTCCAGCACATATCTTCGAGTTTGGGTTGAGCTCTTGTCCCCGCCCACGACCAAGCACTGCCAACTTCCGGCACCTAAATTTATAGACTTGCGCCTTTGGTGATGTCACTGCAGGGCGGCCGTGGGTCTATGAATAGATTGGGGAGTTTCCAATTAAATTCAGCCTAATATAATATGTATAGGTATGGGATTTTTATACAGAATGATTGGGACCTTTGGCTTTCTGGATAACAGATCTTCATGTGGATTTAGATTTTTATATCTTTATGTCTTTGGTTCACTAAAAAATAATTGAAACATTAAATAACCCCCAATAGGATTGTTTTACCTTCAATAAGGATTAATTGTATCTTAGTTGGGCTCAAGTACAAGCGACTTTTATTTTTACAGAGAAAAAGGAAGTACTCTTTAAAAAGATTATTTGGATTATTATTTGGATAAAATGGAGTCTATGAGAGACATCATTCCCCTAATTCAGAGCTTTCTGTATTTCGGATAACAGATTCCATACCTATGGTTTTCATTTGGCTCACTATAAAATATACTTGCGTGTATAATACTGAAAATAAAGCAAATAAAGATAAAACCTATTTTCAGGAATGCTTTTTTTTTTAAAAAAAAATCTTACCTTAAGGGGATATGGTCATGTTCTTGGTGTCCGCAGATTTGCAATAGTTTATAATAGACTTGCATTTTGGAAAGATCATAAAATCTGAGGTCTTGTTTGCAGAGCTAGGCTTTACCTGGTTATAATACGGCAAGTAAAATTCAACTTTCCGAGCAAAGACTGAAGCTTCTACAATGTCACCTTTTTCATTGACAGGGAGTACTGTACCTCCTCCTTAAGGAGTTGTCTGTCAAAAGTCAGACCTCTAGGGTCACTTTCAGGGTTGAGTTACTTTCAGGGTCGAGGTATGATAGATCTCAAATCTGAATTCGAGTTTGGTGTTTTCTCAACTCGACTTTGTCAGTTTTGACCAAAAATTCAAATTAGAATTTACTTTTTGAACCTTAATAAATCTGCCCCAGGTGAGCTTCTTCGGTTTTAAGCAAACAATCAAATTTTGGAGGTGAACTCCCCCTTTAATATTTGCAAGGATCAGTTGCACCTGAATTTTTAAACAAAATCACTTTGTGACACCATTTCTGTTCAAAATTAGTTTTATATTGAGAAAAAAAACAGTAAAAATAATGTTTTGCAAGGGAATCCTTTGTACATAATGTTTCCAAGTTAATATTTTACTGTCAGAGACCCAGTACTCCCCCTAATCATAACCTCTAGCTTGCGCAACATGATGGCAATCAAGCAAGATTTAAAATGGAGTCCACTCTGATTCTAAACATGCTAATAAATTAATAATAGGAATATTCATTTGTTTCCTTTTTTTTGCAAGGAAATCCTTCACATTTTTCAGAGGAATCTGCCAGATAGCAGGGAGAACAAAAAAAATGTTGATGGTTTAAAAAACAAAAACAATATATATTTAAGATCCCTTTACTTCTACTTAATGGGATTCTGTCACGATTTTTAAATTTAAATTCTAAATGGCACTGTTTACACTGCAAATAATTCACTGTACAATTTAAAATGTCATTCCTGAAGCAGCAAGTGTATTTAGTTGTAATATTGGTGTGTAGGTGCATCTCAGCTCATTTTGCCTGGTCATGTGATTTCAGAAAGAGCCAGCACTTTAGGATGGAACTGCTTTCTGGCAGCTTGTTGTTTCTCCTACTCAATGTAACTGAATGTGTCTCAGTGGGACCTGGATTTTACTATTGAGTGCTGTTCTTAGATCTTGTGTTAGGGAGCTGCTATCTGGTTACCTTTCCCATTGTTCTGTTGTTAGGCTGCTGGGGGGGAAAGGGAGGTGGTGATATCAGTCCAACTGGCAGAACAGGAGTAAAGAGTGACTGAAGTTTATCAGAGCACAAGTCACATGACTGGGGCAGCTGGGAAACTGACAATATGTCTAGCCCCATGTCAGATTTCAAAATGAAATATAAAAAATTCTGTTTGCTCTTTTGAGAAATGGATTTCAGTCCAGAATTCTGCTCGAGCAGGACTATTAACTGATGCGTTTTGAAAAAAAAACAAAACATTTTTTTCCCATGACAGTATCCCTTTAACAGAAGGAGATTATTTTTTTGGGTGGGTCTCAGCAGAGTGTTGTACAACATGGCAAAAAGACAGGAACATGGTTATTCATATTGTAGGAAGCAGCAATACTGGAGCTCTGCAGGGTTCTCAAATGAAATTCTGGGACAGTCAGTCAGTATCTGACAGGAAGGGGCCAAAGTAGCCACAACACAAGCCTCTGTCAGAAACCATAAAAAAAAACATTGTTGCACTACATAAGGAGATAACGAGTGACAAAAAAAAGAATGGAAACCAAAGTATGTGGAAATCATCCTTTCATCAGAGCAGGGTAAAGCCACTAAAAGAAAAGATCTTCTGCCCCACACAAAAAACGTTGGGCCAGTTTGTTGTTTTACTCTAAATTCTTCTTTCTGCCCTTTTCCACGTCATCCTGTGGCTGTTGTTTGAAACACTCCTCAGAGTGTATGTAATGTAGAGCCATCTCACTGTATGCCTCTAGAATCCTCTGCCTTTCCTCTGCTGTGAAGTCCACTGAATATGGATGTACCTGGACAATGTGACGCTTAATGGTGCTGACTTTCAGGGTGGCCAGGGTTCCCCCGCACACCATGCAGATAAGGCCCTGCCTGCGACAGTCGTAGTCCATCATGAATTCTGTGCGCCAACGGACCTGGTAGTTGCGCTTAGCGCTGTTACACGGCGGGGGAAGGGAAGGTGCTGAGGACGCACAGTTGCCAGCATTTAATACATTGTTTCCAGATACCGATGACTCTTCTGTAGAGAGACAAAAAAAGTGAATGAGATTAATAGAAAGAAAAAAAGTACCATTTTGAGTTGCTTACTTGGATCAGGGGCGGCCATACTTACTTGGATCATGTGAGGTCTACTTTTAGTGATATTGTCCTACTCGAGTATATACGGTACCTCCGAAGTTGCACTCAGGGAGGTGAAAGGTAGCGAAGTTGCGGTAGCGTTAATTCGCCAAGTAAATCGAAGTTACACTAGCAATGCCTAATTTGCATACGACGCCAAGTTAAAGTTGAATGGACATATATGTAGCAGCAAATACATTACACTACACAAGCCTGGGAAAGCTTTATAATATAGACGCCAGCGTTTTTGTCAACTATTTTTGAAGCAAGCCCTATCTACTCGATTGCACTTCGCCTGGTCTGAGGTGGCGCAGGCAAATCTGGTGCAAGAGGTAACGTTCAGTAAAATCCGCAAGTTAGTGAATTGGCGTAGTTACGTCCCTTCTTCATATCGCAACTTCGCCTGGCGTAAGGGTGCGAAGTAGCGATAGAGTAGGTCCACTTCGCTAGCGAATTTACGCCAGCACCCGTTAGTAAATCGGCGAAGTAACGAAATGACATCACGCTGGCGAATTTGTGATAGCATTAGCCACTTTGCGTTTTAGTGAATTTGCCCCTATAGGTCTACTGGTACATTCCGATCTACATTTTGGGCACCCGTTTAAGGTCTTATACCACAGAACATATAAAAGTACAAGGACTATATACACCTCCTATGATAAATTACACAACCTGCCTTCGAAACCCCAATAAGTCCATAAAAGACAACAATTTTGAAAATACCTGTGGTACTGGTTGGTTACTCTGGACTTTCCCTGACCAATATCAGCTTGATGGGTGGCAATTGGTTAAAAAAAAGGAATGGCAATATTAGTATAAGGACTGGAAGGACATGGGAGAAGCAACAGTTTTTCCTGGGCGCACATAGAAAGTGATGACATCAGAGGCCAAATCAAATGGAAAACGGATATTTGGGCAACAACAAGCATTTGTTGAGGGTTATTGGGGCTGGAGATCAGGCTTACCAGGGCGTGTGCACAGTAGCCTTACCATGAGGGCAAGGGAAATAAGTGGGCCGTGTCAGGGATGCGGAGAACGCAGGCTTTTGAGGGTAACATCAGGCTTTTTAAAAAGGGCAGAAATCGGCAGTTATCAGGTTTTAAAGAGCGGCGTTACCATAGAGAGGGCAGGAGAGCAACTGTATCAAGCTTTCAGAAAGGGCAGAAGAGCAGCAGTTTCAGGCTTTCAGAGAGGGAGGAGAGTGGCAGTTTCAGGCTTTCGGAGAGGGAGGAGAGCGATGATATAGAGATTTTCTGAGTGGAAATTAGAACCACAGTCTCAGGCTTTTGGAGAGGGCAAGAGAGCCGCAGTATCAGACTTTTGGAAGGGCAGGGGAGCACAATCCATTAGAAAGTCCATGGTAACCAACTAACACCACAACTGTCCATTCCACAGAAGAGAAAAACAAAAAGACACCAACTTGTCAATACTTCCAGATCACAATATTGAAGGGCATTGTGAACCCTCAGCTCACTTCATAGCAAGCTGCACATATTCAGCAGTTTGTCCCTTGCACCACCACACAGTGGCATGAAGAGACTATAACTCCAGTTACTTCACACAACTCAGAGGCACATATTCTCCCTTACCATTGATTTCAATATAGATTTCATCTCCTCCATCTTGATGGGCTGTCTTCTTCAGTCCTGCAGCCACTTTTTGTTCCCACTCCTCCATGACCACAGTCTTCTCTTGGTCACTAAGGTAGGTGGTATCTGGGTGCTTCTGTTGGATATGCATCTTAACAGCACTAATTTTAGGATTCATCAAAATCACTCCACACACCATACATATTAATCCATCCTTCTGGGGAGTGTAATCCATCAGATATTCGAGCTTCCAGCGCTCATGCTGGTATGTGCACGGATCATTTGTCTTTCCTTGGACTCTTCCAAAAGCAAATTCCCATGAGGCTCCACGCCCCTCTGTGTTCTGCACATTTGTCAAAGTACTTTTCTCTTCTTCTGCCTCTTCAACGGGGTCACCATTTGCCACAGTGGCACCATACTGGACTGTGTCTGAATCTAACAAGAGCAGAAGCAGAGATGTGAATGAGAAATAAAAAGCAAGCGTTCACAAAAAAGCAAGAAAATTAAAAGCAGACAAGCGAAGGTTTATGGAATTAAAAGGATACTGTCATAGGATAACTTGTTTTTATCAAAGCAGAAAATAAAAGGTGAAATGCACTAGCCTGGTGTAGTTTTGGTCTGGGTTTCCATGGCTAGACAACTTTCAACAAAAGTGTGTATAAAGGTATCAGAAATATATTTGAAAAAAAAAAAAAAAACAGCATCCCTTAAAGTCCATGGTACTAGTTTCCCCTATTTCTATAGGTACTGGGAATGCCAGGGTTCCCAGAATAATTATAAATAATAATTACAATTATTTTTTAAATACTGTATCATATCCCATGTTATAAAACAAATAATCAGGGTATGGCTGGAGATAACAGCAGATCATGTTTCCCTTACCACTGGTTGCTTCTTTCTGTGGACCAGGCACCATCTTTCTCACTTCAGCTACCCGTGTCTCCCACTCTTGGATAACAGACATTTTAGCTTCAGCCGTAAAGTTCCCTGTGTGTGGATGTTTCTGGATGATGTGCCTTTTGATGCTACTCTCTTTCAGTACATTGAGGGATGAGCAGCAGTACATGCATACAACACTGCCCCGCAGCCCATTGTAATCCATCATGAAATCTGAGTGCCAGTGGAGCTGATAGGCACCATATTGGCTATTGGCCTTGTTCTCCCTCCAAAGGCAAACTTCCCAAAGCAGGGGGTCAACTCCAAGAGGCCAACGGATAATATCAGCAGAAGGTGGTTCAGGAAGAGTTAACTCTGTTGCAGAAACTTTGGGAGCAATAGCTCGCCAGGATTTTGCCAGTTCAGACGTTGCTGATAAAGTAAAAAGGGAAGGGTTCAGGTTCAAGGGAAGACTGGGGGTGGGTGACAAAGGTTGAACAATGGCAGGTTTTATGGGTTGGATAAGTGCTGTGCTAGGGACTGGCATGGGCATTAAGGGCTGGAGAGAGGAGGGCATGGTCATTATGGGTTGGGCTGGGGTGGACATGATGGGCTGGACTGGGGAGGGCATAATGGGCTGGAGGGTGGACGGCTTCCAAGGCTTCATAAGGCAAGGTTTCAAGGGATGGATGACGGAAGAGTCTGGTATGACAGATACACGAGCAATGATGATTGGTGCTTGCGAGTCCACTAGGAAGTAGTAGGAAAAAAACAATTATTATGCAGTTGATACATATATCTGTCTGTGTATATTAAAAACTTTTTTTTTTTACTCTACATGGTCTTACCCAAGTTTTTTTCCTCCTAACTTTCCATTTATATAAAAAATTATAGTGTGTGTAGTAAGTTAAGCACAAAACAAAAGCTGTGGTACCGTGTTAGCCAGTAGCAAAATTAAGACAGGGCCTTAATTTAGGGTCAGGTTTCAAGACACACTATGTGACCCGACTGATTCCAGACCCCTGGACTATTTACAACCCATCCTAATTCATTTCATTATCTGTACAATTTATCTCTATCTATCTGTAACTTCCAAAATGTATTGCCCATGAATACCTCCAGAATCCAAAAAAAAAAAAATCAGGAACAGAAAAAAATAAGATCCATGACTGGGAATTCAGAAAAACAAGCAGCACACCCATGAACGTAAAATGGGAAAAGACAAAGAAGAGTTGCAATGGGGTACTATACTTTGCTTATATCTGTGGTGACTACAGTCAAAATCGGTTCCCCTATTCTAAGAACAGACGCCTTTCCTTTTCCATCCTAGGCAGTCCTACTATACCTAGGAACACTGCACACAGTCAAAATGCATATTGTTATTCCACCACATAAAACTACCGCTCCACCCATTTTCTCAACCAAAAAAAACTCACCTTTTAATACAGGGAGGCCAATGCCCAGCACCGCCTTTCCATTGAGATCTACATGCTGCGTTTTCACTGTCTGTTTGGTTTCTGCATCCAAGGGAAGCATCTTTTCTACATCCACCGTACTTTGCAACCTCTCATCATGACACCCTTGCTTCGGTTCTGTTGCATGTTCCTCCTCTATTGCCTGGGACGTTTCTTTTTGTAGCTTTCTCCTCTGTAGCTGATCTGCTTCAGTAATCATGCCTTCCTCACTTGGGGCATCTTCATTTTGTTTTTGCTCCTTTAATGATTTATGGATTTTATTTAAAGGCTCTTCCGGTCTCTTCTCCTCCTTTTCTGACTGAAGAGCAGGTGTTGGCTTAATGTTCTTATTGTCCCATAACAAAGCCTCTTTCTTGTTTAAGTGCTTTCCTTCCATCAATGGAGACTTTTTTGATTTTGTGGCCTCTTCCTCCAGATCTGGAGCTTTGCTGACATCTTGCTTTTCATCTGTTGGGCCCAGAGATTTTCTTGTCTTATGTTTATCATCTTCTAGTATTTCATCATCTCTCTCTTCCTCCAGTTGTGGTGCATTACTCAACTTAAGCTGCTCTTTCTCAACCATTTGGGACTCCTTATCCCTAGAAAGTCCATCTTCCATCATCTCTAATGTAACAGCACTCTTTTCTTTTTGAAGCCCCTCTAAAATCTCCTTGTCAGCATTTACAACCATGTTAACGTTATCATTACTTTCCTCCACTTCTGTTTTTTCCAAAACATCATCTTCTTCTTCCTCTTCATCGTCATCTTCGAATTCATCTTCCACCTCTTCCTCTATGTTCTCTCCACGACTTGCCCAAGCTTCGAGGATCACACTTTTCTGACTAGGCGTAAGCTGTAAGGATGTTGGGTGAGTCTGTAGTATGTGGTTTTTTATGTCAGCCAGGTTAAGGCTGGGTAGGACTGTAGCACACATCATGCAGTGGAGCTGGTTACACTGACAATCATAATCCATTAGGAATTCAACTCTGAACCAGTGCTGGAGTGATTCGTTCAAATACTGTTCTAAATGACTCGTGTCCGGTGGAGAAGGCTGTGAAAGTTCAGGTCCCAGTAAGGGGCGCCAGGTTCCTTTACTAACAGGGGGGAGGCGCCTTCGCCTTTTTTTAGGAATAGGGATACCAGGGTCCTCTGAAAAGAAAGAACAGAATTGATAAGCAGATACCTTATCACTAAGGATCTTAGCATTCAATTTTATTATTATGAACACACTGATATTCAAGACTATTTGCAATTTGTTTCATTATGTTTTGGCTGAATTGTTATTTTCTGCCTCTCTCTCTCTAATATTCAGTCTGGTCAAAGGAGTTAGTGACTACTAGACAGAAAGCAGATTCATTCAATTACTTCTCTTTCTAATTAGACCCTCTCCTATTCATCTTTCAGACTGTAATTCAAAAAGCTGCCTAATTGCTAGAATAAGTGGGACACTAAACCCCAGATACATGTAAAAAAAACAATATTTACTGCAATAGTAGTAATTATTCTGTGATATTGAAGAGAGTAAATTAATTGTGACAGTATCACTTCAATCGCATTTCAAATACTTTGAACGGATTGCCGGTGGGTATTCATATATCCATAGTCATATATCCAGAAACCTGTTATCCAGAAAGCTCCAAATTATGGAAAGGCTGTCTTCCATAGGCTCCATTTCATCCAAATAATGAGAATTTTTTTTAAATAATAAGAATAAAACAGTCGCTTGTTCCTGATCCCAACTAAGATATAAGTATTGGGTTTATTTAATGTTTACATGATTTTCTAGTAGCCTTAAGGTATGAAGATCCAGATTATGGAAAGATCCGTTACCCAGAAAACCCCATGTACCGAGCATTCTGGATAACAGATCCCTTACCTGTATTGATGACTTTGTCCTACAGAACTTCCTTATCCTCCCATAGGAAATAAAAGAATTTTGACAGGTTTACTAAGCTAGTAAAAAAAAAATGTTTTGATTAAATTACCAGATATAAAAAGTTGCTTATTAATAGGGCCAAATACGACATAAATATTCAAACTTCTGTTGAGGTTGTATCAGACTGAAACATTTGGCAACAATGTGAAATTTTCCAAACTTCAATGCTTTATAAACAGGTCCCTAAACTCCAGACTGGAGAGCTGCAAAACAAAAGAAAAAGAAATAAATAAACTGCAAATTGTCTTAGAGAGCTAAAACGTAATAGGGTAGTTCACCTTCAAACTGACTTTTAGCATGATGTAGATATTGTGATATTCTGAGACAATATGCAACTGGTTCCCATTTGCTATGGTTTATTTATTTCGCTTTTCGTTCAGCAGCTCTCCCGTTTTTTTGGAATTTCAGCAGCAATTTCTGGTTTCTAGGGTCCACTAGGGTCCAATGCACCTTAGCTATGGATAAGAGACAGGAATATTAATAAGAAAGGGCCTGGGTAAAAAGATAAGTAACAAAAAGTGGCAATAACAACAAAACTGTAGCCTCACAAAGCAATCTTTCTTTGGTTGCCAGGGTTACTGAGCCCCGGAACAAAAGCTGGAAAAAGGCGAATAATGCAAAAACTATAAAACAAAAAATTAACACCAATTGAAAAGTAGCAAAAAAAAACAGGAAATTCTAAAACAAAACTAAAACATAAATTAAAGGTCAGCCACCCCTTTAATGGTAAACATCATATGAAAGCAAAAGAGTGGTTTAAAGGTGGGGAATAGGAGGCAGTCCTTAAAGGGATACTGTCATGGGAAAACATGTTTTTTTTTCAAGACGCATCAGTTAATAGTGCTGCTCCAGCAGAATTCTGCACTGAAATCAATTTCTCAAAAGAGCAAACAGATTTTTATATATTCAATTTTGAAATCTGTGGGCTAGACATATTGTCAGTTTCCCAGCTGCCCACAGTCATGAGACTTGTACTCTGATAAACTTCAGTCACTCTTTACTGCTGTAAAGTTGCAAGTTGGACTGATATCACCCCCCTCCCTTTCCCCCCAGCAGCCAAACAACAGAACAATGGGAAGGTAACCAGATAGCAGCTCCCTAACACAAGATAACAGCTGCCTGGTAGATCTAAGAACAACACTCAATAGTAAAATCCAGGTCCCACTGAGACACATTCAGTTCCATTGAGTAGGAGAAACAACAGGCTGCCAGAAAGCAGTTCCATCCTAAAGTGCTGGCTCTTTCTGAAAGCACATGACCAGGCAAAATGACCTGAGATGCACCTACACACCAATATTACCACTAAATACACTTGCTGGTTTAGGAATGACATTTTATATTGTACAGTGAATTATTTGCAGCATAATTTAGAAATAAAAACAACACCATAAAAATCATGACAGAATCCCTTAAACCATACATCTGGGAGCAGCAACAGTGCCTTTAGAGACATTCAAGGAGAAGGAAAGGCTAAGCTTTATCAGAAGCCTCCCCTCACTCTGCTTAACTACCAAACGCAAAACCACATACAATACCACATTTCTCACCCACTTAATTCAATCTTGCATACTCCCACACCTTGTGTATTACTCCCTTCCCTTTAGAGTGTAAGCTCTTTTGCATAGGTCCTTCCTCACCTTTTGTACCGGTATTGATTGTGATGTATGTAACTCCATATGTTCTGTGTATATAATTCATGTGATTTAGTTGTATAATCACATTTTCTTTTCAGTGCTACGCAATATGTGGTGCAATATAAATACATGTTATTAATAATAATAATAATATTAACAACTGTCAGTGAATATCTGACATCCAACTGCTGCATGAAGAGAGAATGAAGAGAAACAGATGCTGAGAGAGGGATAGTGAAGATAAACTTGATTATTTCAGTAACAATGCAGAATATTTAATTGATTGTATTTAGAAGGTTTCTTATTTTAGTATGTTGAAGCTTATATTACATTTTCAGGCAAGAAAGCGAACTCTCTGTTACTGTGTATATGAAGCAGATTTTGGTCAGGAAATACAAACACTAGTAATTTCTACAGGACAGAAAAGAGTGTGTGTGCCATAGGCCAAATAATAATAGCAAGTCAAGGGGGTGAGGTACCAAATACATGCACTTTATTACCTGCAGCTGTAAGTGTCTGAGCATCCACAGAAAGGTGTGCATCCCAACTGCCAATAATAACCTCTTTTTCACTGGATGTCCAATTTAAGGAATAGGGGTGTTTTTGCAGAATGTGACGTTTGATGGTGCTGAGTTTCAAAGTGGCTAATGAGCTTCCACACACCATGCAGATCATGCTGTGACTGCCAGCATTATAGTCCATCAAGTATTCCAGCCTCCAATGATTGTGGTAATAACGTCGGTGGTCTTTCCCAGGAATTCGGCTGTTCCCAGGCCTGGAAGCCCTCTCTTCATAATGTTCCGGTGCTACTCCTCCGAGGATCTGGCTATCTCCACTAATGTCCGGGGAATTCCAGCAGGCAGGACGAGGGGATGGAGAGAGTCCTGCCACTTGTGAGTGACATAGGTCCGGGTACAAAACATCCGTAAAGCTGCCGTCTAAAAATAAACATATAGTCAAGGTTAAAAAAGGAAAATGATAATATTACAACTAAAAAAATACAATTGCTGGTTCAGGAATGAAATTGTATATTGTACAGTGAATTATTTGTAAACAGTGTCATTTAGAAATAAAACCCATGACAGAATCCCTTTAGACAACACAATGGTGTTCATGGATGGCAGTGTTGCAATAACGATTCATAAGGAACAGTGCTGCCCGTCTGTATTAGCTAAAGAGCACATGGATAAGCCAGAAGGCTATTGGACTAATGTTCTGTAGACGGATGAGACCAGGACGGAACAAGAAGTGTTCTGTTTGGGGAAAGGCAAACCACTATCATAAGAACCTTATCACATCTGTGAAACATAGTGGTAGCACTATCATAGTATCAGTATTCATTTGCTGGTACAGTTCAGAGTATCCATCTGTGTACTGAAACTCAACAGAAGGTGGGTCATACATCTATCCTCAACACACAAGCCCATCTATAAAAGACTGTTAAAACAGAATAAAGCTAATGTTTTAGAATATAATGTTTTAGTTAAAGGACCAGTAACACCAACTACTTTAAAGTAACAAAAATATAACGTACTGTTGCTCTGCACTGGTGAAACTGGTGTGTTTGCTACAGAAAGACTACTATAGTTTATATAAACAAGCTGCTGTGTAGCCATGGGGGCAGCCATTCAAGCACAGGATACACAGTAGATAACAGATAAGTACTACTATAGTTTATATAAACAAGCTGCTGTGTAGCCATGGGGGCAGCCATTCAAGCACAGGATACACAGTAGATAACAGATAAGTACTACTATAGTTTATATAAACAAGCTGCTGTGTAGGCATGGGGGCAGCCATTCAAGCACAGGATACACAGTAGATAACAGATAAGTACTACTATAGTTTATATAAACAAGCTGCTGTGTAGCCATGGGGGCAGCCATTCAAGCACAGGATACACAGTAGATAACAGATAAGTACTAATATAGTTTATATAAACAAGCTGCTGTGTAGCCATGGGGGCAGCCATTCAAGCACAGGATACACAGTAGATAACAGATAAGTACTACTATAGTTTATATAAACAAGCTGCTGTGTAGCCATGGGGGCAGCCATTCAAGCACAGGATACACAGTAGATAACAAATAAGTACTACTATAGTTTATATAAACAAGCTGCTGTGTAGCCATGGGGGCAGCCATTCAAGCACAGGATACACAGTAGATAACAGATAAGTACTACTATAGTTTATATAAACAAGCTGCTGTGTAGCCATGGGGGCAGCCATTCAAGCACAGGATACACAGTAGATAACAGATAAGTACTACTATAGTTTATATAAACAAGCTGCTGTGTAGCCATGGGGGCAGCCATTCAAGCACAGGATACACAGTAGATAACAGATGAGTACTACTATAGTTTATATAAACAAGCTGCTGTGTAGCCATGGGGGCAGCCATTCAAGCACAGGATACACAGTAGATAACAGATGAGTACTACTATAGTTTATATAAACAAGCTGCTGTGTAGCCATGGGGGCAGCCATTCAAGCACAGGATACACAGTAGATAACAGATAAGTACTACTATAGTTTATAGAAACCAGCTGCTGTGTAGCCATGGGGGCAGCCATTCAAGCACAGGATACACAGTAGATAACAGATAAGTACTACTATAGTTTATATAAACCAGCTGCTGTGTAGCCATGGGGGCAGCCATTCAAGCACAGGATACACAGTAGATAACAGATAAGTACTACTATAGTTTATATAAACAAGCTGCTGTGTAGCCATGGGGGCAGCCATTCAAGCACAGGATACACAGTAGATAACAGATAAGTACTACTATAGTTTATATAAACAAGCTGCTGTGTAGCCATGGGGGCAGCCATTCAAGCACAGGATACACAGTAGATAACAGATAAGTGCTACTATAGTTTATATAAACAAGCTGCTGTGTAGCCATGGGGGGCAGCCATTCAAGCACAGGATACACAGTAGATAACAGATAAGTACTACTATAGTTTATATAAACAAGCTGCTGGTGTAGCCATGGGGGCAGCCATTCAAGCACAGGATACACAGTAGATAACAGATAAGTACTACTATAGTTTATATAAACAAGCTGCTGTGTAGCCATGGGGGCAGCCATTCAAGGCACAGGATACACAGAAGATAACAGATAAAGTACTACTATAGTTTATATAAACAAGCTGCTGTGTAGCCATGGGGGCAAGCCATTCAAGCACAGGATACACAGTAGATAACAGATAAGTACTACTATAGTTTATATAAACAAGCTGCTGTGTAGCCATGGGGCAGCCATTCAAGCACAGGATACACAGTAGATAACAGATAAGTACTACTATAGTTTATATAAACAAGCTGCTGTGTAGCCATGGGGGCAGCCATTCAAGCACAGGATACACAGTAGATAACAGATAAGTACTACTATAGTTTTTATAAAACAAGCTGCTGTGTAGCCATGGGGGCAGCCATTCAAGCACAGGATACACAGTAGATAACAGATAAGTACTACTATAGTTTATATGAACAAGCTGCTGTGTAGCCATGGGGGCAGCCATTCAAGCACAGGATACACAGTAGATAACAGATAAGTACTACTATAGTTTATATAAACAAGCTGCTGTGTAGCCATGGGGGCAGCCATTCAAGCACAGGATACACAGTAGATAACAGATAAGTACTACTATAGTTTATATAAACAAGCTGAAGTGTAGCACTGGGGGCCCCACACAGTTCTCTCACTTATTTTCCTCACACACATTGTCTCCCCAGCAGTAATGAATAGGTTAAATGAGGAGGAAAGTGAATATGAATGAGGAGATGGAAGTAGAAGCCCCTAGAGGACTAGTGGTAGGGCCCAGTATGAAGTAGAAGTCGGTGGGTGAGACACAGCAGTGAGTCAGGATGTAATATATTATTATTATTATTATTATTGACTATTAGAGGCATCAGTGGGCGTCACCAATTGTCACTCACCCCCCGTGGCCTCCTCCTTCATGTTAATCCCCGAGCTTTCCTGCCCCACGTGACCGCTCCTCCTCGCTGCTTCCTCTTCTTCTTCTTGTCCCACTTGGGGTCCCCCCAGCACGTCATGTCCTTCTGTCTCCGTTGTGGCCACGGCCGCTCGCGCTTCTTTCACCTTTTTTCTTCTCTCTGCCCTCCGTCCGAACATTGGGACCTGAGACATCACAGGGTCAGCTCTGCTCAGCACCGCACAGGAGGGCGGGGCGTACCAGTGACGTAGCAAGGGGCGTGATCAACCCTAGCCAAGCGCCGCACAGGACTGAGAGGAGGCGATACTGTCTGCCAGAGAGAGAGAGGCGGGGCCTTCCCGCCGCGCCGCACAGGACTGTGGAGTTGTGGGGCGTGGCTGAAATCCAGCGCCGCGCAGGACTTTGAGGGCGGTGCTAGAAACGTCATCAGGGGCCTAGGGGCAGCTGGAGCCCATATGTGTGAGTTTTGTGCTGCCCTCAGTTGGTAATGGTTTCATTGCGCTTATGTCATGACTAAAGGTTTTATTCAGACCATCACACGATAGTTGTACATTCGCGCAAAATCCGTTATATAGCGCTACAGGGACTGTGGAGAGAATTGATATTTGTACTTCAACTAAAACTTGAAGGTTGTGAGGGGCATGTGACCCCCTGCTGATTGGTTTATCCTGCGGAACTTCTATTCCCCCCATTCTCTGACATAGACAAATAGTGCAGCGGAGGAACCGCAGACTGGTCACTTCCACCGTCTCATTTCCTCTCATGGAACGTGCTCCGCGCCTAATTACTCCGCCCACACACACTTCCCAAGCTCTGCAGCCCCGCCCCCTAATGGTAGAGGTGGATGAGGGGCCCCAGTGAGGAGGAGGAGGCCACTTAGGGAACTTTGTGAGGGGCATGTGACCCCTTTTCTGATTGGTTTGTCCTGCTGGACTTATTCCCGCCATTCTCTGACAGACACAAATACTGCAGTGAAGCAATGTAAGACTACAATACCCAGCATGCAATGGGACTGACTTGTGTAGAAGTCGGGAGTTCCCACATTTTGGCCTCTGTACCCCAGTCTCCCGTCACTCTTAAGCATTCTCACTTTTTCCACTCACTTTCCTCCATTTCAGACAATTTTGGGGCAAAAATCTCTGCTGCTGCTGGCTGGTTAAAAAAGTCTAAAAAATAAATGAATATATATCAAAATACTCCTTTTTCTAATATTGGCATGAAGTAAAATGGGAGAGATTGGGCCGTCACCAGGGGGGTAAGTAGAGAGGGGGCCCAGGAGGTCTAGGGGTCCCTAATACAAATACAATTTCATTAAATATTGGTCAAACAGCTCAACCTCTAGACATTTTGGTGGCCAGCAGCAGATTTTTGCCCCAAAATTGTGATCTTAAGAAAAAGAAAAGTAAAGCCTTTTTTTTTTTATTGAATCTTTATTATCAGCCAGGTTTGGGAAGGCTGATGTAATGTCATTTTTCCTTTCCACCGCATTTCAGCAAGTTTTCTCCCTTTGAGATTTATGGAAAATAGGCAAATTTTGTTCATCACCAGGGGCGTAACTACAGAGGAAGCAGACCCTGCGGCTGCAGGGGGGCCCAGGAGGTACAGGGGGCCCGATGAGGCTCTCATTGATGAGCAATTTGAACATATATTGGTAAAACAGGACAAACACTGGATATGTTGGGGGCCCTAAAATTAATTTGCTGTGGGGCCCAGCAACATCTAGTTACACCACTGTTCATCACTACTTGAACCTTAGCAGGTGTCACGATCGGCACCCAAAATCCAGAAGCAATGCTAAGCTCCCTGGTCTCGGCTCTTGCATCCGCCTTTAACAGCCGCCTTTCACCTCGGGAGGAGCCCTCGGCTAATTGGATGCCGCCAGGTCTTATAACGAGAGGAGCCAAGCTAAGGGTTCTGGACGAGCAGAGGGGCATGATCATTAGCAAAGTCTTTTAGGCAGAAGGTCACAATACAGGGAGCAGACAGAAAGCGTAGTCAAAACCAGGCCGGGTCGGTGCGGGCAGGATACAAGCAGAGTCAGACAGGCAATGGTCAAAACCAGGATATCAATCAACAAGAGTCAGACAGGCACAGGTCAGAATATGGATTTTAGAATAGTCGGTTACCAGGTAGGGGTCAGGATCGCAGAAGTCAGATTAGTCAGGCAGGCGGGGTCAAAACAGGAATCAGATACAGAATCAAACAGAGTAGCACCCAGGAACTCACTAAGACGAACCAAATAACGGGCAATGAACACAGAACCCTTTAAATCCAGTTTGAATTTGGCGCCATGCACACTGACGTCACGTGCCTTTAAGAAGAAGAGATGTGCACGCCGCATGCGCCCATAGGAAACCGGCGCTACAGCAGCAAGGATCAGTGTGCCGTCCCCGCCGAGGGTGCAGCGGGCGTCCCCACCGACCCCCTTGAACTGCTAGACCACGAGGGTGAGTAGTTGTTACAAGAAGTTTTGCAGAGATTTTATTCCCCTTCTCAGCACATGGCCATAGACTTGCACCTACTCACCACTGTAAATGCTGCAAACACAGCAAATACAGCACAAACATTATATATATATATATATATATATATATATATATATATATATATATATATATATATATATATATATGCATTTTATACATAGAGACTGAATGATCCAAGCAATGTTCCATATAAAAAGGTTTTATTCAATAAATAGCTTAGTTTCACAATAAATAAAAGCTAGTTGTTCCCACAGAAAATATCGGGTGTAACTGCCCTCCAAATGGGATAACATGGAGGCAGCCGCATATCACAGTGTAAATAGGGATTTAATGCCCGAGGTAATCCGGTCTCCCTCATGGAAGAGATTTAAGACACAGGTAAAAGGAAGAAAACACATGGAAATACACCCAGAAGGGGATGAAAAAGGGGTGTGCTACATACCAGGCAATAGCCATTTTCCCATTATAAAACACGCTACAATTTTATCATTTCTTATTGCACATGATTAGTTTGTTGCAAAATACGTTTTTTTTAAAAATATTGTTCATTTTCCCCTTAAAAAAAACTCTAGCATATTTGTGTTTCAGTATTTTGACTTCCCCCCCCCCAAAGATTACAAAACATCCCAGAACATGAATAAAAATAAATACACAAAAATGACTGTTCTCTTCTGGATTCATTCCGTTGAACATAAAGACAATTTTGAAATTCAAAGTGAAACGACGAAAGCAGCAGAGTCTAATGTTTCTTTAAATGGTAAAATATCCACCTCTGGTCTGATCCTAAACCCTGGGGATTGATGACCATCTGATCAATACCTTTAGGCTGGCCATACACCGACCAATAACATGTTTTGCACGGTTTTCAGCATAAATCTGTATATAATCTATGGGTTGGTTATAGGGATGCACCAAATCTAGGATTCGGTTCGGGATTTGGCCAGGATTCGGCCTTTTTCAGCAGGATTCGGATTTGGTCAAACCCGTCTGCACGGCTAAAACGAATCCGAATTTGCATATGCAAATTAGGGGCCGGGAGGGAAATCTCATGATTTTTGAAACAAGACAAGCAAGTAAAAAAATGTTTTCCCCTTACCCCTAATTTGCATATGCAAATTCGGATTCAGTATTCGGGCAGATCTTTTGCAGAGGATTTCGGCCAAATCCAAAATAGTGGATTTGGTGCATCCCTAGTTGGTTCAGAGATTGGACATGATGGTGATGCACCATATCTGCCAGTCTTTGGGACATTAACGAAGAAAAAGTGAAGAGAGGCCCGAGGAACTTCCCAAGGTTCTAATTATTTGGGATGTCTCCCACTTTGGCGGTATCAGTCTGCCAGTGTATAGGCAAATTCTGGCCGCACAATGCTACGTAAAAACACACTAGGTTAATGCATTCTTTTAAAATGATATGTAGAGGATGCAGACCTTAAAAAGTGAATTATATCTCAATGTAGTGCAGAGAAAAACAGTTTAGATCAGTGGACCCCAACCAGTAGATAGTGAGTAACTTGTTGCTCCCCAACCCCTTGGATGTTGCTCCCAGTGGCCTCAAATCAGGTGATTATTTTTGAATTCTTGGCTGAGAGGCAAGTTTTGGTGCATAAAAACCAGGTGTACTGCCAGAGCCTCCTATAAGCTGCCAGTCCACATAGGGATTACCAATCACAGCACTTGCTTTGCACCCCCAGGGACTTGTTCATGCTTGTGTTGCTCCCCAACTCTTTTTGAGAAAAAAAAATTGAGAAAAAGTTGGGGACTCCTGGTTTAAATTATGCCATGTTGCACTTCATTCAGCCATAGGCATAGTTAAAGCCTGAACTATTTGTATACAATGCCAGTTGTTCATTTAGGTTGAGGTCAGTCGTATGACCCATTTGTTGAACTACAATGTCCATTTGGACACGCAAACAGCCAAAAGGTCATAGGCAAAGTAGCTAGAAAGACACAATTCAAAAGGAATGCCGTTCAACTACATGACTGTTCATTTGCTTGGATTTACAGTTGTAGTAGAGCTGTATTTATATATATATAGACACTTGTAGGCAAGCCCACTGGTGTCTACATATAAAAAAAGGTTACAAAATAAAAAATTCACTTTATAACGACCAGATATTTGGATAAATCTGGGGGCAAAGCTGAGGGGGTCCTGTGCATGTCCTGATGACTGATCTGAGGGGGTAGCAGGCAGTTAGAAGTCCAGTTCTTAGGGTGGCACTCACATTAAATGCAGCCCTGGTAGATATGAAAGCCCATAGATCCGTGGACAAGTTAGGAGAGAACAAGTGAAGGCGATAAACATAATAACTTCCATAAATAAATAGTGCCGTATGTGTGAAACTGACTCTTGCCATGCATAGTCCAGGATTGGCACATTTACTGCTAAACAGACCTTGGCAGAGGCCTATGAGCAGACTGATAGACTGACAGACTGCCATAACCTTCACAGTGCTTTGCTGCATGAATATTAAAGCTTTTCCATAAAAAAAACTTGCCTGAAAATGACATTTGCATTATTCTCTGTCTATGCATCTGATTTTGAAAAATAAAAGAGATTATAAAAAAAACAAAAAACTCGCCTAGGCATTAAATAAATATCACCGGCCATGTTAAATGGAGTTCAGCATTCTGATGGACCCTTGATTTTCAACCAAACATGGGCCAAACAGGGTCAAAAACCCACAAACCTTTACATATGAGGCTGATGTATCATTTTAAAATGTCTGCCTACCCAATGTAATAATATAAAATATTTTGTTTCATAAACTTATTTTCCTTTTTCCCCACTTTAAATAATTGACATTTTATTTTGTATCCTATAGCTGTATCCTTAAGAAAGAGACTTTAATCTCAGTAGAGTTAAATATGTCATTTTTGTTCTGTAATTTTTACGTAGGGGAATTGGCAGCGATGAAAATATCCCGATATAATGCAAGGGCTGTGACTATATCGGAATATCTATTTTCAAAGCCATTTATAATGACAATGACAATGAATCCACTAACTAATTTAGTCCTTTTCTGCCAAACATGGATGATATAATATAACTTTAGGAAAAGGTTGGTATAGGATTTTAGTCTCTGTGGCTATACAAGCCCCTGTTATAAAATGTATCTCTGTTTCTTATGTAGAGATTCCCCCCCCCCCCTGAAATTATACAGCCCTAAAGGACTTTTTTTCACCCATCTCTTTCTAGTTTTACAGTCTCTTATTTCTCCTTCTTCTTTAATTTTCCTTCACTGGTATGATAACTCCATTCACACATCAGTCTCAACACCCCGTAGCTTGGGGACCAGGATCCTCGGGGTAACTCCAGTATTCAGATCTGATTCAAACTCCAGCAGTTGTCCCATGAAGTTCAAGTTGGGGGAGATGATTGGTCGCTTCCCTTTGACAAATTTATAGGCATCCCCCACTGTCATCAAGGTGTGCTTCATAAGGTACGCAATAACAATGGTGGCAGAGCGTGAGACCCCTGCCTGGCAGTGGATGAGTACTCCTTTTCCATCCTGCTGAGCCTCTTCTACAAGTGAAAAAAAAGGGAAAGAGTTTTATATTCAGTACATTTACTAGTATAAAAGGTCAGCTTTACCAATGAGTACAGGTTTTGGACCTTTTATCCAGAATGCTCAGGACCTGGGGCTTTTTGGATAATGGATGTTTCTGCAATTTTGATCTTCATACCTTGTCTACTGGAAAATCATGTAAACATTAAATAAACCCAAAGATATGGTTCTGCTTTCAGTAAGGATTAATTATATCTTAGTTTGGATAAAGTACAAGGTACTTTTTTATTATTATAGAGAAAAAGGAAATCATTATTAAAAACCTGGATTATTTGGATAAAATAATCTATGGGAGACAGCCTCTCTCCATAATTCGGAGTTTACTGGATAATGGTTTTCTGGATAACGCGGTCCCTAAGAGGTGCATATTTGCCCCCTTAAAACCCATGCACTTCCACGTAAACTAATGGAAACGCACTATGGAAATTCTCACAGGGCGCATGCAAGCCAAAATCCGCCATGGGATACCAGCAGAAACGCCAATACGTCAAGAAACTACCAAATCAATAGACTCTATGGGATCTGCAAGTTTAAAACCACAGTTTATGTAAATACGCAGCATATTTTAAATATGGCCTCCAAATTCACGCAAGATAAATGACGCATGTACGTTTTTAAGGCCGGTGACGTAATTACAATGCGTATTGACCATCATTCCTGCTCCATTTTGCATGTAATAGTTTTTCTATTTCTAAATAGCTTTTCTATTTCCAGCCAGCGGAATTATGGGGAACGAGAACAATGAGAAGTGCATGTTGGGAAAAGAAACCTACGTGCTGAAAAAGATGTTGACGGGCGCGTGTGGTTTCAGTGGCGTGTTTACGCCCGACGGAGCTTTTTTAAAAACACAACGTAAAAACGCCATGTCTGGCCTTGCTTTTACAATCACATAAATAAGAATGAATGCAAATACCTCCATATTTATTCTAATTTCTAAGGCATACACAGACGTGCATTGTAAAACATAATCTTACAGTAAGTGGGTTAGTAATTAGAATCCGATGCCAAAAAATGGAAAATGTTAGTTTTTTGTTACTGTAAAATCCAGATTTTTTTTGAAGATTTACTATACCCCGAGGATGGAAAAAGTCTGAATCCGAATATCTGGCATCTCAGACCCACCGCAGTTGTATATAAGTCAATGGGAGAGGTCACTATCCTATTTGGAAGTTTTTGTGGTCTGCGCTGGAATTAGCCAGAAAATCGGACTATTTCTAACTTTTCAGGCAAAAATCCAAAAACTCAGACTTTTCGGGAAAAAAACTCCAAAAAATTGTACCATTCGGGTTTTCGTTTGTTTTAATTGAGTTGGTCCTCGATCTGATTAAATCATGCTTTTTTTAAAAATAATATATAAGGTCCAATAGTGGATTCTAGTTTGGTTGGACTACTTTTATTTAAATACTTAGAAAAGTTTGGATTAGTTGCAAGGCGACAAAGCTCCTCTTCTTCAGGGCGACTAATCTCCCCGATCTGCCTTCCCTGCATTCCGACGTCTTCAATGGAAATCGCCTGGGGGCAGGCACACGGAATGCTTCGTTTTCCGAAGTCGCCCGAGGTTTCCTCATGAGGCAATTACTGGCGACTAATCTCCCCCCGAATCTGCTGTGTGGCCAGACCCTAAATGTTGTTGTGCTATAGATCAATTGCTTACCAATGAACTCAAATGCTTCCTCGAAGTACTGCCGAAGGTCCTGCTTGCTGTTATCTGTAGCCGGCAGTCTCTTGTATCGTAGGGCCCCAGACTCGGCATGATATAGGGGCAGATGGGTCGTCACATTTAAAACATGGCCAATGTTGAGGTTAACCATACGGTTTAAATCTTGAGCATCTATCTCATTGCCAAGAAAGAGGAAAGGCAAAATGGAACTCAGCTCTGCTTTTTCCAGGTCAGGAGAGAGCGGTGATGTGAGTGATAGTTCTGCTGGCAATGTGCATTCATCAGCTGGGGGCTCAGGCAGAGCTGCAAGAAAAAGGGAAATTATATAATTATAGAGTCACAAAGCAGTTTTAATACTTTACATTTTTAAGGCTTTCTGGGGCGATTCCGGGCTCAAATAAGGATGTTAATTGGCCTTTGTGGTATATTGATGTATTGAGGGAGATCCTTTTCTAAAACTGGCTGACTTTGTGCTGTGCAAAACAATAGGCAGAATTGATTCCTCTCATTGGCATACGTTTTTAATGGAAGCATTGGGATAAAGGATTAAAGAATTGTGTGTTAAAAATGCAAATAACACTTCCCCTTAGTCACATTTCTGTTCTGACACATACAGATATGATCACCATACAAATTGTTAGCTGTGTGTCACCCATCCTGCAGATTTCTCAGGGCATTTAATAACAGCTTACAGAAAAATCCTTGATGAATATTCAGGTACATGATCTATTATCCATAATGCTTAGAACCCAGCGTATATGGTTATGGGCGGCATATTTCGGATCACCATACCTTAAGTCTATTAAAAAAATAAACCAGGATTTCACAATATCTCTCTTGACATCATACGAATAATTAATTTAAAGACGAACAACCCCTTTACAAATTAAAGACCGACTGAAAAGTTGGCACATTTGGCATCTGATATATTCTACACCTCTATTATTTCAACCTGTTCACATGATAAATTGGTTAATTTATATTCAAATCACAAACTTCCACCTTGCCATTTATAAAATTTTTAGGGCTAATGTAATCACCTGTCTAGAAACCCATAGCAGCTAATCAACAGGCAGCATTGTTGGGAAAAAAAACCCATCAGATTAGTTGCTATGGGTTACTAGATAAGGGAAAACGTATTATATATCCCCAAAACATGTGTCACGCTTCAAGGGTGCCTGTTGGCTAAATATATTATGGCCGAATAAAGGTGTGGGCTAATAGAGTCTGACGTCACAAACAAGTTGCGACATTCGTTCATTATGTCATTATGGAAAGTTTTAATTTGTGCCAGGAATGAATATATAATATTTCAGCAGGGAATTTGTGATTCACTCTATGACAATGTTCAAGTCACGTTAGTACTTGTATAGTGCAATGCATCTCCTGTTAGTCCTGGTGTTATACCTACTTCCTTCCTTAAAGGAGAACTAAAGCCTAACTAAAGAAGTAGCTCCCTCTTGCAAGTGCCTGTGCCTCCAGATGTACATTGTATATAAGGCACAATTAATATACAGGCAGAGAAATAGCCCAGTGTGGTATTAGCCTAAGAAAGCAACTAGTTTGACAGAAATGATGGCAGTATCCCTTTAAATTAGCGATTGTTGCAATTTTTCAGGTCAAGCTCCTTTTTGTGACCCAGTATTAGTTTAAATGGGGAAATCAAACCTCTTTACTTCATGATTTGTAGGTAATATGTTTTATGTATACACACTTCTACAGTACAGCACTATGCAGTATGTTGGTGCTATACACATATTTGTTAATAATAGTAAAACAATTTCATGTTACCCTGCATCCCAAAATGGTGTTACCTTTCTTTTCACAACTGTTTTCCTTGTCACTGAATGGTTCCAGAAGGAGATACAAACTTTGCAAGTTCCGGTTCGATCCTCTGATTGGAGACAAAGGTGGAGATGATGATGATGGTGGTGGTGGAGAAAGAGGAGAAGTTGAAGTCATTGATTCATCTCCCCGTATTGTTGCCAGCCCCCTGCAGTCTAGAAGCAAAGGTGCCCCTCCAAGTGTCCCACCTCTGGTTTGTGACATCATCTTCCGTGCAAGTTCATCTGGCCAAATGGCTCGTACACTGTAATCATCATCTTCATCATAGCTAACCCTCGAACTGCCAGCAAACTGGGGGTCAAATGTGACAATGGGGTCACAGCTGCAAGATGAGCCCACAGATTTCCTGGATGGTCGCAGAAGACGCCAGCAACCTCTGCAACCACATTTTAGAGGATGAAGAGCCCAGCGAAAGCAAGATGGAGAACGTGGAGATGGTGATGGAGGAGAACATCTTCTCCGGGTGCAGGATTCCCGAGGCCATCGTGCAGACTGAAGATGGGGCAGGGGTCCAGGAAGTGTAAGGTCGGCATGAGAGGGTGCACGGTGTCCAAGTTGGAATCCTCTGACTTCTGGGGCTAAGCGAGGGTTGGGAGGAGGATGCAGAGGAAGAGAACGGGGACGGGGCAAAGGGGCTGAACGCTCTTCTAGAGGCACAGGAGGCATAGTGCTGGAGGGAAAAAAACCAAGATAAATAGATTGCTATAATATGGTGAGCGCTCCTTTTTTCTCACCTTCCTTCATTTTTATATCATAAAGATGAAAAGGTAATATAACCTTCACCTTATGGAAATAAGAACGTTTCTACATACAATCAACTAAAGGCTCCATCCTGTGAAATATTCAAGTTGCTCTTCAGTATCCCCCTCTCAGCAACCTGCCTCTCTTCATACAGGAGCAGGAGTCAGATTTTCATTGACAGCTCTAAAACATTATTGGCTGGGGGACTCCATTTGCCTTCAATATACTGTATATTAGCAATATCTTTTTTTTTTTTTTTTTTTTTTTAAATAATAGACTTCGACAAAGATTATGTCTCTACGTGGTGGGATTTGTGCAAGAGTCTGTGATATTTTGGGTTTGTTTTTGAGTTGACAACTTGTATGCTTGACTAAGATTTTAATCCCTACTGGCTGATTCTCCTTAAAGGGGAACTTGAGTGAAAAATAAAATAAGGCTAGAAATGCTGTATTTTGTATACTAAATATAAACATGAACTTACTGCACCACAAGCCTAATCAAAGAAAGATGTATGCTTTCAAAGTTGGCCACAGGGGATCATCATCTTGTAACGTTGTTAAACATCTTTGCAATACCAAGACTGTGCACATGCTCAGTGTGGTCTGGGCTGCTTAGGGATCGTCATAAATGATCAAAACAGCACAAGTCAAATAATATCTGCCAGAAGCCAGTACAGCAAGACTGATTAATAATCAGAATAGGCAGACTGCGCTGGGTCTGCGGATAGGAATCTCGACACAGTCGCCGGCTGCTTTACAGGGAAATAAACAAAGCTGCTCGAGTTCTGGGAAGTTTGAAAGTATGATTGTTTCCCTGCTGAGCAGTTAGGGACAGTCTGAAGTTTCCTATCCACAGCAGTCAGTGCAAGTAAATCCAAGGGGGAATTTCACTGCATACAGTCAGGTTTCTTATAAAAATAGTACACAATTTTTAATCAAAGTATATTGGAGATAGATTTCTTTTTCATTAAAGAAAGTAAAAATGGGATTTTATTTTTTTGCCTTTACATCCCATTGAATGCTGTGTGTTACAATTCAGGTCTTTTCACGCTCCTCCAGTCCCTATATTGCTGCTCCCCATTGGCCCTTCCTTCTGAAGGCCAGCCATAGACTGCAGTGCCTGTCTCTCAGCATCTTGTTATAAGCGGTGCCACAATAACGCATACAGACATGGAGCGCATACTGCAGGGGACGTGCAGCTTCCCTGCCTGCAATTCAGCCCCAGATGTAAACATACAATGACACACAATTGCACCTTTACTATAAAATGCACAGGATAAACCCAGTCATACATAATGCTTGAATAAAGGTCCCTTTACAACTAGTGATATAAAGACATCAATTTTGATCCCCCTGAGGTCCTTCTATACGTCGGGGACCCCCAGTTATCCCCCTCACGTTTGTTACTCCCCTGTATGTATGTGCTCACGTTTATCAATATAAATATATGTGTTATATCTGTTCTCTAATGGATGATCATAGCAGCTGATATTGAAGCACACACAGAGGCTATGAAGTGACAGCTTCCCTGAGTACACATGTCTGTGTGTGTGTTGTGTGTATATGTGTGTATTAAGCTGTATCAGCACATTCTGGCAGTTTATAGACACAAATACACAAAGCACACTATTATCATGCATTTCTTGTTTCTTTTCAGCACACACACGTCTGTACATGTGTTGTGTGTATATGTTTATATATATACTGAGACCTACAGTAAGTGGCTGTTCTATGATACATGTACTCACACTCACACTCAGGGGAGGGAAATGCATAGACACATACCTTTGTCAGCTTCTCCCTTGCTCGGTGAGTACGGGTCTCTGTGTATTCCTCCTCATTTGTGCATGACTGGGGTTTGTGTGTCACACAGTGTGATGTCCTTTGTGTGTGAGCCTGTGTCAGTGTGTGTGGAGAGGGTGACACTGAATGACGAGGAAGGCATCCCCTCCTCCTCCTCCTCATGCACAAGGGATGACATCACCTCCAGCCAATCACAGGCAGCCCACATTATACAAATAACCAGACCGGTCTGAGCTAATTACTGCCTCTCTGTTGGCTGATTGTATACAATCATTTTATGTCTGTATTTGTGGGTTTCTCTGGAATGGCCTCCTGTATAAAGGTTCAGTGTAAAAATAAAAACTGGGTAAATAAATAGGCTGTGTAAAATAAAAAATGTATCTAATATAGTTATTTAGGCAAAAATGTAATGTATAAAGGCTGGAGTGAGTGGATGTGTAACATAATAGCCTGAACACTACTTCCTGATTTTCAGCTCTCTAACTCTGAGTTAGTCAGTGACTATAAGGGGGGCCACATGGGACATAACTGTTCAGTGAGTTTGCAATTGATCCTCAGCATTCAGCTCAGATTCAAACGCAACAGTTATGTCCCATGTGGCCCTCCCTCAAGTTACTGACTGGTTACTGCCTGGTAACCAATCAGTGGAAACCAAGAGAGCTGACAAGCAGGAAGTAGTGTTCTGGCTATTATGTTACACATCCAGTCACTCCAGCCTTTATACATTACATTTTTGGCTAACTGACTATATCAGATACATTTTTTATTTTGCACAGCCTATTTATTTACTTATTCTTATACTGTCAAATTTCTTTAATTGGAATACAGGCAGTCAGTGTCGTACTGGGACACCAGGGGCCCACCCAAAAACCTTAGACCAGGGTGGGTTGCCACCTTTTAGCCCGATGGAGACCGAGCAGGGGGTGGGGTGGTGATGCATAGGGGGCGGTCAGTGATGCATATGGGGCGGGGCCATGATGTTGGGGGCGTGGCTATGTGTCAATCTTAGAGAATCTGGCCAGTTTTCCAGGCAGGCAGTTTTACCTGAAATGCCAGGGCCTATTTTAATTCTCAGTCCGGACCTGGTTTGGATCAAGTCTAAATCTCCCTCCTTTCCTCAGGTAGTGCCGACTCATTCCTGCGAGGGCGGGAGAGAGAAGTGAAAGCAGGGTTGTCAGGTCTATTTTTCAAAACCAGCCCAAAACTTGCCAACAGTAGCCCAAAATTAGCACAATGTGTGCCATGAAAAAAAGTCTAAGAAATAAATGAATATATGTGGAAATACACCTTTTTCAAATGTTCACGGTTTCCCATATTTTCCCATGAAGTAAAATGGGACAGATTCGCCAGTCACCATGGGGGGAACTACAGAGGGGGCCCAGGAGGTATAGGGGTAGGGTTGCCACATGTTTGGTTTTGACACAAACAGTTCGGTTTTTCTAAGGTCTGTTCGGGTCTGAACTTTCTGTTCGGTTGTCAGCCTTATGAAACCCAAACAATAATCTGGCCAATACATGAAAAACATTTAAATACTGAGATACTGACCAGGTCTGGACTGAGAATCAAAATAGGCCCAGTATTTCAGGTACCCGGAGGCCCCAACAGGTCACACAAAGGCCCAAACATCAGCCCACTAAATAGTGAGTGACTATAGCACCTTACAGCAGCCCCTCTGGCATTTGCCAGAACCCACAGATTGCCAGTCCGGGCCTAATACTCGCCTCAACATGATCTGGTTACTATCAAGTGCAGTTCATTTCTTATTATTACAGATAAAAAAAAAAAAAGCAACTCGACCAAAAAGAAATGTTTATTGCTAAATAAGCATGGCTATATTTCAGAGCTGATTTCTGTATAATAGATCTCATACCTGTAAATAAAGGATTGGACTTACTCATCAAGCAGAATAGAGCTAGAGATAGGGTTCTTAACATTGTTGACTTTAAAACATTGCAAAAACTGGATAAAAATCCAGCCAGTTGCATTTAAGTGAATAGCCTCGCCCCGGTGTCATAACATCAACATCATTGTGCCCACCTCTGATGTCATCATGCCTGTTCCTACATCACTGCCCCACCCCCAATGCTATCTGCCCGCCCTCCGTGTCCGGGTTTAGCCATCAGAAAAGGTGGCGACCCTATATAGGGGTCCCTAATACAAATACAATTTCATTAAATATTGGTAAAACAGCTCAACCTCTAGACATTTTGGTGGTTTTTGCCACAAAATTGTCTGAAATGGAGGAAAATGAGTGGAAAAAGTGAGAATGCTTAAGAGTGACGGGAGACTGGGGTACAGAGGCCAAAATGTGGGAACTCCCGACTTCTACACAAGTCAGTCCCATTGCATGCTGGGTATTGTAGTCTTACATTCAATTTGCCACAAAAACCACATTACCCAACATAATCCAAAATCCAGGATTCGGTTCGGGATTTTGCCAGGATTTGGCGTTTTTAAGCAGGATTCGGATTCGGCCGAAACCTTCTGCCTGGCCTAAGCAAATCCTAATTTGCATATGTAAATTAGGGGCGGGGAGGGAAATCATGTGACTTTTTGTCACAAAACAAGGAAGTAAAACATGGTTTCCCCTTCCCACAGCTAATTTGCATATGCAAATTAGGGTTCGCATTCGCCTGAATCTTCCGCAAAGGATTCGGGGGTTCAGCCGAATACAAAAACGTGGATTCTGTGCATCCCTAATTGGAACACACAGGCTTGGCACATTAGGGCAAGAAAAAACACATTGTCTGGTTCCCAAAGCCAAGCTAGTTTATACTTTCAAACCCAGCCTGGGCTTTAAATTAGTAGCCCAATTTGGCTGGAAAACCTCCAACCTGACTGAAAGTAACTTGTGAGAGACCAATGGTTTCCTCACACCTCAGGAGAGGAGGCATAGCCATGGTAATCTGTATACAAAACGTGATTATTATGTTATAACTGTGCAGTTTATCGGCGGGAATAAAATTGAGGAGCCATTCGGCTGGTTTCTGTGGGCGTGGCTTAGCAAGTTGGCGGGAACGTTAACACTGAGCCGTCAGAGCGAGCAAGCTTCACCAGCCGTGTTTAGGGCGTGGCTTCGTGGTATAGGCGGAGGCAGCGCGACTCGGAGGCGTGGCTCGTGGTTGTCAGGAAGTGGCGGAGCGCGGGAGTTTTCAATCAGTCAGAGGAAGATTGAGAGGATGGAGGGAGTTCCGCAGTTCTATGTCCTGTGTGACCCAAAGAAGCCGCCGGTCACACTGAGCCGGTAACGTATCGTTGTCTCCTCTCCCGCTCTATTTATTTATGTTTATACGTCACAGCTCCGTGTTTACTGAACATTATCCTCTTGTGACTGAGAGACCTGCTGATGTCTCATTGCCGCCTCAGTCTTATTTACTTTCCCGCTCTCCCTCGACCTGCTCCCAATGTGCCTCAACCCTCCTCCCTCTCTTTATATTTACTGGATTAGTGTCTGTCATTTGCCTTTACTGACACTTTATACCACACAGAACTGACCCTTTATACCACACAGAACTGACCCTTTATATACCACACAGAACTGACACTTTATATCACACAGAACTGACACTTTATATCACACAGAACTGACCCTTTATACCACACAGAATTGACCCTTTATTCCACACAGAACTGACCCTTTATACCACACAGAACTGACCCTTTATATACCACACAGAACTGACACTTTATATCACACAGAACTGACACTTTATATCACACAGAACTGACCCTTTATACCACACAGAACTGACCCTTTATACCACACAGAACTGACCCTTTATTCCACACAGAACTGACCCTTTATACCACACAGAACTGACACTTTATAGGGCTGCTTCACCTTTAAGGTAACTTTTAATGCTATAGAATGGCCAGTTCTGAACAACTTTTCAACTGGTCTTCATAATTTATTTTTTATATTTATTTGCCTTTTTCTTCTGACTTTCCGGCTTTCAAATAGGGGTCACTGACCCCATTTAAACAACAAATACACTGTAAGGCTACAAATGTATTGTTATTGCTATTTTTTATTAGCCCTTTTTTTAGTCAGGCCTCTCCTATTCATATTCCAGTCACTTATTCAAATCAATGCATGGTTGCTAGGGGAATTTGGACCCTAGCAACCAGACTACGGGTATTGCAAACTGCAGAGCTGCTGAATAAAAAGCTAAATAAGTCAAAACCCACATTGACTGACCTCATTGATAACAAATGTTCTGTAAGGGCAAGGCCAGACGTGGCGTTTTTACGTTGCATTTTTAAAAATGAACAGCCAGGTGTAAATACGCATAAACTGCACTACCACTGAAACGAATGGAAAACGCACTATGGCAATTCACACATGGCACTTGCAAGCTGAAATCTGCCACAGGACGCCAGTATTGGTGGTTTTTTTTTTTTTTTTTTTAAAGTTTTTATTGCACATTTGACAAGCCATTGAAAAGCATACAATCAACGTATAGCATAGAGTCCAAGTATCAACACAAGAACTTTACAGTTACATAATGAAACAGCAGGAAAATGACAGTGATTGGATGAGTTACCCATCATGTTGCAGAGGAAAAGCATCAAGCCATTTCTCCCAAATTTTGCCGAATTTATCAGGCATGCCACGAGCTTCATACGTTATCTTAATCATTGGAAGCATACGATTCACTAGATGTATCCAGTGATCAAAAGAGGGAGGTACAGGTTGTAGCCAATGTTGAATTATGGCTTTCCTAGCATAAAGTATTGGTGTTTTTTAGCAGAAACGCCAATACGTCAAACTACCAAATCAATAGACTCTATGGGAACGTTTGAAACCACACAGTACGTAAATACGCAGCGTATTTTAAATATGGCATCCAAATTCAATGAGAACAATGAGAAGTGCATGTTGGGAAAATAATCATACGTGCTGAAAAATGCATGTTGACGGTCGCGTTTGGTTTCAGTAGCGTATTTACGCCTGGCTGTTCTTTTTTTAAAAACGCAATGTAAAAACGCCACGTCTGGCCTTACCCTTAGGCTACAAATATATTACTTTTTATTCCTCATCCTTCTATTCAGACCTCTCCTATTCATATTCCAGTTAGTGATGTCCGGGTTGACCCGATACCCGTGGGTTTGGACCAAACTCTTGCGCTTCGCTGCGGGTGCTGCTTGAGCTCTTCTCATGCTCTCCCCACCCGACACTATCAAATACCGACTTCTGGGTGTGACTTTTATAGACGCTGCACCTGCCCCTTTTGTGATGTCATCGGCGGGGCGGGTCTATAAAAGGAACCCAGAAGTGCAGATGCGGGTTACGGTCGGGGGTGGGTCAGGGAAATCCCGACCCGCACATCACTAATTCCAGTCTCTTATTCAAATGAATGCATGGTTCATTTAGACCCTAGCAACCAGACTGCTGAAATTACAAACTGGAGAGCTGTTGAATAAAAAGCTAAATAACTCAAACACAAATAATAAAGAATGAGAACCAATTGAATATTGTTTCAGAATATCCCTCTCTGCATCTTACTAACCGTTAAATTAAAGGTGACGAACCCCTTTAAGAGACTGTAAAGGAAATAAGTGTGTGTCCCTTTGTGACTACAATACACAATATTGTCTCCAGGTTGCCTTCTGTTGCAAAGGACGGACTGCGTTTTTCTGCCCCGCTGGCGTCTCCGCTACCTTCCCAGTTGTTGATCTTTGGCTTAGGTGACTGGTCAGGATTGGCTGCAGGAAGCTCTGTGGAAGTGAAATTGGAAGGGAGTGGAAATAAAGAGCACAGATTGGGAACACTCACTCCTGATTCAAGGTAAGACAAACACACGTCGCATCTTTCCACCTCCATTGTAGCAAATAGTGCATTGAAATCTTTTGTGCTAATGTATTTTTATGGAGCATTTTATATTGATCTGTCCCTTAGGACAATGGCATATCTTGTCACCTGCTTGATTTGTCGCTTGCAGATGGGGGACAAATGACTGAAAATTATCCAAAAAAAGACTGTAATCATAATTCCGCTGATAGTCTGTGCAATTACAATTCTAGCTTATACAAAGGTATTTTGCAGCATTTGTCACCCAGCACGAGCATGAAGTTACACAGCAGAAATAAAAACTCGCTGTATGTTTTATGTTGTGCTTGGCACCACTAAGTAGGATGTTGCGTTTTGCAGCTGTAAGGAGAAGGTAAGAGTGCTTGGACAAGCATTTGTTTCCTAAAACCTTAGTATGTTATACAATGGCCAATTCTAAGCATCTGTTCAATTGCTCTTCATTTTTTCTAGGGATGCGCCGGGTTCAGGATTCTGCCTTTTTCTGCAGGATTTGGCCGAATCCTTCAGCCCGACAGAACCAAATCCAAATTTGCATATGCAAATTGAGGGTGGGGAGGGAAATTGCGTGACTTTTTGTCACAAAACAAGGAAGTAAAAAATGTTTTCCCCTTCCCCCTCCCTGATTTTAATTTGCAAATTAGGCTTCGAATCGGTATTCGGTTAAGGGTTCGGCCAAATCCAAAATAGTGGATTCGGTGCATCCCTATTTTTTTCTTTTTTTACAGTTTTTGAACTATTTGCCTTCTTCCTCTGACTCTTTCCAGCTTTCAAATGGGGGTCACTGACCCCATCTAATAATACAATAATAACGCATTTATTGTTTGCTATTTTTAATGACTCTTCTTTCTATTCAGGCCTCTCCTACTCATGTTCCAGTCTCTTATTCAAACCAATGCATGGTTGCTAGGGTCATTTGTACTCTAGCAACCAGATGGCTGAAATTACAAACTGGAGAGCTGCTGAATAAAAAAAATAACTCAAAAACCATACATAATAAAAAATGAAAGCCAAATACAAATTGTCTCAGAATATCAATCTATTCATTTTACTAAAAGTTCATTTAAAGGAGAAGGAAAGGCTAAAAGTAAGTAAGCTTTATCAGAAAGGTCTATATAAATACACCAGTAATCCCTCAAACCTCCAGGGCTAGGGCTTGAGCATGCTCAGTTTGCTCCTCTCCCCCTCCCTCTCTGCTGTAATCCGATCCCAGAGCTATTGGTGAGCAGGGAGAGACTCAGGCAGGAAGTGATGTCACACCAAGCTAATATGGCAGCTGCTATCCTAAACAAACACAGAGAGCTTCTAGAGCTGTTTACTCAGGTATGGTTAAGCATTCTGCAGAATAAATATAATGTTATAGCTAGCACTATTTTGGCTGATCTATTGGCAATAAACTGCTTCAGTAGCTTTCCTTCTCCTTTTAAGGCGAACAACCCCTTTAAGTCTTCTAGAAAATAGAGATGCACTATATCCAGGATTCGGCCTTTTTCAGCAGGATTCATATTTGGCCGAATCCTTGTGCATGGCTGAACCAAATCCTAACTTGCATATGTAAATTAGGGGTGGGTAGGGAAATCACAAGATTTTTCATCACAAAAGAACAATGTTTTCCACGTTTTAAAAATTAGGATTGATTGGATAAAATTGAGTCTATGGGAGATGTCCATTCCCTAATTTAGAGGTTTCCAGTTAACTGATCCCATACCTGATATTTTCTTTCATATATTCATACAGTTCACCTAGAAAAGTAGGGTTCAAACAATGGTTCTGCCTTCTGTGAGGGTTTTTATGAACAAAGTAGATGATGGTATGTTTGAAGAGGTACCAAAGGATGCTGGGTAGGCAAGGGTACAATTACCCAACTTCTATAACACATACAGCATCTTACATGCAAGGCAATGAATAAACATTCTGCTGGGAAAGATTTTCTGCTATTCTTGCAGTCAATGCAACCATCAAACTGCACTGTATATATCTACAGTCCTCAGCAGTTCTGTCTTCTGTCTCCCTTACAGATGTTTCCTGTGGGAATCCGATTCTACCGTAATGTTCCCAAAGGGAAAGCTCCGTGTCTGCATGTCCGTTAAGGGGCAGGTGAGGTATTGGAGACTGTATGAAGAAGAGTCATGATCTGTTATTGGATTGTGTGTGTAAACAATGCTTGCCACTTTATTTTTAGTTCAATATTAATTCTGCCGACGTGAAAAAGAAGCGCGGAAAACGCAAGAGAATAAAAGAGGAAGAGGAAAATGTTTGTCCAAATAGTGGACATGTAAAAGTGCCTGCCCCACAGCAGAAGAACAGTAGTCCTAAGAGTCCAGCACCAGCAAAGCAATTTGCTCATTCTAAGAGCTCTTTAGCAGCTCCAGGTAAGAAACTGAGAAGCAATACTTGTACTTTCCCTTACATAAAAGTTGCCTCAAAACCCTGTGACTGCCAGTGGGATTCTCGTAAAGTACCAGCAATTGTCATTTATAAAGGTGGCCATACACGGGCCGATAAAAGCTGGAGACAGACCGAGTCGGCAGCTTATTGGCCCGTGTATGGGGGCCCCCGACGGGCTTCCCCGATCGAGATCTGGCCGAAAGTCGGCCAGATCTCGATCGGATGGGGTTAAAAATCCCATCGGATCGCGGCCACATCTGTTTGTTGATGCGGTCCCGCGATCCGACCGCCCGTTTGCGAACGTGAAGGATCCGATCGTTGGGCCCTAGGGCCCACGATCGGATCAGCCCGATATTGCCCACCTCAAGGTGGGCATATCGGAGGGAGATCCGCTCGTTTGGCGACATCGCCAAACGAGCGGATCTATCCGTGTATGGCCACCTTAATTCCTGCTTGAAAACCCACATAATAGTGTTCTCATGCAAGAATCAAATGCTAGCATTTACATACAAACTTCACGTTCGTTCGATCAAACACTGCTTTGCCTTTGTTTTTGATCTATGATAAAATCTCTGCTTCTCGCTTAGTGTGTGTGACTGGCTGTGGGGATGCAAACTGAGTCTTCTTCTACACTGAATAGTTCACCATACAGAATAAACCGATTACATTTAAATTATGTACATCCCAATGTTTATTAGAAGTGTCCGTGATATTGATCTTGTAACCTTACCTTTTGCTGACTGAGTCTAAACTTCTGCCTTTCAGCACAGGGTAAGCTAATAATATGCTGTGTCTGCCAGTCATTTGGCTTCCTAATAACTGCCTTTCAAACAAGTTATTAGGAAAATCATTAAAGGAGAAGTAAAGGTCAAAACAGGAAGCTAATATGGTGGGCACCACCCAGTGAATGCGTGAATGCTAACCTTGTGGCCCAGGCTGGTTCATGTTTGTCATAAATATCTATCCTGCCTGGGTACTTACTGTTATTGATCAGTACAAATTCTCTTTTTTCCATGTTTTTTTATTTTAAAGAACTGGTTTAAGGTAAATCCCATATGGTAGTCCCAACTATTTAGCACTGGTCATAGGTTTTTATAGACTGGCATCTTCCCGAATGGCTGCATTTCCTGGAAAAGTGTGTCCTTAACATTCTATACAGGATTGGAACGTTTCAGGGAAATCTCGTGCGCGCGCTCTCTCCTTCATTAATTGTAATCTCTAAATGTAAAACACATTACATACAACGATACTGAATAATCTCTCTCTGTGGGAGAAATTTTCTGCCATCCGATAAAGCCCCAAGTGTAACAGGCCTCTAATCCTCCCCTGCTTGAAGTAGAGATCAACATGCAATGTTAAAGACAAAAGGCCACAATTAAAGGCATGGGTGTGGGGTTGCTAAAACCAATTGCAAGTTTGGATATTTTATATTTATATTTTTATTGATATAGTGCTACTTGATATAGAAGCCCTGTACAGCAAAACAATAAAATAGCAGTAGTACAATTTACAATACAGGTATAGGATCCCTTATCCGGAAACCCGATATCCAGAAAGCTCTGAATTACGGAATGACTGTCTCCCATAGACTCCATTTTATCCAAATAATCCACATTTTTAAAAATGATTTCCTTTTTCTCTGTAATAATAAAACAGTACCTTGTACTTGATCCCAACTAAGATATAATTAATCCTTATTGGAAGCAAAACCAGCCTATTGGGTTTATTTAATGTTTAAATGAATTTCTAGTAGACTTAAGGCATGAAGACCCAATTACGGAAAGATCCGTTATCCGGAAAACCCCAGGTCCTGAGCATTCTGGATAACAGGTCCCATACCTGTACTAATACATAGTTACAATAAAGATTAAGAGCTTTTATTGATGATTCTTATAATGACACTTTGTCCTAGTAGTCCCATCCCATTAGGTTAGTGATGTCTGTGCTACAGAGGGCCCGTATTTTTCTGATCTACGTGCTGGAGGGTTGATACTGGAAGCCAGTGTTGACCAAGGCCCCTTTTAAGGGCAGAATATGGCACACAGAGGGAGCATAGGGCAGGCTTTCATGTCGGGGCCACACAAGGGGGTGGGGTCACGGGCCGCCATTTGGACCGCGCGTTAGGCCAATGAATGGGCAGTTGAATGATGAGGATATTGACTTTTAAACTCTTGGTGAAGGCAACTCGATTTCTGTCCTCAAATTTACTAAATTGGGAACCATTGTGTGTGCAATATATAGCATTGTATACCCTTCTTTTGTACCAAACACTTAAATGGTTATGCAAAATTGTCATCAAGTACAGGTAGTGTTTAAACCTCCAACTGATAACGGAACATGATTAGCAAAGTAATCCTTTTTGTTTTTTAAATATTAGCTATGCCGACTGCACGCTGGGGTCAAGCTCTCTGTCCCATCGACTCTCAGACAGTAATCTTGATTGGTGGCCAGGGAAATCGTATGCAGTTCTGTAAGGACTCCATGTGGAAACTGAATACAGGTAACATACACATGGATTTTTAGCTTTTTTCTTTTATTATTTTTAGTTGTAATTTTTTAAATAGGTTCAAAACTTTGTTTAAGCATGCTAGTAAGTTGTATATTTATTTCAGAGAGAAGTATTTGGACTCCAGCAGAGGCACTAGCAGATGGCCTCTCCCCAGAAGCCCGTACTGGTCACACAGCAACCTTTGATCTTGAGAACAATCGTATTTATGTTTTTGGAGGTTCTAAGAACAGAAAATGGTTCAATGATGTACATATTCTGGACATTAAGGCCTGGCGTTGGAGGAGTGTGGAAGTGAGTAAAGTGGTTGGTACCTGCCAATCATGATCTTTGTTGCATTGCACCATCACTGCTTGTTCTACTTTTGTATTTTCACTTTCTCTCAGGCACAGGGCAAAGTGCCCCCTCTCTCTTATCATACATGCTCTCTGTTTCGAGGGGAGCTCTTTGTGTTCGGTGGGGTGTTTCCACGTCCAAATCCTGAACCCGATGGCTGCAGCAATTTACTCTACATCTTTGATCCACAAGATGAAATTTGGTACCAGCCCATTGTCCTAGGAAAGACCCCTTCATCACGCTCCGGGTAAGCGGAAGAGACAAAATATTAGTCTATAAATCTTTAATCCTTTGGGAAATGACTCTGGAGAGAAGGGATGATTCCACCATTAAGTCAATTTGCAAGTACAGTGGAACCTCAATTTTTACATCCCCCTGATTAAGTTTAACCTTATTTTACAACAAGTCATTATTTATTCGGCAATACTTTTCTCTGTTAGATTATAATTTATGATAATACCTTTTGGGTCCATTATTTGTATACATGTCTGTGTTGTCTGTGACCGCCTCTCTCCCTCTTCACTAGGCACTCTGCCTGTCTGTTAAACAGAGAGCTATATATTTTTGGTGGCTGGGATACTCCCGTTTGCTACAATGACCTCTACGTACTGGATCTGGGTAAGTAATCTATGTAGACAACTGTTAAATAAACATGACCATTACCACTATAGGGGATGTGGTCTCCAAAGATTATCAAAATATGTCCTATAAATCCTTTAGTTCATCTGATAAGTACTGAATGTACAGTGTGTGGTAATGCAAATGTACTTTATTAACATCCGTTTATGCTCCTTCTCTCGCCCTATTTTCCTGACAGGACTCATGGAGTTCTCGCTTGTTGAGGTGACTGGATGCTCACCCTCTCCTCGTTGGTAAGGCATTTATCATCATAATAATAATAAAGTTAAAATGATGCAAAGGGACTATTTTTAATGCTATATTTATTATTTCCTAAATTAACCACAAAGGAAACAACGTATATGTTGGCATTGTATCTCACGTAATATTGTATCACGCAGCTCAGGTGATGTTATAATTGGTAGGATATACTCACTCCAGACATATGTACAACATCCTCTCACATGATCAAAAGTGAACACCGTATACTCGGACCTATTCAGACAACCTCTTGTTTTTGCATCCATGGCCAGATTTATTCAGTAGGGGAGAAGGGGAAGGGCTTTGGCCTTAAACAATGTAGTATTTCTTGTTTTATAATCTGCACATTAACTCACAACGGCCAGTCCTCGTGTTTAATCCCAGGGCAAAGCAGATAGTTTTCTCAACTATGGTTCCAGTATCCCTATATTCAGTTATCCTATTACAGTAAGAAAAGTCTATTTGAGTCTCTTTGAATTCCTTGGGTTTTAGTGAAATATAATCCTTATTTATCACTTAAACATCCGTGAGAAATATATAGTGAATAATGTACCCCCTCTTGTAAAATATAAGGATATTATTAGTTACCGAGGAGTTTCATGACCATATAAAAACACAAGGCCGAGTGTTTTTATACAAGTCATGGAACTCCGAGGTAACTTCTAATATTCTCATATTTTACAACTGGGGGTACTTTATTTATTATAATACAAAAATTTCAGTGAGTCATGTGACAGAAATGACATCAGAACTCACCGTTTATAAGGATATAATTTACAAGATATTCATGGCTTTTGTGTATTATAAGAATATATTCCAGGGGTTAGTGTACTGATATTTAGGTTACTTGTGTGTAGGATTAGCACAGCTCATAATCTGTGTCTACTTCTGGTGGCCTCCTTGACAAATACCTCACGTTGTGGGCAGTATTGCTTTCTTTTCAAGGGTATTGCCATCACTCTCAATATGACTTCTAGTTTGTATAAACATGATGCCCAAAATTTATGCCAGGTTTCGCCACGAAAAAAGACGCTCATAGAATTATTTGGTGAAAAAAAAGTCGCCAGTAGGCCTCAATGCATTTGGTGAACTTTTTGATGGAGTGCATGTAGTTACCCATCTATTGTAAATAGTAACCTATTTTTATTAAGTAATTTTATTTGTAAGGGAAAGTTTAAACCCAGTACATAATTCTCAATTGCACACTACAAAGGTATACTTTTTGGGAACTCTTTAGGTTCCTGACCAGTATCCTTACTGCTGGTGTATTCTGCCATATATTTTATACAAAGAACTGCAGAATAAAACCAGTAACATTATTTTATGAAAACAAATAAATATTTTTTTCCATAGTTGGCATTCTGCTGCCCCTGTATCAGATTTCCAGTTCCTGATTCATGGAGGTTATGATGGAAACCAAGCTCTAAATGACACCTACCTATTCAACACTGGTAACTGCATATTTCTCTTTATAAATACTAATATATCCCATTTTATTAGAATTACAAATGAAAAACTGTTTCTGTAAATGAAACCAAGCAACTATGTGTTTCTTTGCCACCTCTCAATCTGAAATTTAAAATATATGGTATATTCTTCAAACCTTCCTATTAAAAGAGGATGAAAATGTAAATTTACTATGCGGTTTTTGTGTATGTTTATATGAAAAAAAAAAACCACTTTTTGGGTTTGGTGAGCAAACGAATGAACAATTGAAACACTATTCAAATTCTTACTCTTCTATCACCACATTCTTGCTGTTGCTTTCCATTTATTTATATATTTGTGCTGTTTATTCAGCAGTGTTATAAACAAGCTTGTCACTTCTTGTTATAATTGTCTTTACAGTCACAAAGACATGGACTTGCTTGGATCATACTTCCTTGCCCAAGTCTCCTCGTGCTGGACACTCTATGCTATCACTGCCAGCAATAAAGGAAGAAGAAGAAAGTGAAGAGTGCAAACCACAGAAACTGCTGATCTTTGGTGGAGGAGACAATGAAGGAAATTTTTACAGTGATGCCGTAAGACTAGACCTGACAGATCTTCTGCCATAGAGAATACTCGGACAAGACACATCCCTAAACTCTTTGCTTCTGTATATAATGTTTGTATATAGCCGTATTTTATGTAGCAAAATTAACTACAAAATGCAGATTTAGTTTACTAAATGGTACAAGTGTGATTTCTAACAAATTAGAATTTTATTTGTATATTTGTTTTGTTTTTTTTCCTTTCACATGTAACAAAAACATATATAAAATAAAAATCAAAATAGGAAAAAAAATTGCATAATGCAGAAATAGCCGTGGCAGTTGCCTTTTCACATATCCCTAAAATCATTCAAGCTCTGGCTACACTGGAAATACGTCAAGGTCATTGAAAGCACTCGCTTCTCTTGAGCCATAGAATGTAATGTGAATTCTGCATGACCCACTGGCAGGGACATGACTGTTAAAGGAACAGTTCAGTGTAAATAAGGCTGTGCAAATAAATGTTTCTAATATAGTAAGGCAAAAATCCTATATAATAAAGTCCAAGTGTCTCTGCGTCCAGTCCCTGTGTCCGTGGGATTGCGCTACTGCGCATGTGCCCCACGGACCATCTCTGGCGACATATGTTCTAGCGCCCGTTAATTAACGGGCTTAATGTCTAGTGCAGTGGTCCCCAACCAGTAGCTCGCGAGCAACATGTTGCTCACCGACCCCTTGGATGTTGCTCCCAGTGGCCTCAAAGCAGGGGCTTATTTTTGAATTCCCAGCTTCAAGGCAAGTTTTGGTTGCATAGAAACCAGGTGTTCTGCCAAATAGAGCCTCCTGTAGGCTACCAGTCCATGAAGGGACTACCAAACAGCCAACAACAACCCTTAATTGACATCCCCATGGAATTTTTCATGCTTGTGTTGCTCTCCAACTCTTTTTTACATTCAAATGTGGCTCACGAGTAAAAAAAGGTTGGGGACCCCTGGTCTAGTGTAATGTATAAAGGCTGGAGTGATTGGATGTGTAACATAATAGCCAGAACACTACTTCCTGCTTTTCAGCTCTCTAACTCTGAGTTAGTCAGTGACTATAAGGGGGGCCACATGGGACATAACTGTTGCTTTAGAATCTGAGCTGAATGCGGAGGATCCATTACAAACTCACTGAACAGTTATTATCCCCTCAAGTTTCTGGTTACTGCCTAGTAACCAATCAGTGGAAAGCAAGAGAGCTGAAAAGCAGGAAGTAGTGTTCTGGCTATTATGTTACACATCCACTCACTCCAGCCTTTATATATTACATTTTTGCCTAACTAACTATATTAGATATATTTTTTATTTTGCACAGACTATTTACCCAGTTTTTATTTTTATACTGAACTATTGCTTTAATGCCTTTGATTAATTATGCACTGGGTGTTTAGTGACCACACACTGCAGCAAGATCGAAGACCCCTGTGAACCAGGTGTAAAGAATTACAGGTATGGAACCTCTTATCCAGAATGTTCGGGACCTGGGGGTTTCCAGATAACGGATCTTTCTGTAATTTGGATCTTCATACCTTAAGTCTACTAGAAAATCATATAAACATGAAATAAAGCCAACAGGCTGGTTTTGCTTCCAATAAGGATTAATTATATCTTAAGTCGGGATCAAGTACAAGCTACTGTTATCACAGAGAAAAAGGAAATAATTTAAAAAAAAATTTTATAAAAGGGAGTCTATGGAAGATGACCTTTCCGCAGTTCGAAGGTTTCTGGATATCTGGTTTCCTGTATTAATATTGCAACAACAAAAAAAATTTTTTTTTAACCTTAAAACAATATGCATGGCTTATAGTGGTGCTTTCGGCAAAATGTTTCCTGCAATACATAGGCCTATCCCAACCTATCATTCTTATTATCTCCATTTTCATGGCTTATAGTGGTGCTTTAGGCAAATTGTTTCCTGCAATACATAGGCCTATCCCAACCTATCATTCTTATTATCTCCATTTTCATTTGTGTAATTGAATATGATTTACAGTAAAATATAGACAATATAACATAAAAAATTTAGATGAGACCCACGAGCCACACCTATACTCGCACTGTAAAATCCTGCAGGGTCCCCGACCCCCTGCAGGACTTGATACAAAGGCCACTTAGCATGGGCTGACGAAAGCTTCTCAAGCCTCCCCACAATCGTTTTTAGCAGCACCACCACCACCATGTGAAAGACAAGAAAACAACATTTCATTAGTTAGAGGGAAAGTCTGTGACTGATATGGAGCGACTGATAACTCTGATGTTTGGGAACATTTGTATTGAACAGGGGGAAGATTGTTGTTGGTTTATTATATTTCAGTACAGTGTGTGAATCTAAACATCCGTATTGTATGACGTATAATGTATTTGAAGCTGCAATTCTGGAGCTGTATTTAGATGCAGTGCTACATTTTAGCAGCAGGGGGTAGTGTTTAGCATTGGATGACTGCTAGCAAATGCACTTGATTGATGAACACTAGTTCCTAGGTTTATTGGAAATATTTGTTTCTTTTAAAGCAAGTGAATATAAAATATGCATATCTCTTGTTCAAACTCATAGAATTTGTGTAAACAATATAGACCTGGCCCGGTCTATACAGTTATGGGACCTGTTATCCAGAATGCCTGGGGTTTTCTGGATAAAGGATCTTTCCGTTTTCAATTTGGATCTTCATACATTGTCTATTAGAGAATCATGTAAATGTTAAACCCAATAGGCTGGTTTTGCTTCCAATAAGGATTAATTATATCTTACTTGGGATCAAGTACAGGTATAGGACCTGTTATCCAGAATGCTCGGGACTTGGGGTTTTCCGGATAATGGATCTTTCTGTAGTTTGGATCTTCAAGCCTACTAGAAAATCATATAAACATGAAATAAACCCAATAGGCTGGTTTTGCTTCCAATAAAGAATGATGAATTATATCTTAGTTGGGATCAAGTACAAGTTACCGTAAAATTTGAATAAAATATAGTCTATGGGAGCAGCCTTTCTGTAATTGGGGCTGTCTGGATAAGGGATCCCATACCTGTAGCGAAAAAGGCCTGTAGCCCTGTGCTTTATATGGTCATGAAACTCCTTAGTGACTTATAATATACTTACTTTTACTTAATTATTTATATACACCTTTGAAGAGGACGGTAGATTTTATGTCCATTTTAGTATATTAAGGTGCCTAGTTAGCCTACGATTGGCTAGACAGTCCAACCATTATTGTTTACGATTGGCTGGCATGCGACAGTGTTGCTGCTGAGATCTACTGGATCTCTGTGATAATGGGAATAACAGTTCATCATGTGACTATGGGCTCCTTTAAATCACGAGGTAGATCTGTTTAGGAAAGGCCACCATTTCCCATGGGATATGTGAACTGTCTGAAGCTGCCTAAAATGATTCAGGTGCGACTCTTGTCAGGTCATTTGTGACAGTCAGAAAAGAGCAACTGTCACACTAAACTGCATGGCACTGACTACACAGCAATGTCACACACATCTCCTCCCCACACACACACACTGTATCTGTCACAACTGCCATTTGCATTAACTGCTTTGCACCACTGCCATTTTCAAACTTACATCAACCTGTATAATAAAAACTCAAATTCACACACAATACAGGTATGGGACCTGTTATCCAGAATGTCCGGGACCTGGGGTTTTCCGGATAATGGATCTTTCTGTAATTTTGATCTTCATACCTTAAGTCTACTAGAAAATCATATAAACATGAAATAAAGCCAATAGGCTGGTTTTGCTTCCAATAAGGATTAATTATATCTTAGTTGGGATCAAGTACAGGTATAGAACCTGTTATCCAGAATGCTCTGGACCTGGGGTTTTCCGGATAACGGATCTTTCTGTAATTTGGGTCCTCACGCCTTATGTCTACTAGAAATTCATTTAAACATGAAATAAACCCAATAGGCTGGTTTTGCTTCCAATAAAGATTAATTATATCTCCGTTTAGATCAAGTACAAGCAACGGTTTTATTATTATAGAGAAAAATGAAATCAGTTTTAAAAATGTGGATAAAATGGAGTCTATGGGAGACAGCCATTCCGTAATTTGGAGCTTTCTGGATATCGGGTTCCCGGATAAGGGATCCTATACCTGTATATGAAAACCACAGAGAGACAGATATCTTAAAATCTAAGGACAGCTAAACCCCACCCACAAAAATGTCATCAGTGAAGAGCATCTTTGAAATCTGTAGATCGCTGGCCACTCTGGTTGTTAAAAGGTTAACACTAAAGGTGACCATAGGCGGAAAGATCCGCTCGTTTGGCGACATCGCTAACGGGCATGGCTATATTGGGGGTAATCTGAACGTTCGGCCCTATGATTACGATGAGAGCGCAATGGGCTCCGGCAGGAATCAAATTGGACAAAATCAAACCTGTCCAATCGACCGAAAATGTCGGGACTCTCCGCACACGGTCCGAAAATCGTAGATTCGTACGATCGGATCTTTGCGTCTATGGCCACGTTAAGTCTACAGCGTCCCCTTACAGTGATACTGACACTAAAACAAATATGAATGTACATAAAAAATACTTCGGAATTCGACATCGAATTAAAATGCTTCGAATATCGAAGGAGTTTTTCACCGAATTTGTCCATCGAACAATCTAAGTAAAATCGTTCGATGTGTGAAGACTTAGAAAATGGTTGTAGAAGGTCCCCATAGGCTAACAGCACTTTCGGCGGTTTAATTTGGCGAAGTATTGAAGCCGAAGTTTTTTTTAAAGAGACAGTACTTCGATTATCGAATATTTGAACAATTTTTACTTCGAATTAAAGTCGAAGTAAATCCAAAGTTGTAGTATCCTGTTCGACGGTCGAAGTATTCAAAAAATTACTTCCCTCGAATTCTCTTCGACCCTTAGTAAATCCGCCCCTAAAAGTTTGATAAAGGTGTATTTTCATATATATTTATTTATTAGACTTTTTGTTGGCTATTTGTGGGCTACTGTTGAAGTGACTGTTGGCTGATTTTGAACATTAGACCAGACAACCTGAGCCTCAGAAAACAGCAGAAGTTACACTCTTTTTTACCTCACACTTTATTGTTTACATGTGACTGCAGCACCAGCGCGTGCACATCCGGCTGAGAGGGGAAGTCACCGCGCGCGCGGGCACTGCTGGAACAAGGAGCGCGCGTGAGGGAACGCCCCTTGCCCCTCCTCCTCCTGTAGAACGAGAGCTCAGTCAGGACGCGAGGGTTGTGTGTTTTACACCTGGACAAGAGGGGCGGCAGCTACGAACTGCGCGCGCTGTGGGAGTTGGGTAGAGAGCGAGAAACCGAGGGCGGGAAAGTAACCTGCGGCGCCGCCCACTCACAGCGTCACACCTTTCACACGTCCAACTTGACTGACGGGCTGGTTTACTTCTCAAAGTAGGGGAGGGATAAGGCGAAAGGGGAAGTGAACTAAAGGGCGGAACGTTTTCCTTTAGGGAGGAAACATTTCAAGAAGGGGCGGGGCAAGGCTGCTGTACCTGAGTGGGCGGAGACAAGGTGTGAAGCAGGAGGCGTGGTCTCTGATATTATCCTGCCCTCCCCCCTGCAGAGCGAGGCGGGGGCGTGTCTCAGGCCTCAGTAGTAGACGAGTCACCTCAGGGGTGTCCGGGCTACTGACAGGGAATCTTGTGTTTGGCCTCGCGTGAGAAACATCCTCTAGTCCCCTCTATCTGCCCCTGGGAATGGTTCTTTCCTGCCCTCTCCACTATATAACCAATAGCTTCATAGAGGGAAATGGACATTTACTAAATTTGTCCTTCACATAATCAGGCAACACTTCAGTGGCTTTTCATTTCTTATTGGGTGTCTTCTCTGCTTTCTGGAAGGCTGTGGTCTCTCTCTCTCTATCTTTATATCTCTCACTCTATCTCTCGCTCTCTCTTTCTCGCTCTCTATTTCTCTATCTCTCGCTCTCTCTTGCTCTCTATTTCTCTCGCTCTCTATTTCTCTATCTCTCGCTCTCTCTTTCTCTCTATCTTTCGCTCTCTCTTTCTCGCTCTCTATTTCTCGCTCTCTATTGCTCTCTATTTCTCTCGCTCTCTCTTTCTCACTCTATCTCTCGCTCTCTCTTGCTCTCTATTTCTCTCGCTCTCTCTATCTCTCGCTCTCTCTATTTCTCTCAATCTCTCGCTCTCTCTTTCTCACTCTCTATTTCTCTATCTCTCACTCTCTCTTGCTCTCTATCTCTCGCTCTCTATCTCTCGCTCTCTATTTCTCTCTATCTCTCACTCTCTCTTTATCTCTCTTGCTCTCTCTATTTCTCTCTATCTCTTACTCTTTCTTGCTCTCTCTTTCTCTTGCTCTCTCTCTTTCTCTCTATCTCTCGCTCTCTCTTTCTCTATTTCTCTTTCTCTCTCTTGCTCTCTCTATTTCTCTCTATCTCTTGCGCTCTCTATCTCGCTCTCTATCTATCTCTCTCTATCTCTCGCTCTCTCTCTCTCTTCAGCTCTTCCTCATGGAGAGGTCTAACAAAACCGTTTACTCCGTTTGTAGAAATTATCAGTAATTTCATTATCGGGATGCTCTGGCTGTAAGACAAAATGACCACCAATACAACGCTGCCGACTTTAAATGAGCGAGACGCTGACCAGGTACGTGATGAGCCCAAACATATATTGTACATTTGTATATAAACTCACTTGAAAAATACGATCATTGGTGCATCAAGACATTTTGTCTAATTAATGTGTCTTTGTGGTCTCGTTTGGTGTTTATATTAAAGGAGCAGTAAAGGAAAGGAAGAAAGTATAATGTAGTGTTGTCCTGCACTGGTACAACTGGAGTGTTTGCTTCAGAAACTCTACTATAGTTTATATTAAGCTTATATAAAATCGCTTCTTCTTTGGACGTCTAATCTTCCCGAACTGCCTTCCTGATGGCTAGAATCGAAATTGCCAGCGGGATGGCACTCGCAGTGCTTCGTTTTCCAAAGTCACCCAAGTTTCCTCGTGAGGCAACCTCAGAAACTGAAGCACTCCGAGTGCCATCCCGCTGTCGATTAAGATTCTAGCCGGCGGGAAGGCAGTTCGGGGAGATTAGTTGCCCGAAGAAGAGGAGATTTGTCGCCGGGTGACTGATCTACCCGAATCTGAGCGTGTGTCTCTGCCCTTAAAGTTCTAGCACTCTGATATCTCCTGTGTCATTTCCGGGTGTACAGGTGCCCATTATTTTACTGCTAAAGACCCTTTGATTGGACTCAAGTCTAATGGACATGTAAGTTCCTTTTTGAATATGGGTGACTTCATGAGCAGGGCAACCCCAAAAGGGCTAATCATAGGGTTGCTGAACTCTGCAAAATGTGTTGGTAATCGTTATTTAGAAATAAGGTGCATTTTCTAATCAATGCTCGGAGAAAATCCTTTTTTTTTTTACTTCATGTAGTGTAAAATTGTTCAACAGGATCTTCGAGATAAGATCATTTGACTATAGATGTTACACACAGGATATGAGACATCACACTCTGCTGTCAGTTGTGAAGTTTGTGTCCTCGCCCAGTCCTGCGTCACAGGCACATTTTTATACCACATTTTATGAGCTGGAGCTTCTTGTCCTTGGAATGTGGCATAACTAGACTGACTTACGGACGTACAATTTGGTTCATAACTGAAGCTGTAATATGTAGTAGGAACATGTGCTGTCGGGTGTCTCTGCCATATCTAAAAACCAAGAGGGGAAATCTCTTCACCAAATTTGAATTAGGGGAATATATAGTACAGGTATGGGATCCGTTATCTGCAAACCCGTTATCCAGAATTACGGAAAGGCCATCTTCCATAGACTCCATTTTGCCCAAATAATCCGATTTTCTAAAAATGATTTCCTTTTTCTCTGTAATAATAAAACAGTACCTTGTACTTGATCTAGAGTCCTGCGAGGAACCAATTTGTTAAACCTGAACCCGACCCGCTACCATACTTACCCGCTTGGACCCGCTACACATACCTGCTGACCATCAAGAAACAGGAAGTGCTGTCATTGTAAACTGGAAGTGACATCATTAGAAGTAGGCGTGATCAGAAAAAAGAAGTAAAACAGGAAGTGTTCAGAAAAAAAAGAGTAAAACTCGTTATTGAGAAGACCTTCGACCCAACCCACGACCTGCAAACTCCGGAGAACCGCAGACTCACGACTATACTTCTACCTGCAACTCGCATGGTACTGCAGGTTTTTGCAAAGAAACCTGCGGGTACCCGACCCGCTGCAGGACTCTAACTTGATCCAAACTAAGATATAATTAATCCTTATCGGAGGCAAAACCAGCTCATTTGAGTTTATTTAATGTTTATATGATTTTCTAGTAGACTTAAGGTATGAAGATCCAAATTACAGAAAGATCCCTTATCCGAAAAACCCCAGGTCACAAGCATTCTGGATAACAGGTCTCATACCTGTATAAGTGAACATTATAGCAATAAGATCCTGCCTGCAATCTTGAGTTCAAAATGTATTGCTCTACACTGTACTCTAGGCTGAGGGGGTTATTTACTAAACTCCGAATGCAAAAACCATGAAAAATTTGTGATTCTTTTTTATAAAATCAGACTTTTAAAAAAATCACAAATTTTTCGGGAGTTTATTAAACCCTGAGGATGGAAAAGTCTGAATCTGAAAATCCGGCATCCCAGACCTGTCGAGGTTTCATATAAGTTAATGGGAGAAGTCCCAATGATTTTTTTTGATGTGCTGCAATACCCCGAAGTTTTTGGGCAAAAAAAGCATAAGAAAGCAGAGTGAAAATTAAAAAAAAAATCGTGGAAAACAGGTGGAAAAATCTGAAAAAATTCATGAAAATCTGATTTTTTTATTCCCGCAAAGCAAATTTTCGGGGAAATGTAATAATAAGTAAGCGCAAAAAACCCGAGCGGAGTTTGTAGCAGAAAATATTGAGATAAATTCGGACTTTGATAAATAACCCCCTGCAATCTTACAGATTAATAGTGGGCCAAGAAGTAAAAATAATAAATGTGAAAGGAAGGAGACTGGATTGCTGGAAAGCTGGTGTAATACCAATAGTTGAGAAGTGGCTACAGTCTGAAACTGACAGTTAGAGTACTGTAAATGTGACACTTGTAGTGGGGAAGTTATTTGAAGGTTTAAGAGATAACAAGTTATGTTCTGGAAATTGCATTCTAAGTCATTAATGAGCATGGTTTTATGAGGGACAGTTCATGTGACTTGCTTTATGTGATGTGGTACATTGGACAGTGGCGTTACAGCAGATAAGGGCTACTTAGATACTTGACAAGAAAACATTTACTTTCTATTCTGAAGGTTGAGCCCATGCTCAGAGTTCTGCATTGAGCCCATGCTTATTTCATCTGACTTGGAGGAGGACATTAAAAGCAATATATCAGTGTTTGGTGGTGAAACAAAATTTCTGCAGAACAATTGATTACATCCAGTTCGTGTTCTTTTTGCAAGGGAATCTTAAAGGTATGGGAAAACATGTTTTTTCAAAACACATCAGTTAATAGTGCTGCTCCAGCAGAATTCTGCACTGAAATCCATTTCTCAAAAGAGCAAACAGATTTTTTTATATTTAATTTTGAAATCTGACATGGGGCTAGACATATTGTCCGTTTCCCAGCTGCCCCCAGTCATATGACTTGTGCTCTGATAAACTTCAGTCACTCTTTAGGGTTGGGGCAGACGGGCAGATTAGGGGTGATCTAGTTGCCTGGCGACTAATCGCCTCTTCTACGGGGTGACAATCTCCACGAACTGCCTTCCGTCTGCCTTCTGCCTGCTTGAATGAAGAATCGCCTGCACTAATGCACTCGCGGCGCTTTGATTTCCGAAGTCAGTTTCACTTCGGGCGACTCTGGAAATTGAAGCGCCGCGAGTGCATTAGCGCAGGCGATTCTTCATTCAAGCAGGCGGAAGGCAGATGGTAGGAATTTCGGGGAGATTGTCGCCCCGCAGAAGAGACGATTAGTCGCCAGGCGACTAAATCTCCCCTAATCTGCCCCCTCCCTTTCCCCCCAGCAGACAAACAACAGAACAATGGGAAGGTAACCAGATAACAGCTCCCTAACACAAGATAACAGCTGCCTGGTAGATCTAAGAACAACACTCAATAGTAAAATCCAGGTCCCACTGAGACACATTCAGTTCCATTGAGTAGGAGAAACAACAGCCTGCCAGAAAGCAGTTCCATCCTAAAGTGCTGGCTCTTTCTGAAAGCACATGACCAGGCAAAATGAGCTGAGATGCAGCTACACACCAATATTACAACTAAATACACTTGGTACCAGGGAGCTGCTATCTGGTTACCTTCCCATGGTTCTGTTGTTAGGCTGCTGGGGGAAAGGGAGGGGGTGATATCAGTCCAACTTGCAGTACAGCAGTAAAGAGTGACTGAAATTTATCAGAGCACAAGTCACATGACTGGTGGTAGCTGGGAGACTGACAATATGACTAGCCTCATGTCAGATTTCAGAATTAAATATAAAAAAATCAGTTTGCTCTTTTGAAAAACATTTTTCCCATGACAGTATCCCTTTAAGTGAGTTCTCTATAACCTGGGCCTTGTATCTGCATATCCTCTTCCTGTTTACTTTTTTTGTAATTTCCTCTCTTGCGCTAACTGTACAGACCTCACTGACTTTTTGCAGTACACGCTTGCTAGAAACGCTTTAGTTAGTGCAAACTGGGGTCATTATCACTCTTTATAGACAAGATAATTAGCTTTTTCGATAATTTATTGTAATGCATTATTCCTTTCTTTCCAGTAACTTAGAAGGTAGAATGTAATTGAGATTATGTCTCTTTCCTCCAATAGAATGCATCCTCCTGTATTGCTAGGCCTGCAGTTTGCCAGTACTAGTTATCTTACTAGTTAATAACCTTTTAGCTAGGGAGAATAGACAGCTCGTGAACATTCTATAAGTCCAGCACACGTACACACTTGTAACTGCGTTGGCTACACATGTCATGCTACAATTTAGTGAAACCCAAAATTATTAAAAAAAATCCAAAGTTTTTGGCCGAATAGGTCTATTTTAGATCGAATTCAAATCGTACGAATTGAGGTAACGGCGCAATCGATCGAATTAGATTTGAAGATTTTCTAAAAAAAACCTTTGATTTTTCAAAGTCCACCAATTGACTCCAAATGGGTTCTAGGAGGTCCCCCGTAGGCTAAAACGGCAGGTTTTAGATGGAGAATGGTCGAAGTTGAAGAGAAAATTTAGATATTCAAATTTTTCTCAAATTCGAATCGAATTCGGACTATGGGCTAGTCGATTTTAGGTCTTTACAGTAAGGGCTGGAGGAGCTGATCAGCCTCTATTATTATTTATGTGTTATTCCTAAACACACTGTCAGATACTTTGCCTCCTTACTATTTATCAATTACTATTTATCACTTACTATTTATCACTTACTATTTATTACTTACTATTAATCACTTACTATTTATTACTTACTATTTATCACTTACTATTAATCACTTACTATTAATCACTTACTATTTATCACTTACTATTAATCACTTACTATTTATCACTTACTATTTATCACTTACTATCTATCACTTACTATTTATTAATTGCTATTAATTACTTACTTTTTATTACTTACTATTTATCACTTACTATTTATCACTTACTATTTATTAATTGCTATTAATTACTTACTTTTTATTACTTACTATTTATCACTTACTATTTATCACTTACTATTTATTACTTACTATTTATCACTTACTATTTATTAATTGCTATTAATTACTTACTATTTATTACTTACTATTTATCACTTACTATTTTTCACTTACTATTTATCACTTACTATTTATCACTTACTATTTTTCACTTACTTTTTATCACTTACTATTTATCACTTACTAGTTATCACTTACTATTTATTAATTGCTATTAATTACTTACTATTTATCACTCACTATTTATTACTTACTAATTTATAAAATTCCTTATCCGGAAAACCCCAGGTCCTGAGCATTCTGGATAACAGGTCCCGTACTTGTACTTGATCCCAACTAAGATATAATTAATCCTTATTGGAAACAAAACCAGCCTATTGGCTTTATTTCATGTTTATATGATTTTCTTGTAGATTTAAGGTATGAAGATCCACATTACAGAAAGATTCCGAGCATTCTGGATAAGAGGTCCCATACTTGACCCCCAACTAAGATATAATTAATCCTTATTGGAAGCAAAACCAGTCTGTTGGCTTTATTTAATGTTTATATGATTTTCTATTAGACTTAAGGAATGAAGATCCAAATTATGGAATGATCTGTTATGCGGAAAACCCCAGGTCCCAAGCATTCTGGATAACAGGTCCTGTACTTGTTTTTGATCCCAACTAAGATTTAATAAATCCTTATTGGAAGCAAAACCAGCCTATTTTTTAGTGGACTTAAGGTATGAAGATCCACATTACAGAAAGATTCAGAGCATTCTGGATAACAGGTCCCATACTTGACCCCCAACTAAGATATAATTAATCCTTATTGGAGGCAAAACCAGCCTATTGGCTTTATTTCATGTTTATATGATTTTCTAGTAGACTTAAGGTATGAAGATCCAAATTATGGAATGATCTGTTATCCAGAAAACCCCAGGTCCTGAGCATTGTGGATAACAGGTCCCGTATGTGTAGTAGTTTTCCAGGCTTGATTAAGCAATCAGTTGCTAAGCATGAGAGGGAAATGTTTCCAGGGCACAATAGAGTAGAGATAAAGAATTGTCCCCTTTCTCTCCCCGTACTCGTTGCTCTGCAGCATAAGAAGCAGCAGCAGCTGCCGTAGCCCAGTAAAGGCAAAGCTGTAGTGGCTTCTGTAGGAAGAGGAGGAGGAGCAGAATATGCTTGTATAGGGGGAGGAGGAGGAGGAGGAGGAGGAGGAGGGCTGACTTGTGTAGCTTTGCAAGAATTGTATCCTCTCAACTGCCAGGCAGTCTCTCAGAATGTTGTGATGTCAGCGACTGCTTCAGCAGCTTTACCTGCCCTTGTGAGGAGGGGACAGGTTCTGCTGCACTTCCTTGTTGTGTGATACTTCAGCGAGGTCACTTCCTGCTTTACACTTCACTAAGGAAGGGAATGTGAGCAGCAGCCAAAAGTAGGCGTCCCGACAACCTTTAAAGTCTGATCTTCGGATTAAGGTAAAAGAACAACAACGGGGGGGATCCACAGAAAAGCTGCTCGCGGCATTGTTTTCTACATGAGAGGGACCTGCTTTTTGGAAAAGACATGTTGGAGGATTTAGCAGCAAAGCACCGTGATCAGCAAGACTCCTGCATTAACCCCCTGGCTGCTCATGAGGTCTGTAACCTGCTTCTTTCTTTTATTATTACACCGCTCTGCCCTCGTCTCATCGACAAAACGACACCAAAGGGCCCGTGTTACTGTTACAACATGTAGAAGATTCCCGGATCTCTTTTCATAAACTGCTTCCTGCTTTGTCGCTTGGTATTTTTCTTTTTCTTTGCAGAAAAGGTATCTGCAGTACAGGTGTGGGATCTGTTATCTGGAAACCCCTTATCCACAAAGATTACGGAAAGGCCGTCTCCCATAGACTCCATTATAATCAAATAATCCAGATTTTTAAAAAATGATTTCATTTTTCTCTATAATAATAAAACCGTCGCTTGTACTTGATCTAAACGGAGATATAATTAATCCTTATTGGAGGCAAAACCAGCCTATTGGCTTTATTTCATGTTTATATGATTTTCTAGTAGACTTAATGTATCAAGATCCACATTACAAAAAGATCCGTTATCTGGAAAACGCCAGGTCCTGAGCATTCTGGGTAACGGGTCCTATACCTGTAATATTAAAACAGTCGCTTGTACTTGATCCCAACTAAGATACAATTAATCCTTATTGGAGGCAAAACCAGCCTATTGGCTTTATTTCATGTTTATATGATTTTCTAGTGGACTTAAGGTATGAAGATCCATTATCCAGAAAATCCCAGGTCCCGAGCATTCTGGATAATAACTGTAAAGGATCAAAATGGCAAATTTTACATATTTGTTAACAGCAAAAGGTTATCCTGCATTTAATGGTGGGCCATTACTTTGTTGTATTCTGAGCTTTGTATTTTCTAGGATTTTTCTGTGCTTTAAACGTGTGGTCTATAAGAGACTGGAATGGCACATACACATGCGTTCTCTTTATTTGGGTATTAGTAACTTCCTTGGATATTTACATGGCTGAATGTTGCAAAGTGTTTCCTACTCTGCTTTCAGTTTTAAGACCGAGGTGTACGCCCCATGGGAGATTTGGAAACACAGACTCCTTGATGTGGCGTCTATAGTAATTAAGATAAATACAAAGTATCTTGTTTCCATTTTAAACACTTTTAGGGCTCTTACACATGGGCGGTTTTACCTGCGCTCCCCTGTGTTGCGTATTTTTCGTTTCAGCTGCAGGGGAGCGTAGGAGTAGACGCACTAATTATTCTGAAGGGGCTGCAGACGCATGTAAGCGCTGAACGCAGTTGAAATGCAACATGCTGCGTCCCGCCTACGTTTGGCGCTTACATGCGTCTGTGTGAGTACAGCCCCCTTCACAATAATTAAATGCATCTACTCCTGCGCTCCCCTGCGGTTGAACGGAAGAAAGCGAAACACAGGGGAGCGTAGGTAAAAACCGCCTGTGTAAGAGCCCTTAAAAAGTGACTCGAATAACCGTCTCGCATTCTGGTCCTTCAGTGTCCACAATGGTTCATTTTATAGGTAAATACAATTGAAATGAAATGCACTGAAAATACTCATATAAAATTATAACATATATTTTTTTATATATATATATATATATATATATATATATATATATATATATATATATATATATATATAGTGAATAAAGTACCCCCTCTTGTAAAATATCACGATATTATAAGTTACCAAGGAGTTTCATGACTATATAAAAACACGAGGCTGAAGGCCGAGTGTTTTTATACAGGTCATGGAACTCCGAGGTAACTTCTAATATCCTCATATTTTGCAACTGGGGGTACTTTATTTATTATAATACACAAATTTCAATGTCATGTGACAGAAATGACATCAGAACTCACCGTTTATAACTGATGACATCAGAACTCACCGTTTATAAGGATATAATTTACAGGATATTCATGGCTTTTGTGTATTATATATATATATATGGTAAAACAGTGTCTAAGGGGCTGTGTGTGGCTCTTTATTACCCACATTATAGTCTCTAGCCACGTCTTTGAGTTACAATTATAGCCATTCCTTTTAACCCTCTCTCTGCCAGTGTCATACAATCTATATTGCTGACATGAAAGGTGGAGCGGGAAAGTAGCTGAATAAAAAGTTCATGTTGATACATGTTGGGCACAGGCATTAATGTAAATCACTGGTATCAAAATATAGGAAATATATTTAATATAGGAAACTTCAGGCTACTGCGGAAACACTAGGCGATGCATATGTTTCCCCACCATTGCCGGTGGGAGTGGAACTTCACTCAGGAGGAAATTAAGCGCCGACGACTGGACTTCCCTTGTGCCTTAAGGGTAATGGCACCTGCATTTAAAATTGTGCTTCTGCGGGCAAAAAAAATCTCCCCAAAATCTATCCCATTGTCAATAAAGTAAATCACCGATGGGAAAACATATGCGGCACTTGAAGTTGAGATTGATATGTTATCAGTCCTGACGTTGTTTGTGACTTTATTAATAAATTTGACAAAGTTCAGCAAATGTGTATGGGAACTCAAGAAAGGTTAAATAGGTTTGTTAATCCCTTAAATAACCCTACACAATTTATCTAATAAAGGTGCCGCCTGTAATTACTATTCACCACTAAAATCCAGTTCTGCATATTAGGGCAGAGACACGCTGCGATTCGGGGAGATTAGTCGCCCAGTGACAAATCTCCTGTATTTCGTGGCAACTAATCTCCCCGAACTGCCTTCCCATCGGCTAGAATGTAAATCGCCGGCAGGATGGCACTCTGAGTGCTTCGTTTTTCCGAAGTCGCCAAAAGTTTCCCCGTGAGGCAACTTACATTCTAGCCGCAGGGGAGGCAGTTCAGGGAGATTAGTCACCCAAAGAAGAGGAGATTTGTCGCCGAGCGACTAATCTCTTTGAATCGCAGCTTAGGTCTCTGCCCTAAGGAAAGAACTGTAGTTAAGAGTATTGTCATACATAGGGATTTGATCACTAGAAAACCCCGGCAGGTAAACGATTTGATCTGCTGCACTTGTGTTGCCTCGTAATCATTGCCTCGGTATTGGCCAAACTGTTGTTGAGAAATGTAGAATCTATAGCATTGATACTAAGCTTCTTTAGAACCCAGATAGAGTCTATGATCCATGGCACTAACAGGCATTTAACACTTGGAAGCACTGTAATTCCTATGCGTGACCAAAGAAAATCGCCCCGCTTATATGTCATACAAGAGAAAGTACCCTCCCAAGTGTCTCACATATCGATTACTGCCATAAAGAAACAAGAAAAGCAGGTACCGTACATTGGTTTTCCCAGAGATGATCATGGAGTTGGACGCTACATGCTATACAATACTGTACAGACATAAAAACATTGTGTTACCCCTTTACCAAACTGGAAAGGTACAAGTACAGGCACACAATGTACATGTGTTATGGGAAGGGACTGGCAGGTACAGACACACAATGTACACAAGGTTATTGCCAATATTGTACATGTCACATCATTGCCTAAATGACCCCCAGTGTATGTCAGTATGTGCTGCATATCAGATCTGTATTTGCAATATGGGGGTCACACCTATTCACTGGTATTGGCTTCCCACTCAAAGGAATGGTACACATGCTACTTTTGATAAATTAATAGGCTAATGCCAAACTGGGTTGAAAATTGTCCTGCTGAAATCGACAGGCTGAGAATCATCCCCTACACTGGCATTAGCCTCCTGTTATGCCGGCAACCAGAACCGTTGTGTAGGCCCAGGTGCACTCACACGTGGAGCAAAAATGCAAAATCTTGTGTTTTGTCACTAAAATTTGCTGTGTGTTTGCACCGGTCAGACACAGTGGTTCGGGGTGCAGACAGGAGGCCAATGCCAGTGTAGGGTCTGATACTTGGATTGTGTATTTGAGTTGGCTGATTTTCAGCCCTGTCTGGCATTAGCCTGCGGCCTTAGAGTAGAGTCCTGCGCGGGTCTGTTTTTTCAGACCCATGCAGGCCTGGATTTGTGTAAAGGCCACCAAGGCCCCAGCCTAGGGCGGCAGGACTTTAGGGGCGACATGCTGCCCAACCACACCCACAGAAACACTGGGGATGTGCAGGAGATACAATCGTTTTATAATTTCCCGTGAGCCAATCCACATTGCTCTGGTCCAGATGATGAAAATTTGCACAAATAAAAGGGAAGGGGCGGGGGCGATGAATAGTAGCGGGCCTAGGGTCACCTGTTATGTAAATCCAGCCCTAGACCCATGCCCAACCTGTACCCCTTATCTTAAGCCCGACCCGCACCCATTAACTTTCTGAAACCGAAGGAAGCCTACCCGACCCATTCCTGTATTAAACATTGCGCCGGCTGGAAGTGATGTCGCTTAAACAGGAAGTGACGTCACGGAGCAATCATTTTTGTATTGTAAAAAGTAGATTTTCCCTTATTGTTCCCTAAACGGACACCCCACTGCAGTGGCCGAGTACCAATGGGTTACTGGCATGGTTCGGACATCAAGTATATTCTGTCTGAGTCCGACAGATTTACAGGTATCCTACGGTACCCGACCCAATGCAGGACTCACCTTAAGGTCCCCATAGACGCAAAGATTTCTCTTGCTGAACACCCGATTTTAGCAAAGTCCGACCAATCCTTTGAAATTATTTTGCGATTCAAACGATCTTACGATTTTTCGGCCGACATCTGTCAGGAAATTGATCGGCCGGGTTAAAAAATCTTTGTGGGTCCCAGTGCAATGTATCTATGTCTGCAGGGCCAATCAGCTCCCCTTTGTTTTCCTACCAAATTGGTCTTTTTAGTTGATGGACAATTCGTACGATCGTCCTGAGATAATCGTGTTTGGGATGTCTTGAGTTGTTTTGTCAGAAGGAAATCACAGACAAAGCAATTATACACCTGGAATAGATTGACGGCTGATCACTTCTCATGATACCCACCGGCATATCGACTGACTAAAACAGCCGTGTCTGGAACATATTTATTATTTGGGATTATTATTGGCCTAAAAACACGCAAAGGTATTGTCAGGCCAAAAAATGGATGACATACAAGTGCTGGCACTTTTTAGGTGATTGCCATAAGGCGATGAAAGACGGCAGAACGATTTCAGCGGTTTTGCTGCGCGCGTGATACATCAGGCAAAACATCTGAATTCCGCTACGTGCTCTCTAGGCTTAACTGTTATTATGATGTAGAGAGGGATATTGTGAGACAATTTGCAACTGATTTTCATTTTTTATTATTTGTGGTTTTTGAGTTATTTGGCTTTTTATTCAGCAGCTCTCCAGTTTGTGATTTCTGCCATCTGGTTGCTAGGGTCCAAATTCCCCTATAAACCATGCACTGATTTGAATAAGAGACTGGAATAGGAGAGGCAATAGCAATACATTTGTAGCCTTACAGAGCATTTGACCCCCATTTGAAAGCTTGATAAAATCAGAAGAAAAAGAATTTAAAAACTGTAAAAAATAAATAATGAAGACCAATTGAAAAGTTGCTTAGAATCGGTCATTCTATAACATACTATTCCACTGATTATGTTGAAAAATGTATCAAATTGTAATTGTTCTGATTCTGCACCTGGATTGTTGATTGTTGAAAAGGGTAAACAATAGAAAATGGAAAGCATTTGAAAAAAGTCTTTATTTCTAGTAAACAATCTGAAAACAAGTGAAATGCAAAAAAGTGTTTGGAAGGTGAACAACCCTTTTAAATTGTTGAATAAAAAGCAAAATAACTCAAAAACCACAAATAATAATAAATTAAAACCAATTGCAAATTGTCTCAGAATATCCCTCTCTATCATACAACCCGTTAACTGAAAGGTGAACAACCCCTTAAAGGAGAACTAAAGCCTAAAAATAAATGTGGCTAAACATGTCCTATTTTCTATAGTGAACTTATTGCAAGAGGCTAAAGTTTGAGCTTGTCAATAGCAGCAATGATCCAGGACTTCAAACTTGTCACAGGGGGTCACCATCTTGGAAAGTGTCTGTGACACTCACATGCTCAGTGGGCTCTGATTGGCTGTTGAGAAGCTAAGCTTAGGGCTCGTCACTAATTATCCAGCAGCAGAAAATGAGCTTCCCTGGCTGTAATATAAGCTGATGCTACAGGTTTGCTGATTATTCAATTCTGATGCTAATTGCACTGGTTTCTGTGCTGCCATGTAGTAATTATGTGTATTAATTACTAATCAGCCTTATATTGTGACATTTCTATTCTATGTGTACTGTATATTGTGAGTGGCTCCCTAAGCTCAGTAAGTGACAGCAGCACAGAGCATGTGAATCAGTGAATCAGCAGAAAAGAAGATGGGGAGCTACTGGGGCATCTTTGGAGACACAGATCTTTACTGCTAAAGGGCTGTGGTTGCCTTGGGCTGGTAACATTTCTACCTAGTTCTTTAGTTAGGCTTTACTTCTCCTTTAAACAATAAAGTAGATATTTCCCCCAAATTAGTTTCATTACAGTATCCTTTCTGACCAACTGATAAATCGTCCTGGCAGACTTGGACACGGTATTGTTCGGGGATAACTAGCATGTGTTTGTGTAGTCTCCTCGGCACTCACAGGTAGCACAAAAACAAAATTGAGGTGTACATTCTGTTAGGGGGGGATAGTGTGAAACTAAAGTAGGTTAAATACTTTGGTGAATGGGGAGGTGAGTTGTAGGACACCTGTATAATCCTCTAGTTACCTGCTTGATGTGGGATTGGACAAACATCTATAGGACTGGGTTTAAAGTGCTGTCAGACGAGGAACACGTCACCTGTGATCTGATTGGCCAGGGACCAATGGGTTAAACCTGCCCGTTTGACGCATCACCCAAGTTACTAAATTGGGTATAAAGATGCTCGTCTGGCAACCTTGGCCGTTTTTACTTCTTTTCTTACTGTTTAGTTTACATCAATTAGGGCAGAGACACACGCTCAGATTTGGGGAGATCAGTTGCCCAGCGACAAAACCCCCTCATCTTCGGGGCGACTAATGTCCCGGAACTGCCTTCCCCTATGATTTGGTTTTCCGAAGTCACCCAAAGTTTCCTCGTGAGGCGACTTCAGGCAACTTCAAAAAACGAAGCGCTCCGAATGTCATCCCCGCCGGTAATTTACATTCTAGCTGGCAGGAAGGCAGTTCTGGGAGATAAGTCGCCCGAAGAAGAAGAGATTTGTCGACTAATCTCCCCGAATCTGAGCGTGTGTCTCTGTCCTTACAGAAAAGAGGATACTGGCAACTCACTGAATTGACTGTATATTATTGTAGCTGGTTTAATGACATAAGGTAAATGTGTTATAATATATTTCTGTCTGTAAAATATTTCAAATGAAAATTTGATATAAGCTTCATCATACTGAAATAAGAAACTTTCTAAATACAATCAATTAAATATTCTGCATTGTTTCTGAAATAATCAAGTTTATCTTCACTATCCCTCTCTCAGCATCTGTTTCTCTTCATTCTCTCTTCATGCAGCAGTTGGGTGTCAGATATTCACTGACAGATCCAATATATCTTATAGGGGGGCTCCTTTCCTAGCAGATGAATTAGAGCTCACTCAAATAACTGATTCTAGTACAAAGAAAATGAACACATTTTGGCACAAATTCTGCATGTAGAGAGACATGATGTCTGGTGAGTTTAATAGAGTGAGCTCTAATACATCTTCTAGGCAAAAGGAGCCCCCCTATAAGATATATTGGATGTAACTGTCAATGAATATCTGACACCCAACTGCTGCATGAAGAGAGAATGAAGAGAAACAGATGCTGAGAGAGGAATAGTGAACATAAACTTGATTATTTCAAAAATTATGTAAAATATTTGTATTTATAAAGTTCTAAGACACTTTTCATATATAGTGCCTTTTCTTTTGCAGTCTAGTAGTGTGGGTGTGTGTTGTTTTTTTCAGTGAGCCGATTGCAAACTGCAACCTTATCTGTTTACTTTGCCTGCTTTACTTCTAATGTACTTGCCCTTTGTTTGAAGGTAAAACGAACACATTCTACTTCCTTATTGGCCTTGTATAAGGCAGTGATATTCCAACCGAGAGAGCTGCTAATACATTGTACCTTTTCTGAACAACGTTGCTTGATAATGTTTTGTTCATACTTACATTTTTTAGGATAGCTTGTTGCTATACATGTGTACCTTTTAATTGCTACTGTAAATTGCTTTTATTTTATATTAAGAAATTAAGGTTATGTGTGTGTATATATGTGTGTATGTGTGTGTGTGTATATATATATATATATATATATATATATATATATATATATATATATATATATATATATATATATAGTGTGTGTTTGTATATACGCAATGCTGCACATATGTTTTTCTATTTGCCTAACATAATTATGGTGTGCAATGAAAGGTTGATTAAACCTAAATCTTACAAAAGGTATATTGGTTAGGGTCCTGGCAGAGAAGTTTTAATTGGTACACAAAAAAAGATGAGTCGACTGATATGTGCAGAAGGATTAGATATCGGTCGGCTCGTTGATCGGTCAGGTAGGAATATTTTGAAGGCGCCCGAACAATCTGACACTGTTACTGCTTCAGTCGTCAAATTGCAGTAGAATTCTATTGTTTCTACTAATGGTCGCGGGAAAGATGGTAATTGTAACTTTTATGGCCATAAAGGGTGTTTATATAAACTATAGTAGTACTTATCTGTTATCTACTGTGTATCCTGTGCTTGAATGGCTGCCCCCATGGCTACACAGCAGCTTGTTTATATAAACTATAGTAGTACTTATCTGTTATCTACTGTGTATCCTGTGCTTCAATGGCTGCCCCCATGGCTACACAGCAGCTTGTTTATATAAACTATAGTAGTACTTATCTGTTATCTACTGTGTATCCTGTGCTTGAATGGCTGCCCCCATGCCTACACAGCAGCTTGTTTATATAAACTATAGTAGTACTTACCTGTTATCTACTGTGTATCCTGTGCTTGAATGGCTGCCCCCATGGCTACACAGCAGCTTATTTATATAAACTATAGTAGTACTTATCTGTTATCTACTGTGTATCCTGTGCTTGAATGGCTGCCCCCATGGCTACACAGCAGCTTGTTTATATAAACTATAGTAGTACTTATCTGTTATCTACTGTGTATCTTGTGCTTGAATGGCTGCCCCCATGGCTACACAGCAGCTTGTTTCTATAAACTATAGTAGTGTTTCTGAAGCAAATACACCAGTTTCACCAGTGAAAGGCAACACTACATTATATTATTAAAATGTAAGATCTTATTTGACTTCACGTGACTTGGATCAAGGCTAGAGACAGATAACTGATACCATTCCTGTATTTGAGACGTTGTTAGGGCAGTGGACAACCCCTTTTTAACCGACATAACGGGCCCAGACATTTGAACTTGATTGAATATAATTGTATAGTAAAAAATATATAATGTGGTAAAAGCTCAAAGAAACTAGGGGAAAAAAATGTGTTCTAGTTATAAGCCAGAAATAAAGAAATGATGAAACAACCACCAAAGTGGGGAAGCAAGGGGAAGACTTACTGAAGGAAGTAAAACAAAACAAAAAATAAAGAAATAAAAACATTGGGTTATTGATATATGCGTTAAAAACCCATCATTAAGTGTTAAGGTATGTGTTTAATTATGGCCTTTAATTGGATGTATAAATAAGCTTCTGTTTTTCTTTCTTTTTGTGTTTTTCCTGCTCTTATCCCTACTCATATCCCTGATCTTATCCCTGATCTTATCCCTGCTAATGGGAATGTTATTCCTAATGATGTTTGTAGTGTATACAGGGAAATGATAGCCTTATATAATAATGTCTTGAGCATTGAATTACTTTTGTAGGCTCCGTCTGTGCTTCCTTGTGCTTCAATGTATCCCTGAAAATATCACGGCCGTGGGTGGCAGCAGGAGAACACATCTGATCCGTGGAATATTTATCATGGGAAGAGCATAAAAAAGGGGAGATATTCCCTTACTATTTTCCCTACCAAGACTTTGTGCGTTTGTTATTAAACGTTTTCTTTATAAAGATAGAATATTTTAACATAAATCCTGACAGGAGGTGTTATCAGTAGCGATGCACCGAATCCACTATTTTGGATTTGGCCGAAAAGATTCGTATAATTACCATACCAAATCGAATATGCAAATTAGGGGTTGGAAGGGGAAAGCATTTTTTTTACTTCTTAGTTTTGTGACAAAAAGTCACGTGATTTCCCTCCCTGCCCCTAATTTGTATATGCAAATTAGGATTTGGTTCGGCTGGGCAGAAGGATTCGTCCGAATCCTGCTGAAAAAGGCCGAATCCTGCCCAAATTATCCTGGATTTGGTGTATCCCTAGTTATCAGGTTTATATTCATAGGTTTATTTATATATAATTTTTTTTTTTTTGATAAGAATTTATGGCAGTTCTAAGTGACTACCTGAATTATTTATAACACAGTCTAACAAATGTATAGGGACCTGAAAGTAGGGATGCACCGAATCCAGGATTCGGTTTGGGATTCAGACAGTATTCGGCCTTTTTCAGCAGGATTCGGATTCGGCCGAATCCTTCTACCCGGCCAATCCGAATCCTAATTTGCTGCAAATTAGGAGTGGGGAGGGAAATTGCGTGACTTTTTGTCAGAGAACAAGGAAGTAAAAAATGTTTCCCCCTTCCCGCCCCTAATTTGCATATGCAAATTAGGGTTTGGATTCAGTTCGGTATTCGGCCGAATCTTTCACGAAGGATTCGGGCGTTCAGCCGAATCCAAAAAAGTGGATTCGCTGCATCCCTACCTGAAAGTAACATGAATATGGATAATGAACAGTGAAATCGATGTCCTACTGGTACTTCCATGATATAATCTAATTCCAATGATAGTAGAACAACTGAAACGTGTATTTAACAAACTTCTCATCGTTTTCACAGCATGACACCTTCTATTTTGGGCTAATATTCTAGCCTTTTCTAATTTATCTATATGGAGGGCCTATAATGATCCATTGGCCCATATGCATATGGCCGTATCGTTTGCACCAGAAGTGTAACGAATGTTTAGTTCCTCTCTATTCCAGTCATCTGATGGCCCTTCCCATGTACCAACGAGGGGATTTTATCAGTACAAGTCCAATTCTCAGCTGCTGACTCTAATTAGAGTTAGATATATTGGGGTTAATTTACTAAGCAGCGAAAATTTGCCAGCGACGGCCATTGCAACACTTCGCCAAGCAAAAATTCGCTCAGACAATTTATTAAAATGCGAAGTTGCGTCCAGGGCACGGAACGATGGCGAATTTTTGCTAGCGTTACTTCAGCAAATCAAATCGAAGATGCGCTAGCGTTCAATTCTGCCTAGCGCAACTTCGTTACAGGTCTTCGCTCAGGCTAATTTGCATATGGCGGAAAATTTAAAGTGGAATGGACGTATATGTTGCAGCACAAGTCCACTGAACCTTAATAAAGACAATAAAGTTGTTATATTGCCTTACACATGAGCCCACTGTATAGTTTATGTGCCATGTGTAGGGGGAAACTGGTTGCCCAAAACAAAGGGAAAAGACGCCAGCGTTTTTTGGACTTTTTCCACTAAAAAATTAGGGATGCACCGAATCCAGGATTCGGTTAGGGATTTGGCCAGGATTCGGCCTTTTTCAGCAGGATTCGGCCGAATCCTTCTACCCGGCCGAACCGAATCCCAATCCTAATTTGCATATGCAAATTAGGGGAGGGGAGGGAAATTGCATGACTTTTTGTCAGAAAACAAGGAAGTAAAAAATGTTTTCCCCTTCCGTCCCTAATTGGAATATGCAAATTAGGGTTAGGATTCGGTTCGGTATTCGGCCGAATCTTTCACCAAGGATTCGGGGATTCGGCCGAATCCAAAAAAGTGGATTCGGTGCATTCCTATAAAAAATATGATGTAAGTAACAGAAGAATGAGAAAGATCTATGTACTCCAGTGCACTTCTCTTGGTCTGAGCTGGCGAACGCAAGTCTGGCGAAAGAGATAACGTTCAGTAAAATCCGCATCTTAGTGAATTTGCAGAGTAGCGTCCATTCACCTGGAGATACGAGTGCGAATCACTGCTAGCGTCCATCTCCTTTGCTAGCGAAGTGACGCCTGTGCCCGTTAGTAAATCGGCACAGTCCCTGAAAGTGGTAACGTTGCCGATTCTTTGCCAGCTTTAGTCACTTCGCTCTTTAGTAAATCTGCCCCATAGTATTCATTACACGTGAGTGTGGCAAAATGGAAAAAAGACAACTGACCAATCGTACTGTACAAGAGCTTGTCAGTTCCTAGTTGGCCAATGAGTCTGAAAAGCATCTCCCAGTATAATATGGCCGTGTTCTGACTACTGATGCATACGTTTCTAATTGATGTCTAATGAGCTTCCACAAAACATCAGTCGGTGGCATCACCAAAGGCAACAGCCTGTAACTAGTACATTAGTTTGTTGTTCCACTGGTGCCTTGGATGTTAGTCACTCTAAGCCTCACATCTCCTCCCTGTTTGCCCCAGTTTCCATCACTGCTGATTATCCACACCCAGAACCATTGTAATGGCACATTCATATACCAACTTACAGACAAAGGACGCTAGGACTGGGCTTTATAGCCGGATGCTTAACGCCGGATTTGGGCTACAAACCAGATTACTCCCCCCCTCCCAATCTGACAAACTATAATTTAGAATTTTATGTAGATCAACATCATATTATAATCTGCTCTCTAATATATATGTGTACTTATTACAGGGCCAGATTAGACTGAAAAACTATCACTATCTAAAAATAATTATTTTCCTGGAAATCCCCCAAACCTCATACTTTCCAGGTAATGGACCTGTATGGGATTCGTTATCCGGAAACCCATTATCCAGAAAGCTCCAAATTATGGAAAGGCCGTCTCCCATAGACTCCATTTTATCCAATTAATCCAAATTTTAAAATTGATTTCTTTTTTCTCTGTAATAATAAAATCCTTTATTGGAGGCAAAACAATCCTATTGGGTTTATTTAATGTTTAAATATTTTTTTTTAGTAGACTTTGGCTAGTCACACACACTAAGATTCTGGGGGGAACTAGTCGGCCAGCGACAAATCGCCTCTTCTTCAAGTGACTAATCTCTTCGAAAAGCCTTCCCACTGGCTAGAATCGAAATCATTGGTATGACACTCGGAGCGCTTCGGTATCCAAACTCGCCCGAAATTTCCTCATAAGGCAACTTCTGAAAATGAACGCTCCGAATTCCATCCCGCCAGCGATTTTAGATTCTAGCCGGTGGGGAAGCTTTTCGGGGAGATTAGTCACCCAAAGAAGAGGCAATTTGTCACTGGGCGACTAAATCTCGCTGAATCATTTGTCACTAGCCTTAAGGTATGAAGATCGAAATTACAGAAAGATCTGTTATCCGGAAAACCCCCTGGGTCCTGAGCATTCTGGATAACTGGTCCCATACCTGTACTATATAATTTGATCATAAAAGTATATACAGAACATTTCACCTTAAAACAAAGGTGACTAAAATAACATTACCTGTAAGAAGAAATTGTGAAAATGACTTTACATATGCGCGTTGTATGGGACCCCTTATGTGGAATCCTCACCATATGTGGCTTGGTGGATATCTATTTACATAATTTTGGAGTGGTAAAATCTATTTCAGCAATTGTTGCTGACTCTGGAGTCTGAGGTTTGAGTTTAAACTCTTCTGGTTAATCTTCCATTTAAATCTGATTTGGAAAAGGGCAGTCGCTCTCGCCAATCATAGTGTCATGCCTGGATCTATAAGGAGCTGACAACCAGGATTCAACACAATGTAATATCAGCACAAGCGTTTAGGAATAAAGACACAACATATAAAATGAAGTACTAAAAATAGTTAGAAGAACTGGAGAAAAGCAAATTGACAGTTTACATGGTTTTTTTTTTAAATCCAGCACAAGTACACTTGTCGGGCTTCAGTCCAAGCCTTTGATGGCACATTTTTTAGCTAATTAAAGGGATTCTGTCATGATTTTTATGGTGTCGTTTTTATTTCTAAATGACACTGTTTACACTGCAAATAATTGACTGTACAATATAAAATGTCATTCCTGAAGCAGCAAGTGTATTTAGTTGTAATATTGGTGTGTAGGTGCATCTCAGCTCATTTTGCCTGGTCATGTGATTTCAGAAAGAGCCAGCACTTTAGGATGGAACTGCTTTCTGGCAGCCTGTTGTTTCTCCTACTCAATGTAACTGAATGTGTCTCAGTGGGACCTGGATTTTACTATTGAGTGCTGTTCTTAGATCTACCAGGCAGTTGTTATCTTGTGTTATCGAGCTGCTATCTGGTTACCTTCCCATTGTTCTGTTGTTAGGCTGCTGGGGGTGATATCACTTCAACTTGCAGTACAGCAGTAAAGAGTGATTGAAGTTTATCAGAGCACAAGTCACATGACTGGGGGCAGCTGGGAAACTGACAATATGTCTAGCCCCATGTCTGATGTTCTGAGAGAATTTGCAATTGGTTTTCATCTTTTATTTGTGGTTTTTGAGTTACTTAGCTTTTTAATCAGCAGCTCTCCAGATGACCATAGCAACCATGCATTGATTCGAATAAGAGACTGGAAAACGAATACGAGAGGACTGGGAAATAAAGATGAGTAATCAAAGTAGCAGTAACAATAAAATAAATAAAATTTGTATAGACAATTTTTTGTTTAGATGGTGGTCAATGATCCATATATGATAAGTTGGAAAGAGTCAGAAGAAGAAGGCTAATATTTAAAAACTATTTATAAAATGAAGACCAACTGAATAGCATATTAAAACTTCGCTTAAAGGTGAACCACCCTTTTAACCTTGTGTTTGCCCTCTCTTCAGCCTCATGGGTTACCAGGCCTACCCCTCCTGAAAGGTTTTGTTTGCCGACATATCAATAGTACAAGTTGAGGGAGTCGGAAACGGGAAAAGTGACAAAGGAGAAAAACGTGGGAAAATGCTGCTAAAACTGAGTGAGCAAGATACACAACTTATTGAATGAGGCCCAGTAGGAATTACGCCTATGATTTTTGTGGAGCAATCCAGTCCTAATACCCCATTGAATTGTGCATAGCAAGAATGGTAGCTTTTGGGTAGGAAAGGTGAATCAACTATTTGTCAGATAACCACGTTCTCTCATTGTCACAAGTTATAATTGTAAATGTGTTGGCACTGTATGATTAAAAGATAATAATAATAATAAAATGGGCGGCATTCATAGTGATGTATGACCTGCTGATATTTATATCCATAGTCCATCCAGAGTACACAAACCCAACCTTGTCTTGAATCATTTAGTCTATGACCATGTTAACCTGTAAATTGAGTAAATGAAATGAAATGGCCTGTATAGTTCACATAAGTTGTGTATGATTGTGGGATGTAATCCAAGGCCCTGTATCATGTGGTGTAATACAGAGTTACAATACCATTTATTGACCGTTCTGTTGGGTCACAGGAAGAGATGATAAAGGGGCATATTTATCAAAGAGTGAAGTTAGAGATCACCACAGTCCTCTACAGTGAAATTCCGCCTCTTTCCATTCATTTCTATGGGGGTTTTAAGAGAGTATTTATCAATGGGTGAAAGTGAAAGTTCACCCATTGATAAATACTCTTTTAAAAATCCCATAGAAATGAATGGAAAGAGGCGGAATTTCACTCTAGAGGACTGTGGAGATCTCTAACTTCACTCTTTCATGTGATGACGCATTTCCGCTACAGGGATTATATAAGGAAAAGTCTAGGGCAATGGTGGCCTAACCTTTGCTGGAGACCCCCTTGAACGGTCAAACTTTGGTCAGGGCAACTCTGTATATATCTGGGTACAAATGTATGAACATTTCAGTGAATTCATCTATACTTATGAGAATATCAGCAAATACCTATCCACCCTAAATGTCACCCTAACTGACCATTTAGCTAGGCTTTCAGGTGAGGCTTATCTATTCCTGGCTTCAACTAGACCAGTGATCCCCAACCATTGGCTCATGAGTAATGTTGCTCCCCAGCCCTTTGAATGTTGCTCTCAGTGGCCTCAAAGCAGTGGTTTATTCCTGGTTTGGATGCAAGCTTTGGTTGCATAAACTAAGGATGCACTGAATCTACTATTTTGTATTCGGCTGTGTTTTTTTTTTAACGAAAAAATTGTGTTGTCCAATCCTGAAAAAATGGACTTTAAAGGGATACTGTCATGGGAAAAAAAAAAATTTTCAAAACACATCAGTTAATAGTGCTTCTCCAGCAGAATTCTGCATTGAAATCCATTTCTCAAAAGAGCAAACAGATTTTTTTTATATTTCATTTTAAAATCTGACATGGGGCTAGACATATTGTCAATTTCCCAGCTGCCCCTGATCATGTGACTTGTGCTCTGATAAACTTCAATCACTCTTTACTGCTGTACTGCAAGTTGGAGTGATATCACCCCGTCCCTTCCCCCCCCAGCAGCCAAACAACAGAACAATGGGAAGGTAACCAGATAGCAGCTCCCTAACACAAGATAACAGCTGCCTGGTAGATCTAAGAACAGCACTCAATAGTAAAATCCAGGTCCCACTGAGACACATTAGGTTACATTGAGTAGGAGAAACAACAGCCTGCCAGAAAGCATTTTTCTCCTAAAGTGCAGGCACAAGTCACATGACCAGGGGCAGCTGGGAAATTGACAATATGTCTAGCCCCATGTCAGATTTCAAAATTGAATATAAAAAAATCTGTTTGCTCTTTTGAGAAATGGATTTCAGTGCAGAATTCTGCTGGAGCAGCACTATTAACTGATGTGTTTTGAAAAAAACATGTTTTCCCATTACAGTATCCCTTTAATAAATAACTCCCTATATAATAGCTAGTATATACTGTTTGCTGGTTGCTGGTGTTTTACCTAGTCTTCTTAGTAAAAGAATATAACATTCTGATAGCTGTGTAAAGATCTCCATACCAGAAATGGTTATAGTGAAATCTATTTAAGCTGAAATTAGTTTGCTGTAGGGTTGCTAATTTCCTTCTTGTCCTTTTTATCTACAATATTGTATATGATAAATCACAGATGGGCCTCTGGAAACTGGCTAAAACACAGTGTTTGCACGAGTTAAACGTTTGAATAGCTCTGTCCAGAGCACCAATTATCATGATCTCAGCAAGTGCTCCCCAAACTGGATTAGTCTGGTAAGTAAAGCAGGTGGTTTATTCAAAACAAGACTAACCGGTTTTGCCAAAGGAGCAAGGATGCAATTTATGATCTATTGAAGGAAGTTTTAAAGTGAAATGATCACCAAAAATATTTAACACCCTGTTATTTTCTCCTCTATGGTCCAGGGACAATATCTATTATCTGGGATGGTCCCCAACCTTTTTTTACTCGTGAGACACATTCAAGTGTAAAATAATGTTGGAGAGCAACATAAGCATGTAAATGTTCTTGGGGCTTCCATATAAGGGTTGTACTTGGGTATTAGTAGTTCCTTTGTGGAGCTAAAGCCAACAGGAGGGTCTGTTTGGCAGTATATCTGGTTTTTGTGCAATTAAAGGTTGCCTTTAAGCCAGGAATTCAATAAGAAGCACCTGCTTTGTCGCCACTGGGAGCAACATCCAAGGGGTCGGAGAGCAACATGTTACTCACTAGCCACTGGTTGGGGATCACTGGTCTAGAGCATTTATAAAATCCTGTAGATTTGCCCATAGTGGTCCTTTTATTTTGTGTTATCATTACGAACCTTTCTGTCTTGTTTTGATGGGATCCTGGTTAGTTACCACTACAAATTTCAGAATATATTCCCTACAGTAGCCTCCATTCTCTTGTTACACATGTAGGTTCTGATCTGCTGTTGTTGACGTTCAGCAGTTTTACACGTATCTGTGTGTTTGTTTTTAACTTACCCTTCCCTTAAACCCCGAGTGGCTTGGTCTCCTGGTTTTTCTGACCCTGCAAATAGAGTTGTGCAGTGGGTTGGGTTAGAGTCCTGCAGCAGGTCGGGTATCCGCGGGTTACCTGCAAAAACCTGCGGGTTGCAGGCAGACGTTTCAGGAGCTGGTATAGACGCGGGTCTACGGTTCTCCGGGTTTGTGAGTTGCACTTCAGTTCGTGGGACTTCTCAATAGCGAGTTTTACTCCTTTTTTCCCCCTGATCACTCCTACTTCCAATGATGTCACTTCTGGTTTACAAGGACAGCACTTCCTGTTTTACTCCTTTTTTTCTGATCACGCCAACTTCTAATGATGTCACTTCCAGTTTACAATTACAGCACTTTCTGTTTCTTGATGGTAAGCGAATCGGGTTGCGGATAAGGTACTTGCAGGCCGGGTAGTGGGTCCAAGCGGGTAAGTATGTGGGTTGCGGGTCACGGTTCGGGTTTAACAAATTGGTTCCGCGCAGGACTCTAGGTTGGGTACCCAAAAGTTACCTAAAAGTTACCTTTGGGTTGCAGGAAGAAATTGGGGATGAGTCTATGGGTGCAGGTCTTTAGGTTGTGTCAGGTTGAGGGTTTCTGACCCAATCAAGTACAAGCGACTGTTTTATTATTATTATTATTATTATTATTATTATATCTCACACTAAACAATGTAGGGTGCAAAAGAAGTTCTGCACCTGCAAAAAAAAAATCTATTCAATCATAAGTGCAGTCGGACGTTTGGGTCACTATGGTGGGACCTTTAGATTTCTATCCCCATGAATATGCTCATTAGTGTTGTAACCACCTGATGAATTGACCTGTCGGTTGTACTATTCACGGTTTATTTTATACTTAATTGTCATGTAAACTGTGTTTTCCCCTCTGACTAGCTGTAGCTGGTTGAAAGGGAAATTAAATTTCATTAACACTGGATTAAATAAGCTTGGCTCCTTTTCATGGTTCTTGAAATCTGGCATCATATTGAAGTCTTAGTGCAAATGAAATTCCACCTATGTGCAAGCTGCTTACTTTTGTTTTTATTATGTGTTAATCTCGTGTGAAGCAAGACGGTTTTCCATAGCCTTTCTCCTCCCTGTAACTATGGGGAATATTCATCAAAGAGTGAAGTTAGAGATCACCACAATCCTCTAGAGTGAAAATAATTTTTAGTTGTAATATTGGTGTGTAGGTGCATCTCAGCTCATTTTGCCTGGTCATGTGCTTTCAGAAAGAGCCAGCACTTTAGGATGGAACTGCTTTCTGGCAGCCTGTTGTTTCTCCTACTCAATGTAACTGAATGTGTCTCAGTGGGACCTGGATTTTACTATTGAGTGCTGTTCTTAGATCTACCAGGCAGCTGTTATCTTGTGTTAAGGTAGCCATACACGGGCTGATAAAAGCTGCCGACAGACCGAGTCGGCAGCTTATTGGCCCGTGTATGGGCCCCCCGACGGGCTTCCCCAATCGAGATCTGGACCGCATCTATTCGTTAATGCGGTCCCGCGATCCGACCGCCCGTTACAATTTATTAGGATCCAATCGTTGGGCCCTAGGGCCCACGATTGGATCAGCCCGATATTGCCCACCTCAAGGTGGACATCGCCAAATGAGCGGATCTCTCCGTGTATGGCCACCTTAAGGGAGCTGCTATCTGGTTACCTTGCCATTGTTCTGTTGTTAGGCTGCTGGGGGGAAAAAGGGAGGGGTGATATCACTCCAACTTGCAGTACAGCAGTAAAGAGAGACTGAAGTTTATCAGAGCATAAGTCACATGACTGGGGGCAGCTGGGAAATTGACAAAATGTCTAGCCCCATGTCAGATTTCAAAATTAAATATAAAAAAATCTGTTTGCTCTTTTGAGAAATGGATTTCAGTGCAGAATTCTGCTGGAGCAGCACTATTAACTGATGCGGTTTTTGGAAAAAAAATTTTTTCCCATGGCAGTGTCCCTTTGAGTGTTACTGTATCTATTCCTCCATATCAGTCAGTCTCTCTTGTGACCCAGGCAGTCTCTCCAGTGCAGTCAATCTCTGATCTTGCCGTTAGCCCTATAGGTTTATTGTTCTTTTGTAAATAGGACTAGAACAATGGAGCAGAGAACATTTAGGTCAAATCCGCATTCTCAGGGAAAACTGAAGGGATCAAATACGTTTGTCTGTGTGCAAATCATATGGCTTATGGCACATGGGGAGTAGCATAGGGCAAGTACTGTAAGAAAATGCATTATTAGTTTATTAGTAACGGGTAGCCTGCTTATAATATATCCTGATGCGCACACACACATATATATATATATATATATATATACAGCAGCAATTGAGCTGAACTCTATTCATTACATTGTGTCTCGAGGCATCGACACTACATTCTGCTACTGAAAATGTTCAGACCACATGATGCTAATAATTTAATCTCCAGTTCGCCCACTTGAAATGTGACACAGCGAGATGTCTGCGTGTTTCCATGGTTATCGAAAAAGGTGCGTCTGGTATCAGGAAGGAGGCCTGTTTGGTCGGAAACAGCTGATCGTTTTAATGGAAATGCCAGGCCTGTTTAAGAGCCGGGATGCTGCTTGATGTGGGAGTTAAATTAGAGCATCTGTGCTTTCTGATCTTATTCTTTGCTCCTGAACGTTTTTCATTTCACTAGTTGGGTGAAAAATTTGTAGGTTACGGTGGCCCAAACCACTAAAGCAGTGCCACAAGGAGATTGGCTACACGTTTGGGTCATTATGTAGTTTGAAGGAAAATGTGTCCTGCTTTCTGATAGGCTGTTATTTCTCCTACTCAATGTAACTGAATGTGTCTCAGTGGGACCTGGATTTTACTATTGAGTGTTGTTCTTAGATCTACCAGGCAGCTGTTATCTTGTGTTAGGGAGCTGCTATCTGGTTACCTTCCCATTGTTCTGTTGTTAGGCTGCTGGGGGGAAAGGGAGGGGGGTGATATCAGTCCAACTTGTAGTACAGCAGTAAAGAGAGACAAGTTTATCAGAGCACCATCAGATGACTGGGGGAGCTGGGAAATTGACAATATGTCTAGCCCCATGTCAGATTTCAAAATTAAATATAAAAAAATCAGTTTGCTCTTTTGAAAAACAGATTTCAGTGCAGAATTCTGCTGGAGCAGCACTATTAACTGACCCATGACAGTATCCCTTTAAATTAGCTTGTTTAAACAAAGTATTTTTTTTATTTTTTTTTTAACATTGCTGTGTTTGTAGTTCTCACATAACGGTCACGTTTATGATTTCTTGTTCAGGCTTCCCCTTTTAAATTGTGCTCATTACTTGCAACTGCAAAGCAGCGATGTTTCCGGAAAACACCAAATTTGTTTGATAATGTAAAAAAAAAAAAGGTTTTATGTAATTTTTAGTTTGTTTCTTTGCGCAAATGGGTTAAAGATAAACTTAGTCCTGCTCTATTCTTGATTTCCATCTGTTCTACTTGGGTAAGTGTTCTGTCTCCATGGAGATCCCATCTCATACATGTTTACAGACAGAACCGCCATGTCCCTTTAAAAATGACTTTTTGCTTGAAATGTGAGCCTTGCCTAGATACGCCCAAATTATGCTCACGCCATAGCAACAGCAACATTTTGTTTGTGACAATGATCTGTCTGCAGTATTTTTTTTAAACATTATTTTTTTATTGGTTTTTCAATAACGGGGGGGGGGGGGGGGGTAAATAGTCCCGCCTGGGTATTCTGTACAATTACTATTAATTTTAGCAATGGGGTTACAAATTGCCACATGTCTATTACCCACGGGTCAGTTGGGCCGACCTCATACTCCCATTTACACTGCCTGCTTGTCCCGCCCCTTTTGTGACGTCATCGGCGGGTTGCCGCGAGTCTATAAAAGGAACCCGGAAGCCTACCTCCCAACTGTCCCGTTTTTAGAGGGACAGTCCCTCATTTTTACTAGAAAGTCACGTTTTTCCTTGCACTGAACAGCCAGAAAAAGAAACCATGTTTCTAACTTAATTGGCTTTAGGCAGAGAGCCCAGAACAGCCACAGGTACACTTGGAAACTTTTGGAACAACTTCTAGATAAGCAAATAAGTAATTGTAACAATATAAGATAAGCAGGTCTCTTGGGGAAACTGTGACTCACAGCTTAAAGGGCAATTCACCTTCATTAGCAAAATTGTAATAACAGAAAAAATATGTTCAAACTTTCATAAACTGCCAAATTTTGTAAACTGAACATGGTAATTAGGGGGTGTTGCCACAAAAATGGGCGTTGCCAAAAATTTTTTTGCCATGCGCCAACTTTTTAGTCCCTCCTTTTTATTTCCAAAATGTTGGGAGGCATGCAGAAGGTGGCTCGGGCAGGCGCGGGTGGAAGCAGGCCGGGTCTGGGTCGGGTTTAACGTGACCTGCACATCACTAGTAGAGATGGTTAAAAACCGTAACATATATCTAGGACAATCTCTTTCTTGCAGCCCTCATTAGCTTGCTGAGCTCTAGTAATTGCCTGTTGCTATAGTAATAAACGAAATTCAACCCACACAGCAAAGATAAGTGACCTCTCATGGAAAAGCAGTTTTCCTGGTATCCCACCCACCCCTGGAGCAGATTTACTGAAGGGCGAAGTGATAATTTGCCGGCGTTACCGCTTTCAGGCACTTTGCCGATTTACTAACTGTCATAGGCGCAACTTCGCTAGTGTAGGAGATAGCGGTGATTTGCTCTCTATCGACCAGGCGAATTTTCTCTACTGAACGTTTCCTCTTTCGCCAGACTTGCGGTCGCCAGCTCAGACCAGGTGAAGTGCACTAGAGTGCATGGATCTTCCTCAATTTTTAGTGGAAACATTTATTTTCTAAGTCCCAAAAAACCGCTGGCATCTTTTTTTCCTTTTTTCAGGGTGATAGGCTGCAAAAGCCCTTACATTTTTTTTGGGGGCACCCGGCTTCCCCCCTCCATTTCCTAACATATGGAACATAAACTATAGAGTGGGCTCATGTGTAGGGCAATATAACACCTCTATTGTCTTTATTAAGGTTCCCTGGACTTGTGTAATGTAATGGATTTGCTGCAACATATACGTCCATTTAACGTTATTATTTCCCGCCGTATGCAAATTAGCCTGAGCGAAGACCTCTAACGAAGTTGCACTAGGATTCGCTTGCATTGCTGAAGTAACTCTATGGAAAATTCGCTAGCATTAGGCGCCCTGGACGTAACTTCGCATTTTAGTAAATTAGCTTTGTCTGAGCGAAGTGCTGCAATTGGTGCGAAGCCGTTGCTGGTGAATTTTCTCAGATTAATAAATTTACCCCTGTGTTTTTTTATTTTCGGTGTGTCAAGTTGTGACGTATAGACCAGACTGTAGGGATTCCACATTGTATATTAACATTAGATCCTGCTCAGACTTGTCCCTCATTCTCTCACTCCCAGTCACACACATGAAATGTCTCTTGTCCAATGTATTTCTCTGTGAGAAGAAATATTCACTTTAAACTCACTCGTATGTTTCACTCCTAGAAATGTGCACATTTTATGTTGCCATCGTGTCTTTGTTTAGCTGAGGTTTAGCTGGACGCCTGTTTTATCTTTCACTATTCAGCAGCACCAGCTCCATGATTCTTGGATTTGCTCTCCATGTAACTTAAAGGGGAACTATCGCTGAAATAAAAAATGTAATATAAGCTTCATCATACTGAAATAAGAAACCTTCTAAATACAATCAATTAAATATTCTGCATTGTTTCTGAAATAATCAAGTTTATCTTCACTATTCCTCTCTCAGCATCTGTTTCTCTTCATTCTCTCTTCATGCAGCAGTTGGGTGTCAGATATTCACTGACAGTTACATCCAATATATCTTATAGGGGGGCTCCTTTTGCCTAGAAGATATATTAGAGCTCACTCTATTAAACTCACCAGACATTATGTCTCTCTACATGCAGGATTTGTGCAAAAGGCAGTTATTTTGTTACATTTTGTTTGTACTGGAATCAGTTATTTGAGTGAGCTCTAATTCATCTGCTAGGAGGTTGGGTGTTCGATATTAATTGACAGTTAGATCCAATATATCTTATAGGGGGGCTCCTTTTGCCTAGAAGATGTATTAGAGCTCACTCTATTAAACTCACCAGACATCATGTCTCTCTACATGCAGGATTTGTGCAAAAGGCAGTTATTTTGTTTGTACTGGAATCAGTAATTTGAGTGAGCTCTAATACATCTGCTAGGAAAGGAGCCCCCCTATAAGATATATTGGATCTGTCAATGAATATCTGACAAATTCTGCATGTAGAGAGACATGAAGTCTGGTGAGTTTAATAGAGTGAACTCTAATACATCTTCTAGGCAAAAGGAGCCCCCCTATAAGATATACACGTATTGGATCTAACTGTCAGTGAATATCTGACATTCTCCTTTTAGGTGCTTATTTATTACAGGTACGGGTCTACTGGAACCTGGTGTTTGTAAATAAGAGATCTTTCTGTAATGTGGAGCAACATGCCTTACGGCTACTGAAAAGATTTTAAAATGAAAACAAACCAATAGGATTTTCGCAGTCAACAAGAATTCAGTTAGCTATAGGATCCGTTATTCAGAAAACTCCCAATTATGGGAAAGCTGTCTCCCGTAGACTCCGTTTTATCCAATGAATCCAAATTTTTAAAAATGATTTCCTTTTTCTGTGTAATAATAAAACAGTCGCTTGTACTTGATCCCAACTAAGATATAATTAATCCTTATTGGAGGCAAAACCAGCCTATTGGCTTTATTTCATGTTTATATGATTTTCTAGTAGACTTAAGGTATGAAGATCCAAATTATGGAAAGATCCGTTATGTGGAAAACCCCAGGTCCCAAGCATTCTGGATAACTGGTCCCATACATGTATTAATAAAACAGTAACTTGTACTTGATCCCAACTAAGATATAATTAATCTTTATTGGAGGAAAACCCAATCTATCGGTTTTTTTTTTGTTTACATGATTTTTTGATAGAATGAGGTTGAAGGTGTGAAGTTCCGAATTACGGAAAGATCCATTATCTGGAAAGCCCCAGGTCCCAAACAATCTGGATAACAGGTCCTATACCTGTAGAAAAGGAAAGGAGGGCCCTGCACAAAAGGAAGCGAAGTATCTGAATTGGGACACCTGTGGGATCTTTCTAACGGAGATAAAGGAAATCCATCAAAGCATAAGAATTAGCTGCTTAAATGGGTCACTGTGGGAAATCGCATTCCCGTATTGTAGAGCTTTCTGGATAATAGATGCCATACCTTTACTGTCTTATTACAGAGAAAACAAACCCAAATCTATCAAGAATGAAAAATTGCTTGTTTATATTACACTCTCGGAAAGTATTTTGAAGCTTTCTTCCTAATGGATTTGTGAATAATTCCATCTCATATCTTTATTTTATGGACTTTTATGTTTCTGCTTCCCTTTCAATAACACTAACTCACTAAGTGAGGCAATCGGCTGCCCGCAATTGTGCTGTTGTCTATTGAAAACCTTTTATGCAGTTTAAAAAAAAATTGATCTACTGTATTTACAAAGTGTATAAGCTTTATACTCTGTTCCCTCTGATACACCTGTAATGGCCATTGTAAGGAGCTTATACTGTGATATTTATTTATTTTGTTTTAAAAATGCATCAGTTAATATTGCTTCTCCGGCAGATTTGTGCATTGAAATCCATTTTTCAAAAGAGCAAATTTTGAAATCTGACTTGGTGCTAGACATATTGTCAGTTTCCCAGGTGCCCCCAGTCATGTGACCAGTGTCAGACTGGCCCACAGGGATACCAGGAAAACTCCCGGTGGGCCTATGTGTCAGTGGGCCCTCTTGCTTCTAACCATTTGGCCTATTTCATGGTCATTCCCTATTCCTTTTAAGGTAAAAAAGAGGCTAAATAATGGAAGTATGGTAATAATAAAGTATAGGAAGTAGATATAAAAGACTTGGAGAATAAAGAAGTTGACTTCAGAGAGGAGGAATTATAGTTTGGAAAGTGGGGCCATGGTCACAGTTTACCAGCGGGCCCACCAATTAAAGTTTTCTGCTGGGCCCTTGGCATTCCAGTCCGATGTGACTTGTGCTCTGATAAACTTCAGTCTCTCTTTACTGCCGTACTGCAATTTAGACTGATATCACCCTACTCCCTTCCCCCCCAGCAGCTTAATAACAGAACAATGGGAAGGTAACCAGATAGCAGCTCCCTAACACAAGATAACAGCTGCCTGGTAGATCTAAGAACAGCACTCAATAGTAAAATCCAGGTCCCACTGAGACACATTCAGTTACATTGAGTAGGAGAAACAACAGGCTGCCAGAAAGCAGTTCCATCCTAAAGTGCTGGCTCTTTCTGAAATCACATGACCAGGCAAAATGAGCTGAGATGCACCTACACACCAATATTACAACTAAATACACTTGCTGCTTCAGGAATGACATTTTATATTGTACAGTCAATTATTTGCAGTGTCATTTAGAAATAATGACTACACCATAAAAATCATGACCGAATCCCTTAAGGGTCAGGGCACACAGGCAGATTTGGGGAGATTAGTGGCCCGGCGACAAATCTCCTCTTCTTCGGGGCGACTAATCTCCCTGAACTGCCTTCCCGCCGGCTAAAATGTAAATCGCCGGCGGAATGGCACTCGAATCGATTCGTTTTCCGAAGTCGACCAAAGTTACCTAACAAGGAGACTTCGGGCGACTTTGGAAAATGAATCGCTCCGAGTGCCATCCCAACAGCGATTTACATTTTAGCCGGTGGGAAGGCAGTTGGGGGAGATTAGTCGCCTCGAATAAGAAGCGATTTGATGCCGGGCGACTAATCTCCCGATTTTGCCTGTGTGCCCTGACCCTTAAGCATTGAGGACTTTTGCTACCTACAATAAAATATTTCAGACTTGGGGGATGCAGTTCTAAATAGGAATATTTTTGAAGCATTTGTTTTAAAGGCACATTTTGTATTTGTATTAGTTTGAGCCTTCTGGTGCTTTTGTTGTTGTACCTGGATGGCCTGTGCAGATGGAACGGACCTTTTTCCCAGGACATTCGTAAACTCTTGGCAGTTTTACTCATCGTCTCATATGGATTGGGGAAAATTGTTCTGACAGCCTTAGGGAACATTTTGTTTATAATGACATCTTTTCCCTTTAAACTTGTGTGGGTAAAGTTAAATGGATATGAATTTTAGTGTATTAGTCTTAAAGGAGAAGGAAAGCTACGGAGGCATTTTATTGCCAATAGATCAGCTGCAATAGTACAAGCTAGAATGCTATATTTATTCTGTAGAATGCTTTACCATACCTGAGTAAAAAGCTCTAGAAGCTTTCTGTTTGTTTAGAATAGGAGCTGCAGTATTAATGTGGTGTGACATCACTTCCTGCCTGAGTCTCCCTGCTCTGTGCTCAGATTACAGTAGAGAAGGGAGGGGGGGGAGGAGCAAATTGAGCATGCTCAAGCCCAGGGCAATGAGGATTAATCTTAAAACAGGAAGTCTGATACAGAAGCCCATGAGTACACAATAGAAGGAAAGAAATGCAGTGTTTCTTTTGACAGGGGACTCAGAGCAGCATTACTTTGAGGGTTTACTGGTATATTTAGATGGACCTTTCTGATAAGGCTTACTTAGTTTTAACCTTTCCTTCTCCTTTAAAAGTCTTTTTTTTTTTTTTTTTTACTGGGACACAATGGTACAGACCATAAGAAGAAATAATAGCCTTCGGGAAAAGGAATCCTCAATTTAAAAAAAAAAAAAAGCCTTTTCAATGCTCGATCTTCCTTTTGGACAATATATTTGCCTCTCTTTATGAATTCTATAACAAATAAATCTCTTGCATTGACCCAGTTTACTCCCTCCTCTCTTTATATTGTATCATTGCATTTAAAGTGAATAATGATAATAGGGATGCACCGAATCCACTTTTTTGGATTCAGCCAAATCCCCGAATCCTTCACGAAAGATTCGGCTGAATACCTAACCGAATCCGAACCCTAATTTGCATATGTAAATTAGGGGTGGGAAGGGGAAAACATCTTTTACTTCCTTGTTTTCTGACAAAAAGTCACGTGATTTACCTCCTGCATATGCAAATTAGCCGGGCAGAAGGATCTGGCTGAATCAAATTCCTGCTGAAAAAGGCAGAATCCCGAACCTAATCCTGAATTCGGTGCATCCCTAAATGGTAATATATATAATGAATATAAATGAATAATATTGCATTTATTTCTTTACTGTAATTCTTAAAATCTCAACTATTTTTTTTTTTTTAACAGAAGCCTATTTTCTTGATATTTGCTGCATTTTCAAAGATTTTAGGGCATTTTCTAGTCATACTAATATTTAGGGTACTAATATTTAGGGGGTTATTTATCAAAATCCAAATTTTTCTGATATTTTATTTTAAAAAAAGTCTGATCAAACTAATATCCATGACTTGATCTAATTTCTTATTTAAAAAAAGGTTTAATTCATTGGATCAGGGAAAACAAGCAAAAATCCCAATTGTACGTTTTTTTTTCTGAGGTTTTTTTCTGAGGCTCTTTCCCAAAAAGTCAGAATTTTTTGGATTTTCCCCGTAAATAGTTAGATTTTTTTCTGGCTTATTCCAGCACAGCCCTCAGAAACTTCAAAATAGGACAGGGACCTCTCCCATTGACCATATACAACCTCGGCAGGTCTGAGATGGTGGCTTTTCAGATTCTGACTTTTTGCAGCATCTTCAGGGTATAGACAATTTGTTTTTGGTTTTTTTTTCCACTAAAAATTCGGATTTTATAGTAAAAAATGGATGTAAATCCTTCTAAAATCTCAGTGCAGTTCTGGTAATTTAGAGGCACATTTATCAAGGGTCGAATTTTGAATTCATGTTAATTTTTTGAAACTCCCATAAATTCAATTCGGCCAATCGAAATTTACTAATAAAATCTTATTTTCTCAGCTCGGACAAATTGAATCAACCCGAAAACTCGAATGCAATTCGATTTGAATTAAAAAAACTCGAATGTCAGGAAGGCTGCAAACATCACCCAATCCCTGGACCTCTCCTGTTGACTTATACAGCAATTCGGCAGGTTTAAGGTGGTGAATAGTCGAATTCTAGTTCTTAAAGGGCCAGAGTATGAGAAATCTCGAAATTTTAATCGAGTTTGGATAATTCACAATTCGAATTTGAGAGTTTTGACCAAAAATAAAAAACTTCCTCGACCTTTAATAGATTTGCCCTTTAATGTTAAGAATGGAAGTATAATCCATAAATTGGGGATTGTTTAGGATTGTCCTACATTTGGGTCCAACTGAAATGGTCTCCGTTATATTCATATGAACACATTTTATTATTGCCCATCACACGCTTTTAACTTTTTCTATTGCATAAGCTAAATAAATGGCAAAACTTTTAAAAGTTTTATGTATAAGTTGACGAAAGACTCCTAACAGGAATAGTAAATTGACATTGTTTTTAAACATTTTTATTTATTCATGTTTATTCATTCATGCTGTTTCTTGGCTTTCATATTGCAGCCTAAACCGATACTCTGTTTTTATTTATTTTTTCTTTGCAGCCAGCGCTGGGTCATGCCGATCCAAAAACCAGCAGCAGCAGCAACAAACCAAATATGCTGCGATCCCGCACGTCTATCGCTGCAACAGCTGATGAACAGCCGCACATTGGAAACTACCGGCTCCTCAAAACCATTGGCAAAGGCAACTTTGCGAAAGTAAAACTTGCACGGCATGTACTGACTGGCAAAGAGGTGAGAAATTCTAATGTGCTTATATTAAAGGGGTACTTCACCTTCCAAACACTTTTTTTTCAGTTGAGTTGTTTTCAGATAAACTAAAATTGCTTTCTGTCTTTTTTTCACCTTTTTCCCAAAATGTAAGTTTAAAATTTAATGTCTAGTGTTTCTGTCTGGCAGCTCAGTAGTGATGTGAGGATTGGATTTTCCCGACCCTAACCCTTAGCCCACCCGCATCCGTGCTTCCGGGTTGCTTTTATAGACCCGCCCTGCCGATGATGTCTCAAAAGGGGCGGGCCAAGCAGGCGCAGCGTCTATAATTGCAAAGTCGGATGCCGGCATTTGACGGTGGCGGGCGGGGAGAGCAGAAGAGCTTAACCCGCATCCGCCACCCGTGAAGAAGCTTGCAAGGTCGGCCCAAACCCTAACGACCCGCGGTTAACCGGGGTCCCGCGGGTATTGGGCCGGCCCACACGTCACTACACCTCCGTAATCCTGGCGCATTCGGGACATGTTACAGTTTGCTACATTTAGTCAATATAATTAATTGATACATTTAGTTGATGCAATTAGTTGATACATTTCTCAGCAGCATCTCTGGCAACTATTGTATCAATTCTAACAGCTGCCTGTAATGAAACTCAGAGATTCTGCTCAGCAGGGGCAAAGATAAGAAATGTATCGGTTTAGAACAGTAAAAGGGTCGGCGACCCCTCACCTGCGCAGAGCTGCTTTAGAAGGTGAAAAAGGAAACTTTACACTTCAATATTAGAAAAACAGCCACCAATAAAAAAATGCAATGAAATTGGGAAAAGACTTTATTTCTGAGGAACTGTCTGAAACCAACTGAACTGGAAAAAAATGTGTTTGAAGATGAACAACCCCTTTAAAGAGACGATATAGAAGCATATGCACTCTTCACTATTCTCAAGTTGAGTGCTTCTTCATTTTATTTTAGGTAACCAGTTTGTGTTTGAATCATTTTTTGCTCCTTACCATCAGGTCAAAATGTCTTTTTTCGATTTGGTAAGCAATAATCACTTTCATTGATCAAATCATTACAGGTTATGAGAAAACCTAGACATGACATATGCCTAAATGTCTTTTAACTTCTTAAACCAACACTTAAAGTTTGATTACTGTTAGACTCAATAGATGCAATATATCCAAAGAGTTTCATTCATCCAGGTCATGATATTACGCAGGGGTCTCCAGCCTTTTATATCTGGGAGCCACAGTCAATCGTAAAAAAAGTTGGGGAGCAACACAAACATGAACAATTTCTTAGGGTGCCAAATAAGGACTTTGGCGATTTGATATCCCCTATGTGCATTAACAGTCTTGAGAGGTTCTGTTTGGCAGTAGACCTGGTTTTTATGCAACCAAAACTTGCCTCCAAGCCTGGAATTAAAAAGATAATTCAAAAATAGGCACCTCCTTTAGGCCACTGGGAGCAACATCCAATAGGTTGTTGAGCAACATGTTGTTCATGAGCCACTGGTTAGGGATCACTGATCTACAGTATCAAGTAGAAATAGGTCTATAGCAAATGGACTTTCCTTTAGACTAATTTCTACTAGTTCCTGTTTAAAACACGTGACTTTGTAATTGGGATCAATGAATATTAATTTTTTCTTTTGTGCCCCTTCCATGTGGCGTAGCCCCAGCTGCCTTTGATTTGAAATAGAAGTGACGTCAGGTGGACTGTCTGACTGCTATATCTCTTACTGAGAGCACTGTTGTCAAATCCAGAGTCATTTCTGGGGCTGCGTTCACCTGAGGGGCAACCCATCACCTTCTTAGTGCTTACCTAAAGTCTCTTAAAGGAGAAGGAAACCTAGTCGACGCAAAAACCCTCCCCCCTACCCGTTTGTTGCCCACCCTCCCTCCTCCCCCCTGGCCTACCCGTCCCGCTGGGCAAATGCCCCTAACTTGTTACTTACCCTTCTGCGCAGGTCCAGTCTACGGAGTTCACAGACGCCATCTTCTTCCACGCGATCTTCTTCCTGCTTTGACCGGCGCATGCGCAGTAGGAGCATTTCGCTGGTACGATCTACTGCGCATGACTTTTGGCGCATGCTCAGTAGATCCGTACCGGCGAGATGATCCTACTGCGCATGCGCCAAAACGCCGTTCACAGCAGGAAGAAGATCGCGTGGAAGAAGATGTCGTCTGTGAACTCCGTGGACTGGACCTGCGCAGAAGGGTAAGTAACAAGTTAGGGGCGGGACAGGTAGGCCAGGGGGGAGGAGGGAGGGTGGGCAACACACGGGAGGGGGGGAGGGTTTTTGCGCCGACTCGGTTTCCTTCTCCTTTAAAGCTACAATCATAGTTTTTCTATGATGTTTGTCTGTTCATCATGCTCTAGTTGCTCATGAGCAAAATGTTGCTCTTCCCTGCCATTGATATTGGTCCCAGTGGCCTCATAGTAAGTGCCCATTTCAAAATTCTTGGCTTAAATTAAAATTTTAGCAGCATGAAGACACATATTTTATCCAACTGAGCCTCCTGCAGGCTAGCAGTCTACATTGTTAGCCATACATGTATTTCAACCAGTCCAATCACATAATGACCAACATCCATGCCAATGCCCCCCCTTTTTTTTTTTTAATGACGCATAACTAATTCATTGGGGGTTGCCAAAATGTTAGGCACCCCCACCACTAAAGTGAATAGAATAATTTGGAGCTTAATTCTTGTTTTTGGTGATTAAGCTAAAGATAAAATGTTAACATCGACCGACTGTCTGCATTTCAGGTTGGAGAAATTTTTCTTTTATTATTTAGAATTAATATATTAAACACTAATATGTTCTCATTTGCTTTCTTTTTAGGTTGCTGTAAAAATTATAGATAAAACACAACTTAACTCATCAAGTCTACAGAAGGTAAGAAATATTCTGGTATTACTAAAGGCAAATGAATATGTTTAAAAATGTTTTCCTAAATATAAGAATAATTATAATAATTAATTCACATGTCCATCAAGTTCAACCTTTTTTAACTTTTTTTATCCTGCCTAAATGCCAGTTGATCCAGAGAAAGGCAAAAAAAAAACCCCATCTGAAGCCTCTCCAATTTGCCTCAGAGTGGAAAAAAATCCTTCCTGACTCAAAAATGGCATTTCCTTTTTCTGTGTAATAATAAAACAGTCACTTGTACTTGATCCTAACTAAGATATAATTAATCCTTATTGGAGGCAAAACCAGCCTATTGGCTTTATTTCATGTTTACATGATTTTCTGGTAGACTTAAGACATGAAGATGCATATTATGGAAAGATCTGTTATCTGGAAAACACCAGATCCCGAGCATTCTGGATAACAGGTCCCACAGTCTAGTGTATTCAGATCCATTCATTATTTGGGTCCCTGTAGTTAAAGCTTATTAGAACTTGTTTTGCCTTAACAAAAAGCCTCTGGTATTGGCCGTCTTCTGAGAACTGCTTCACACACAACATTTCAAACTACTGGAGAATGTTAAATCGGTAGTTTGCCTCATAATGTATGTTGGCTATACTGTAGACAGTCATATTCTTAGTCAGTTTGTAATTGATCTTTATCTTTTATTTTTTTTAGTTTATGAATTCTTTAGTGTTTTTATTCACTAACCCTCCAGGTTGGAATTTCAGCCAACCAGGCCATACATAGGCAGATTTAAAATGGGCAATTTGGCTCCTTCAATCAGGCAAGTTCTCTGCTTGTGTATAGGGCCTTCCCAGTGGCCTCCCTAACAGATTGGCAGATTTGAAACTCTGTTGTGTCTGGAAGCTCAAACCCAAACGTTACAATAAGAATAGAATTGAATCCCCACAATGCAGTATTTTTCGCTGTCCCTATTTAAAAGCTGGAAAGAGGCAGAAGAGGAAGGCAACATGAAAAACAATCATTGAAACTTAGTTAAGGGTTAGGCCACACTGGGTGTTTTGGGGAGATTTGGCCGCATGGCGTCTAATCGCCTTGTCTTTGCGGCAACCGATCTCCCCCAAAAGCCTTCCCTCACTCTGCGCCGGCTACAATGAAAAAACACCGGCGCTAATCACACGCATCGATTCTCCGTGTGAGCCAACTTCAGGCGACTTCTGAAATCTAACCGCCGCGTGTGATTTGCGCGGGCGTTTTTTCATTTTAGCCGGCGCAGGGTGAGGGAAGGCGTTTGGGCAGATTGGTCGCCGCAAAGATGAGGCAATTAGTCGCCAGGCGACCAAATCAACCCAAAACTCCCAGTGTGGCCTTAACCTTAAAGTAGGAAGAGCCATAATATGTTAAAAGTTAATAATGTGAACTAATATTGTTAAATATTATATGTTAAATATGATTGCTACAATCAAGAGGCTTTGTATGTTATACCCATAACGGCAGAGACACACACTCACATTCAGGAAGATTAGTCGCCCGGTGTCAAATCTTCCTCTTCTTCGGGACAACTAATCTCCCCGAACTGCCTCCCTGCCAGCTAGAATGTAAATCACCAGTGGGTTGGCACTCAGAGCACTTCGTTTTCCGAAGTTGCCTCAAGAGGAAACTTTGGGAGACTTCGGAAAACGAAGCGCTCAGAGTGCCAACCCCCCAGCGATTTACATTCTATCTGGCAGGGAGGCAGTTCGGGGAGATTAGTCGCCCAAAGAAGAGGAGATCTGTCACCGGGCGACTAATCTCCTCGAATCTGACCGTGTGTCTCTGCCCTAATAGTTGGTTTGGAGAGTCTTAATTATTTTTTTTGTTTATTCCAGCTTTTCAGAGAAGTGAGGATCATGAAAGTTTTAAACCACCCTAACATAGGTATTATCAGTACTTTTCCCATTTTTCATTCTTTGTCATCTTTGTCTATAATGTGATTTTCTATCTCTTCATCATCAATTCAGTCTTTTCATGTATTGGTGATTCCTGCATTTTTTTCACGCTATACTCTCTGTCCCCCTCCTGTTTATTTTTACTCTTTAATATTATTTATCCTCTCTTATAAGGTATTTATTTTTAATATCAAACGATCGTCGTTGTTTTCTATCATTTGCTTTTCATGACTCTCTTCCTCTCTTGCAGTTAATTTATTTGAGGTTATTGAAACTGAGAAGACTCTGTACCTTGTTATGGAGTATGCTAGTGGAGGTATGATCCTTTCTTTTTTTTAAATATTTTTATTTATGAAATTTTGTCATACAGCAAAATATATGCAAAGTGCAAACAAGCATAGAAATGTTACAGTATACATAGATCAAAAGATATATCTTAGTCGTGAGGTCAATATAATCAACAATTAGAGCCATATCCCAAGGCTGGGAGTGTCCCAGTTGCAACGAGAAAGTAGTTCCACAACGCCAATAGAGCTGTCATATAAACAGGTGCTCTTTGAGAGCCAGGGATGATCCTTTCTTTTATTTGAAAAAGCAAGTAATTACTTTGTAAAATCCCTTATATGCAGTTGTAATTTTGGAGGTTTCTACGATGGGCATTTAATTTCTGTCAAAAACGTGTATTAATTGTAGTATCTGTATGTGCCTTATGTACATCTTTTTCTGAACAGAACTTTTTTAGCAACAGTTTTTTCTTATTGCATCCAACCATTCGTCTGGTCTACATTTTTTCTGTATGGTATACACTTTATGTGGCTTTGTTTTTAAATATATAGGATTCATTTTCCAAATTATTTCATGTGTTCCAGGAGAAGTGTTTGATTACCTTGTTGCACATGGACGTATGAAAGAGAAAGAAGCCCGTGCCAAATTCCGGCAGGTAAATAAAAATAAAAACTTTCTTAACCCGTTATTTTTAGTTGAAATTGATCTTTTTGTTACTTTTTTTTCTATCTGTATACATTGTAGAAATGGTCAAATGTATGGCTACATGTAGGCATGCATAGTTACATAGTTAAGTTGGATTGAAAAAAGACCTAAGTCCATCAAGTTCAACCCCTCCTAATGAAACCCAGCATCCATACACTCACATAATAAAATAAATAAATATATATATATATATATATATTTTGAGCGCTGAATTTTTCTTTATTTCAGATTGTATCCGCTGTACAGTATTGCCATCAAAAGTTAATTGTGCATAGAGACTTGAAGGTAAGTTGTTGCAGAGGCAAAGTACATAGAATATTTGTTTGTGTGTGGGGGGTTTACAAGCTGTACAAAATATCGCATGCAAATCTGTATTGCATCGGTCTCTATACATGTGGATACATGGGGGAAAACACAAGATCAGTTGCCATATACATTGCTGTACAGTAAAGAGAACAACCTCTTCTCACAACAGTATGTGTATGTACCTTTAGGGTAATGACACACAAAGGGATTTGTCACCTGCAGGGAATCTGTATTACTGGTAGGTGACAAATCTCCTGAATATTCCCTGTTATCTGAATCCATTAGAATCACCGCATGGAAAACATGGAGAAGGGACCTCCTTCCTACTGTCTCTATTACCACATGGTGCTTAAAGGGAGTCTGTCATGATTTTTATGGTGTCGTTTTTATTTCTAAATTCCACTGTTTACACTGCAAATAATTGACTGTACAATATAAAATGTCATTCCTGAAGCAGCAAGTGTATTTAGTTGTAATATTGGTGTGTAGGTGCATCTCAGCTCATTTTGCCTGGTCATGTGATTTCAGAAAGAGCCAGCACTTTAGGATGGAACTGCTTTCTGGCAGCCTGTTGTTTCTCCTACTCAATGGAACTGAATGTGTCTCAGTGGGACCTGGATTTTACTATTGAGTGCTGTTCTTAGATCTACCAGGCAGCTGTTATCTTGTGTTAGGGAGCTGCTATCTGGTTACCTTCTAATTGTTCTATTGTTAAGCTGCTGGGGGTGATATCAGTCCAACTTGCAGTACAGCATTAAAGAGAGACTGAAGTTTATCAGAGCACAAGTCACATGACTGGGGGCAGCTGGGAAACCGACCACATGTCTAGCCCCATGTCAGATTTCAAAACTAAATATAAACAAAATCTGTTTGCTCTTTTGAGAAATGGATTTCAGTGCAGAATTCTTCTGGAGCAACACTATTAACAGATATCCTTTCTTTTGATTGTATTGTTATTTTACACATCTTTTTTTTTGTAATTTAGTTATTTTCTTGTTTTGACACAGGCTGAGAACTTGCTGCTAGACTCAGACATGAACATTAAGATTGCTGACTTTGGCTTCAGCAATGAATTCACGTTTGGGAACAAGCTAGACACATTTTGTGGAAGCCCCCCGTATGCAGCACCTGAACTTTTTCAGGGCAAAAAATATGATGGTCCTGAGGTTGATGTATGGAGCTTGGGTGTTATTCTCTATACACTTGTTAGCGGTTCTCTTCCCTTTGATGGACAGAATTTGAAGGTAAGCGCGGACCTCTGAATACTGTTATTCGATTTCTCAATTGTTATAAAGGGTTGCTATAAGCTTAATTAAACACTGACTTATGTTATACATGGTTCTTTTTCCCTGTGTAGGCATCAGTATGTCAGTTAGGTTAGAGTCCCGTTTCAGAGTATTTAATGTACATGAGCCAGTACTTTGTACCCAAATGGACTGAAGGAGTTCAACTGTACCATAGGGATTTGGAAGTTAAGTGCCCTTTTCCAAAAGGGTGGGGGCAAAAAAAAATGGATGGTACAGGGCTTTTGACAGTATAATAATCTACTTTAAATTCTGGTCATATTGTGGGTTGCTAAAGGAGACAAGCATCAAAGTGGCAGTTTAAAATAGTAATTGGCATTTTATTTATGCTTGATGTTGTGAGCTCTTTTTACATTTAATATTTCTACTTAAATATGACCTAACAAGCAAGTTCTAATATTAGGTACTAAGAAACCAGTTAAAAGTCAAAAACATAATAATATTTTTTTTTATTTATTGAGAGAAATGATCCTAGGTTACATATGTGTGTTGCAAGCGTATGTGAACCTCTAGGACTTTCACTTCATTTGAAGGGTCAGGTGTTGAATGGAATGGTAATTAAGTGATAATATAGCAGGCCCTGCCCTATTTAAAGAACATAAATATGGGATCTTAACATCACAGGTTTGTGGAAGGTTGTCATGTCTTGAGATTTCTGAAGATTGAAAAAAAAATTCAGCTCAGATTCAAAAGCAACAGATATGAGCCATGTGGCCCCCTTCAAGTATCTGATTGGTTACTGCCTGGTAACCAATCAGTGGAAAGCAAGAGAGCTGAAAAGCAGGAAGTAGTGTTCTGGCTATTATGTTACACATCCAGTCACTCCAGCCTTTATACATTACATTTTTGCCTAACTAACTATATTAGATACTTATGTAGCGCTTACTTATGTAGCACATATTCACACTCGCTCACACAGTTCACACAGTTATATCAAAAGCCAGTCATTCAACCTGTATACTTTTAGATTGTGTGGGGAAACCAGAGCCCCCATGTTTAGAGTGATCAAACACAGAAGTTAATAGAGATTTTAACTTGTTCTGTTCTCTCCCCCACCCCTAGGAGTTGCGTGAGCGAGTATTACGGGGGAAATATCGTATTCCTTTTTATATGTCCACGGATTGTGAAAACCTGCTAAAGAAATTTCTCATATTAAACCCCTCCAAGAGGGGAACTCTAGAGGTAAGAAAATATATATATATATATATATATATATATATATATATATATATTATATAGTGAATAAAAATATATTGTAAAATATAAGGATATTATAAGTCAACGAGGAGTTCCATGACCATATACCGTATATACCCGCGTATAAGCCGAGTTTTTCAGCATCCAAAATGTGCTGAAAAAGTCTACCTCGGCTTATACGCGGGTCAGCGGTACCCGACCCGAGTAGCTGAGATTGCAGTCACTTTTAATCATTCCTATACCAACAGTTCACTTGGGGAGAGACTGCAATATCCCACAATGCCCTCTGTTGGTTATATGAAAGAATAACAGTGCGCCCTCTGTTGGTTATATGAAAGATTAACAGTGACTGCAATATCACACAGTGCCATCTGTTGGTTGTATGAAAGAATAACAGAGACTGCAATATCACACAGCGCCATCTGTTGGTTGTATGAAAGAATAACAGAGACTGCAATATCACACAGCGCCATCTGTTGGTTGTATGAAAGAATAACAGGGACTGCAATATCACACAGTGCCATCTGTTGGTTGTATAAAAGAATAACCGGGACTGCAATATCACATAGCGCCCTCTGTTGGTTATATGAAAGATTAACAGTGACTGCAATATCACACAGCGCCCTCTGTTGGTTGTATGAAAGAATAACAGTGACTGCAATATCACACAGCACCCTCTGTTGGTTATACAAAAGATTAACAGTGATGGCAATATCAAACAGCACCCTCTGCACATGGTAGTGGGACAGTGGGACAATGCACACAGTAATCCGTTTGGCAATTCTCTGTCACCATCAGCTTTGCAAAGAAGTCCAGTTGATCGCTGGGGGGGTCGCTTTGGCAGAATGTGCGCTGCTGGGAGACAGGGCTGTAGTTGTGTTTAGGCTTATACTCGAGTCAATAAGTTTTCCCAGTTTTTGTAGGTAAAATTAGGTACCTCGGCTTATACACGGGTCGGCTTATACACGAGTATATACGGTAATATCCTCATTTTCCAACAAGGGGTACATTACTTATTATAATACACAAGTTGTAGTCATGTGACAGAAATGACATCACTAGTCACCATTTAAAAGGATATAATTTGCATGATATTCATGGCTTTTTTGTGTTTTATATAGCGAATAAAGTAGCCCCTTTTGTAAAATATAAGGATATTATAAGTTACTGAGGAGTTTCATGACCATATAAATACACAAGGCCGAGTGTTTTTATACAGGTCATGGAACTCCGAGGTAACTTCTAATATCCTCATATTTTGCAACAGGGGTACTTTATTTATTATAATACACAAGTGTTAGTGAGTCATGTGACAGAAATGACATCACTACTCACCGTTTATAACTGATGACATCAGAACTCACCGTTTATAAGGATATAATTTCCAAGATATTCATGGCTTTTGTGTTTTATAAACCGATACAGTATATTTTTTTTGGGAAATTACAGCTAATTTGGTGTTGTATTCTTATGAGTCATTCATTTTTAGCTAAGTATGAATTTGCTTGGTCAACCCATTAAAAATGTTTATTAATTTGTGATAACACGGTGTCAAAATTTTGTGTGCATAATTCACTTTAGCAAATAATGAGGGATCGCTGGATGAATGTTGGACATGAAGAAGATGAACTGAAGCCCTATGTGGAGCCAATTCCAGATTACAAGGACCCCAAAAGAACAGGTCTGTTTGTTTTCCAGCTGGCAAGGAGCTATATATTCATTTCTTTCCCCATACATTTCCATGTAGTGTTGTGTTGTTAAAGGAACAGTTCAGTGTAAACTGGGTAAATAGTCTGTGCGAAATAAACAATGTTTCTAATATAGTTAGTTAGCCAAAAATGTAATGTATAAAGTGAATGGATCCGTGGAAACCAAGAGAGCAGGAAGTAGTGTTCTGGCTATTATGTTACACATCCACTCACTCCAGCCTTTATACATTACATTTTTGCCTAACTAACTATATTTCAGTTTTTCATTTTTACACTGAACAATTCATTTAAAGGGATTCTGTCATGATTTTTATGATGTAGATTTTATTTCTAAATGACACTGTTTACACTGCGAATAATTCACTCTACAATATAAATTTTCATTCCTGAAGCAGCAAGTGTATTTTTAAGTTGTAATATTGGTGTGTAGGTGCATCTCAGGTCACAGCTGCCCCAGTCATGTGACTTGTGCTCTGATAAACTTCAGTCTCTCTTTACTGCTGTACTGCAAGTTGGAGTGATATCACCCCCCCCCCCCAGCAGCCTAACAACAGAACAATGGGAAGGTAACCAGATAGCAGCTCCCTAACACAAGATAACAGCTGCCTGGTAGATCTAAGAACAACACTCAATAGTAAAATCCAGGTCCCACTGAGACACATTCAGTTACATTGAGTAGGAGAAACAACAACCTGCCAGAAAGCAGTTCCATCCTAAAGTGCTGGCTCTTTCTGAAATCACATGACCAGGCAAAATGAGCTGAGATGCACCTACACACCAATATTACAACTAAATACACTTGCTGCTTCAGGAATGACATTTTATATTGTACAGTCAATTATTTGCAGTGTAAACAGTGTCATTTAGAAATAAAAACTGCATCATAAAAATCATGACCGAATCCCTTTAAAACCTCTACAAACTTTCTCCTGTGGCTTCACATTCAGATGTCTGATCACATGTAATGTCATTGAAGGAGAACCCAACCCACTTCCAAGTGTTTGTAACTAGCTATGGAGTAGCACAGTGGGATTCTGGTTTCCATTGCACATTGCAAAAGATCACTGGCCAGAGAGCCAGAAGTAAGAAGTGTCATGGAAGATAAGGGTGGCCACCAACCCTGCTGTTGTGCTACTGTGCAGTTTCATAGCTGGTGCAGGGAGCTTTTAGGTGCAGGTGGAGGCTGGAAGGGGATATTCTTTTAACACATACAGGAATAGGACATTTTCCACTCTATTTTCAGAATTGGATTTAGTTCTTCAAGCGTGTAAATGTAATTATAATAGTTTTTTCATGCATGTTAAATATTTGTTTTGTACATTTTCCAAAAACAGAGTTAATGGTGACCATGGGCTATACAAACGAGGAAATCACAGACTCTCTAGTTAACCAGAAATACAACGAGGTCATGGCTACTTACCTACTGCTGGGCTACAAGTCGTCTGAGGTATGAAATTCCACTTCTGTGGCGAGTCTCTCCCTGATGATATTTTGTTGTCTGTATTGTTCAAAATGATCCCGGTAACATCTGAGTTTTTAAATCCCAGATTTACATTTTTTACAGTTACAAATGTTGCACACTAAAGCGTTTTTTTACTTACTTTAATTAATTTAATTGTTGAAGTCCTTTAATAAGCGGCTTAACAATCACTTCTTACATTACCAGCATTAAACATAATGTCACCAAGCTGAAACCGAAAAGTGAGATGCCAGAGAGGGCCTAAAAAAACGTTGCTTGGAATCCAACGGAACTGATAATGCAATAAAAAAAAAACTTTTTATGTTCACCGAATAGACAAATGTACAGTGAACAAATGAAATAAGATTTTTAATTTTATGCAATCTGTTTCTCTATTAAAAAACAGGGCAATGGCACTCGCAGCACTTTGTCACTTTCTGGAAGACGACAGAGACTAAGGGGCCGATTCACAAAGGGTCGAATATCGAGGGTTAATTAACCCTCGATATTCGACTGGGAATTAAAATCCTTCGACTTCGAATATCGAAGTCGAAGGATTTTAGCGCAGATAGTTCGATCAAACGATCGAAGGATTATTCCTTCGATCGAACGATAAAATCCTTTGAATCGAACGTTTCGAAGGATTTTAATCCAACGATCGAAGGAATATCCTTCGATCAAAAAAAGTTAGGCAAGCCTATGGGGACCTTCCCCATAGGCTAACATTGAGTTCGGTAGCTTTTAGATGGCGAACTAGGGGGTCGAAGTTTTTTCTTAAAGAGACAGTACTTCGACTATCGAATAGTCGAATGGTCGAATGAATTTTAGTTCGAATCCTTCGATTCGTAGTCGAAGGTCGTAGTAGCCCATTCGATGGTCAAAGTAGCCCATAAAAAACTGAATTCCGAAGTTTTTTTACCTCAAATCCTTCACTCGAAGTTAGTGAATCGGCCCCTAAGAAAAATAATCTAAATACAGAAAGGGATATGTAAAGCAATTGTGTCCATCAACTTCAGTTTTTTTAAAGTCAAAGTTCATATAAAACAAATGACAGGTCTTTTTGGAAAATATAACCTTATACTTTTATTAAATAACAACTGAAACAAACCAGTATCTTCTGTTCTTATGGTTACATGATACATTTTGTGCTTCCACCTACTCTAGAAATGTGTATTTATACTTTATGGTTTGTGGTTTTCTTATTCATGTGCAAAATCACAAATTGGATACCTGATTTTTTTTTATCTTTTTTGGACTTTTGAATCCAACAACCTCATTTTCATTTTTGTTTTAATTCTCAGATGGATAATGACCACTTAACTCTGAAGCCCAGACCCCCACCAGGCGTCAGTAATAACATTGTTTCGTCACCTGCTCACAAGGTGCAGCGCAGTGTATCAGCCAATCCCAAGCAGAGGAGACCTGGTGACCAGGGTGGGTGCTTTATATTTTAATGAAAACGTTTATTTTCCTTTTATTCCCCGGAACATTATTCCATATGTAGGTTTGATTATTTCAATTCCTCTCTGCTACAGATTGCATGAAATCAGGAGAATGTGGGTAGCTCCTATTGGGCCAACTATGCAGCAAATCTTTCTTATACATATATTATACATATCTTATACATAACTTCTACATATATTATACATATCTTATACATAACTTTTATACATAACTTACACATCAGTAGAAAGTTATTGACAAGCTCTCCAAACATCCTCACAGGAGACAGTGAATAGTTTCCCTTGCAAATTGCTCTTAGTAAAAGAATTGCTGCCATAGTGTAGCAGTGAGTAATGCTCAGTAACACAACCAGTCTACATGAAAAGAAGGGATGTGGCAGTTGATGATGAAGGGTGTATCCAGCCAGCCCAAGAGATAATGGCAGTTTAGGTATAATTTAAAACTTAAGCTGACACAGTAACTCCTTTGTAGAAAGTAGGGTAGGGGAAGGAAAAGGGAAATGATGATGACACATTCCCTTGAATATCTGTATAAAATGTGTACACCGAAATGCAGACTAACATGGGGTCCTTTTTTTGTCTCTTCCCCCCCCCCACCTCAATTTTGGTCATTTTCAGTGAGAGTTGCCGAATCTGCTTTTTCCTTCTTTAATAGTTCAAAATAATATAAGATACGATGCGATGTTGTCTGCGCTTCCTTTTTTCTCCCCTTATTGGAAGGATGATAGTCTGTAGTTGAATCTGATCAGTGGATGCCCCGTGCTTTAAAAACCAGTAGATAAAATTTGCTCTACAGGTATTCCATGGAAATGGAAATTATAGTAGAGTATTACAAGTAATACATCTTCTAGGCAAAAGGAGCCCCCTATAAGATATATTGGATCTAACTGTCAGTGAATATCTGACACCCAACTGCTGCATGAAGACAGAATGAAGAGAAACAGATGCTGAGAGAGGAATAGTGAAGATAAACTTGATTATTTCAGAAACAATGCAGGATTTTTAATTTGTTATATTTATAAAACTTCTTATTTCAGTATGCTGAAGCTTATATTCAATTTTTATTTTAGTTCTTTATTCGATAGTTCTTTAAATTAGTATTTGAAAATTCCTCCAAATATTTATATACGTTTAATGTAAGACATAACATTAATTGACATGCCTTGTTGCCTTGTATGACTTCTTTTATTATCATTGCAAGTTATGTGGCACTGACCCTGATGAACGAGTAAAATATAAAATTATTTGTCGCTTTCAGCTGGACAAGCCATCCCCAAATCCAATTCCTACTCCAAGAAAACCCAAAGCAACAATGCTGAAAACAGACGATCTGCGGATGAGAAAGAAAGTGGGCGCAAATCCGGCAGCACTGTCAGAGTTCCTCCAAGTCCACTTTCTGGGCTTGACAGAAAGAAGACAACACCAACTCCATCTACGGTTTGTTCTTGAAGACCCAATTGCCTGCACTCTATTATACATCATTACTTATTTTGTCAGAATGCGAGGGCCATGTATATGAGAGGGCCGTGGATAGGCAAGGGCTGTGGATAGGCAAGGGCCGTGGATATGCAAGGGTCATTATATATACATACATATATATCAAACATTGATTTTTCATTTCATGTTTATGGTGATCAATTCATGGAGGAGGTCACGTCACAGACCTTGAGCACTCCAAATTTAGTGTATATATGAATTCCAGCATTTCTTAATTAGTGGAGCTGGTGTGGACTTCTGGGAGTGAGCTTTGTAATGCCAAAAAAAAGCTAACCTGAAGGGCTGAAAATAGAAAATGCTGTTCATTTTCTACTCATTGGTAATACCAATAGCATTAAAGGACCAGTAACATCAAATTTTTTTAAAAAAAAAAAATGTTTGTATATATCGAAAAAAAAACCACCAACACAAATTAAACTTTAAAATTGCAAAGTCTTTATTAAGAAATAACTTCCCGAAACTCTGCTTCCGCTCCTCTTCAAAAAAAGAGATGATCCATCGTGCGACGCTCGATTTCTTCTCCCTGGCTATCTCCTATAAGGAAGGCACGATGGATCGCCCGATCGCTTTCTGAAGATGAGCGCAAGCGGAGATTCGGCCAAACAAAACCAAAAGTTCCAAACCATTAAAAACCATGAAAAGTCTGCATATTTTTTAATTGATGTATATTGCAAAGTTGCTTGAAATTATGTTTACTTTTCAAAAAGTTATGTTTATGTGGAAAGTACAAAAAGTCCCCTTTAAGTACATCTGTGGTGTTATAAATACCCACTGCCTGTGTATAGAAGCTCCTGACTGTTCCATAATAGAAAGACAAATACAATTATTTTGTTTTGCTACAATATCTGTTAAGTCTCTAGTGTCCTTTGACTGCAGTTGGTAAATTTGTATTCATACTGTTGCTTTCAGCAAAGTGGTGAGAACTTTGTTTTGTATAAAGGTCATTGTGTGAGTTTTATTTATTCCCCCCTACATACAAATAGCCTGTATAATTGCTGCTGATTGTTTTGTGTTTGTTTTGTTTCACTTTGCAGAACAGTGTTCTTTCTACTGGTACTAATCGCAGTCGTAACTCCCCAATGCTGGACAGAGCCACACTTGTGCCCGGGTCTATACACAATGGCAAAGACAGGTGAGACATGTTCTACCATAAACCAGAAAACCTCATCATAATGCGCCAAATCTTTAATTGCTCGTTTAAGCCATTGCTTTCTGTGTTAGGTAAACAATGGAGCATATCTTTTGCAAAACACTTTATTTGCTACCCACTACTTTATTTCATTTATAAGCCATCAATTCAGGTGAAGCACCTGTATATTAGTTCCCATGTATATTAGTCCTCATGTATATTAGTTCCCATGTATATTAGTTCCCATGTATATTAGTTCCCATGTATATTAGTTCCCATGTATATTAGTTCCCATGTACATTAGTTCCCATGTACATTAGTTCCCATGTACATTAGTTCCCATGTACATTAGTTCCCATGTATGTTAGTTCCCATGTACGTTAGTTCCCATGTACGTTAGTTCCCATGTACGTTAGTTCCCATGTACGTTAGTTCCCATGTACGTTAGTTCCCATGTACGTTAGTTCCCATGTACGTTAGTTCCCATGTACGTTAGTTCCCATGTATATTCGTTCCCATGTATATTCGTTCCCATGTACAGGCCACGATTGTATCATCCCACTAGTGTCATAGATTTAGTAGCCCATGTTTACCATAACACTTTGGGGCAGATTTATCAAGGGTCGAATTTAGAGTCCATGGGAGTTTTTGAAAAACTCCCATGAACCTGAAATTCGACCAATCGAAATTTATTAAAAAACATCTAATTTTTCAAAGTGGGGTGAATAGGATCGACCCGAAAACTTGAATCAAATTTGATTTGAGTTTTTCAAATTCATTAAGGGTGCAAACAACTCCAAATTGATCCCAGGATGTCTTCCATAGGCTGAAACAGCAAATTCGGCAGGTTTTAGGTGTCGAATTCCAGTTCATAAAGGGCCAGTGTATGATAAATCTAAAAAATCGATTTAGGATCTTTTTAAAAAACTGTATTCGAATTTTAACAACATTTGACAGTTTTGACCATAAAAAAATGTGGAAATTTGAAATTCGAATTTTCACTTGAACCCTTGAAAAATCTGCCCATTAGTCTTGTGTATCCCCAGTGGAAGAAGTTCATTTTGTCCGTCGAAAACGTTTTCATTACAAAAAGTTTGGCTTCTCCCTTTCCTCATTGTTTCCTAGTCTGTGTCTCCATTTTGTGCTTTGTTTCTCCATTTGAATATCACTCTCAGCTTCTCCATGCCTGGGTCCCGCGCCTCCACCGCTTCTGCCCCAGCCACCTCTGCTCGGATCCGGCAGCACCAGAAATCCATGTCCACTTCTGTGCACCCTTCCAAACCCGCTCCTTCCCTGGATGGCAACTGTGACGTTCAAAGGGCAAGGCAAGTCTGTAGGGACAAAAGGTCTGGCAATAAGCGGCTGACTTGGTCACGAGAGACACCGTTTGCAGCTTTTATTGTCCCCCGTGTGGCGACTAATCTCCTGAAAAAGCTTTCTCACAGCCATTCATTTAAATCTCCAATGGGAAAACTTACACACTGCAGCCAGCGAGGCAATTTTAGCTGCTACAAGACTAACAAATGATCCCTATGTTTTCCCATCAACGATTCACATTAATGCTGGTGGGAAGAAATTTCCACAAGATCAGTTATTTGCAGCAGAGCAGATTTTCTGTGAGCAAATCTCTTTATCTTCCATAGCTCTTACCACAATTTGACTCCTCTGTTGTGAAATCCCACAGGTGTATGTGTGTAAGTTGTCTTTACATAAAGAGATCCGCTCGTCTGGCGACATCGAGCAGATCTTTTCCCAATATGCCCACAAACGGCAGGGCTGTATTGGGGTAATCCGAACATTCGGCACTAGGACTGAACAGTCGGATTACAATGAGGAGCAATGGGCTCCGACAGGAAAAATTAAACCTTCCCAATCAATATCATGGCCAGATATCGATCTGGAATACCTGTCGGAAGCCCCATACACAGGCAGATAAACTGTCGATTTGGTCTAAAGGCCTGATAACAGCAGCTTTAATCTGCCTGTGTATGGCCAGCTTTAAGGTGGCCATACACAGAGAGATCCACTCGTTTGGCGATGTCACCAAACGAGCGGATCTCTTCCCGATATGCCCACCTTGAGGTGGGCAATATCGGGCTGATCCGATCGTGGGCCCTAGGGCCCAACGATCGGATCCTAACGAATAGTAATGGGCGGTCGGATCGTGGGACCGCATCAACGAATAGATGCAGCCGCGATCCGACGGGATTTTTCGTCCCATCCGATCGAGATCTGCCCGACTTTCGGCCAGATCTCGATCGGTGAAGCCCGTCGGGGGGCCCCATACACGGGCCAATAAACTGCCAACACGGTCTGTCTCCAGCTTTTATCGGCCCGTGTATGGCCACCTTAAATCACACAATGCCTGGTAAGTTATTGAACTCAATCTGAATCAACTTGCCTTTTGTTTTACACTGGAACATCCCTCCTATTGGGACGATGATGGACAACAACATAGAGTAGGGGCACATAACGCTCCTGAAAGACCCACCTGTATAAAGAAGCCTTTTCAATGTACCTTAATTAATCCATCATTGCTGTATCATAAATCACAACATTGTTCCTAAAATCCCAATGTCTCAGTTGTACCCTAACCTTGAGTTTGTAAACTCTCACATGTAGGGCCCTTTAATTCGATTGTATCTGTAACCCTCGTTTGTTATTCACCATTTTTTATTTATTGTTATAAATAGGGATGCACCGAATCCACTATTTTGGATTCGGCCGAACCCCCGAATCCTTTGTGAACGGTTCGGCCGAATACCGAACCGAATCCGAACCCTAATTTGCATATGCAAATTAGGGGTGGGAAGGGGAAAAATTTTTTACTTTCTTGTTTTCTGACAAAAAGTCACGTGATTTCCCTCCCTGTCCCTAATTTGCATATGCAAATTCGGGTTCGGATTCAGTTTGGCTGGGCAGAAGGATTCGGCCGAATCCGAATCCTGCTGAAAACGGCCGAATCCTGGCGAATCCCGAACCGAATCCTGGATTCGGTGCATCCCTAGTTATAAACTAAGGTAAAGCACTGCGTATAATATATATATATATATATATATATATAAACATGATACAAATGCATTCCACAGAGGTGTAGTCGAGTTGAAGTTTTGGTTATTGTTGCTGCTTTATCTGTGAGCCGTATGTTTTATAGTATAAATGTGCGACTGTCTGTGATTTGTTTCTTTTTGTTCACCACAGCACAGCCCCCCAGAGACTGCCTGTATCGTCCCCATCAGCTCACAACATAAGCAGCGCCGCAACAGAGCGGAACAACTTCCCACGTGGTGTTTCCAGTCGCAGCACATTTCATGCCGGCCAAGTCCGTCAAGCTCGGGACCAACAGAACCTGGGATTTGTCTCACCCGCTTCTCCTTCTGGCATCAGTCAGGGCCGGCGGGGGGCGACAGGGAGCATATTTAGCAAATTTACATCCAAATTTGTGCGCAAGTAAGTTTGTGAAAACTCATTTACTGTAAAGATTAAAGCAGGCTGGGAATTGTATAATATACTTTGCATGTTTTATAGGGATTCTGTCATGATTTTTATTTCTAAATTTACACTGCAAATAATTGACTGTACAATATAAAATGTCATTCCTGAAGCAGCAAGTGTATTTAGTTGTAATATTGGTGTGTAGGTGCATCTCAGCTCATTTTGCCTGGTCATGTGATTTCAGAAAGAGCCAGCACTGTAGGATGGAACTGCTTTCTGGCAGCCTGTTGTTTCTCCTACTCAATGGAACTGAATGTGTCTCAGTGGGACCTGGATTTTACTATTGAGTGCTGTTCTTAGATCTACCAGGCAGCTGTTATCTTGTGTTAGGGAGCTGCTATCTGGTTACCTTCCCATTGTTCTGTTGTTAGAACAATGGGAATGTGATATGACTCCAACTTGCAGTACAGCAGTAAAGAGTGACTGAAGTTTATCACATGACTTGGGGCAGCTGGGAAACTGACAATATGTCTAGCCCCATGTCAGATTTCAAAATGAAATATAAAAAAATCTGTTTGCTCTTTTGAGAAATGGATTTCAGTGCAGAATTCTGCTGGGGCAGCACTATTAACTGATGCATTTTGAACTTTTATTCCCATGACAGCATCCCTTTAAAGTTAGGATTTCGGCTTCTTTGTGATTTTTTTTTTTTTTTTATATTCATATTAGGGATGCACCGAATCCACTATATTGGATTCGGCCGAACCCCCAAAGCCTTGTTTTGTGACAAAAAAACACACAATTTCCCTCCCCACCACTAATTTGCATATGCAAATTCGGATTCGGCCGGGCTGAAGGATTCCACCGAATCCTGGATTTGGTGCATCCCTAATTCATATTGTCTTCAGTTAATGGTGTTCATTTCCAAAGGAGAAGAGATTGTGCTTATGTATGTTGTGTGCGCCTGTACTTTCCACCAGTTAGTAGCGCATTTTAATGTGGAGGGTTTGATCTTTTTCCAACAGTGAATGGGTTTAATTCAAGGCCTGTATGTCACTTTAAGACATATATTTTAGTATTTTTAATTCCCCCTACTTACTGTTTTTTTTTTTTTCTGTTTTCCTCCCATCCCTCTGTTTAGAAATCTGTCTTTCAGATTTCCAAGAAGGTAGGCATTGATTTCCCAACTATTCTTAAACTATATTTGCCCTCCTTCCCGTCTCTCTCTGTCTGTCTCTGTCTGTCTCTGACTGTCCCTGTCTGTCTCTCTCTCTCTGACTGTCTCTGTCAGTCTCTGACTGTCTCTGTCTGTCTCTGTCTCTCTCTGACTGTCTCTGTCAGTCTCTGACTGTCCCTGTCTGTCTCTGTCTCTCTCTGACTGTCTCTGTCTCTCTCTGACTGTCTCTGTCTGTCTCTCACCCTTCTGTTCCTCCCAGTTACTAACAGCAACTGCCACATAATTCCCAAGCTTTTCCCTGGGTTAATGTCTGTGTGTTTGTGTCTCAGTGCAGAGAAATGTGGCAGATAATGGTTCATTTATAAAATCCACAACATTGTGCAGCATAAAACTCTGCCTCATGTTTCTGTTGGTCTCTTCTTGGGCAACGCACTTTGTTTTCAGCTCTCTGTACCTCCCCACGCTTTGGGGGGAATTCACAAAAGTGTCGCTAAAATAAGTAACCCCAGAAGTGGCGGTCGACAGATTTGTAAAATGTCGTAAGAACGGCAAATTCACAAAGGCAAATTTTAGACCGTTTTCTAAAATGTCGTTTATCTTTCCTTCGGACCGACGACATTTTGTCTTCATTTTGGAGAGCCTAATGTGTCGGAGAAATTGTCGGCAAAACGAATGACTTTTTAAGAAATTCATAAAAATTTCGGGAAAAGTGGCGCTGACAAAAAAACACTTTTAACGACACTTTTTTTTTTTTTTTTTAAAGTGTCGCACACGTCAGAAAATTGGAGGGTAAATTCTCTGTGAATTGGTCGGCTGTTGCTACGACACTTTCTACGACTTTTTTTTTTTTTGTTCCTGACACTTTTGTGAATTCCCCCCTTTGTGTTGTGATTGCTGAAGATTTTGTAATTCTTTTTCATATTTCCCACTGCAGTTATTTAGTTCTTCCTTCAATGCGACCTCCTCTGATGCTCATATAGTCCAGTAATTATAAAGAGATGTTTCTTCCGTCCACACTAAACATCAGCAGACACTTACATTCTGTGTAATAACGACAATCACGTTTTATTACTTTTGTCTCTTTAATTGGACGATTACTTACAACATATTTACTAGGGATGGGCGAATGTTATCGCCTTGTTTCACCGAAAAAATGACGCCCATAGACTTGTATGGCGTTGTGCTTCAAAATAAAAAGACGTAAGTCAAAAAAATTTCGCTGCGCCACAAAAAATTTTTGACGCCCATAGACTTTAACGGGCGTTGGCGACATTTCACTGGCTGCAAATTTTTGGCGAAACCAAACAGATCAAATTCGCCCATCCCTAATATTTACATATTCTCAAGAGGAAAGATATCTACAAATAAATTGTTTGTTTTTTTTAGCTGGAACTTTGCTTTCATGAGTACAGGTATGGGACCTGTTATCCAGAATGCTCAGGACCTAAGGTTTTCTGGATAAGGGATCTTTCCATAATTTGGATCCACTAGAAAAGCACATAAACATGAAATAAAGCCAATCGGCTGGTTTTGCCTCCAATAAGGATTAATTATATCTTAGTTGGGATCAAGTACAAGCGACTGTTTTATTATTACACAGAAAAAGGAAATTTGGATTATTTGATTATAATGGAGTCTATGGGAGACAGGCTTTCTGTAATTCAGAACTTTCCGGATAACAGAAATAATGCAGTTTTTCCCATCGGCAGAGAAAATGCCAATCTTGCTTAAGGCCACTCCATGGGGGTTATTTATTAAAGTTTGAACGCCAAAAACTCGAAAAATTTAAAAAAAACATTTACTATAAAATGAGAATTTTTAGTGGGGAAAAAAAAAAATCGAATTTTTCGGAATTTATTATACCCCAAAAATCCAGCATCTCAGACCTAGCAAGGTTGTATATAAGTCAATGGGAGAAGTCCGAAAGATATCTCCTGATCTGTGCTGGGTTTCGAAGATTTTGTGAAAAAAATCCCCAAAAAAAAATAGATTTTCAGATGATTTTCACAATTTTTTCCCGAACTGGAATTTTTCAGGAAAAGTTTTGATAAATAACGGGAAATAACCCATACGGATTTGGTTGAAGTATAAATATTCAGAAAATAATGGGATGAATTTGGATTTGGATAAATAGTAATAGGCATGTGAAGCCGGCTGTCCCATGGGTTCAATATCGGTAAAAAAAAAAAAAAAAAGCACATTAATAATACTGATTTGTGTCGACTTTATTCGCTGACTATTCGATCAATATGAAATGAAACATTATTAAAGTTCCTTCAGGCAGTAACAACAATGAGCCATGGATGTGCCATAAATGAGACTCAATGACCAGCGTCTCCCCTTTTCCAACATAAACTCAATGACTTGGGCTTTGTGCTCCACTTACTTTTTAGCTGCTGCTTTAATTAAAGTTTTTTGGGGATTTTTTTGTTTTTTCTTGCTCTACGAAAGGTAATAAAGCCATTTCAGTTTGAATATAAAACGTGTAGTAGTTAGTAGAGCCAATGACTGTCCACAGTTAAGCCTTTGTTATGGGGGAGGTTACCTGGAAACCACAAACAAAAACAGGGTGTCTGGCACCCCCCTATGAGCACGAATGAATGTTCCAAGCAAATGTATTTCACTCACCAACGTTGTGTTATTAGGCTAGGGCCACACGGCGCGATTTTGCCGCGATTCTGCGCTGGGCGAGTTGCGAGTTACGAGTCGCTGCGGTTTTTAAGCCGAAATAGCTTTGTTAACTTTGGCGCTGGCGTCAATGCAAATCGCGGCGAAATCGCTGCGCTAATTCACACGCGGCGATTCTTTTTCTACTGTCGCCCGGAAACGCCCAGCGAGGCAACTTCGGGCGACAATAGAAAACGAATCGCCGCGTGTGAATTAGCGCAGCGATTTCGCCGCAATTTGCATTGACGCCAGCCCAAAGTTAACAAAGCTATTTCGGCTTAAAAACCGCAGCGACTCGTAACTCGCAACTCGCCCAGCGCAGAATCGCGGCAAAATCGCGCCGTGTGGCCCTAGCCTTAGGAACATTTTGACTTCAGTGTAAGGGCACATTTACCTGCTCTGAGGATTAGCAGCTCCTTCCTCATTAGCAACTGTCTGTATTCCCATGAGCCTTTGCTTCTCAGCCATTCATGGCACACAAGTATACATATTGCCTCTTTATATACAAATAAAACACTTAAAAGAAAACTATACCCCCCAAACAATGTAGGTCTCTATAAAAAGATATTGCATAAAACAGCTCATATGTAAAACCCGGCTTCATGTAAATAAATCATTTTCATAATAATATACATTTTTTAGTAGTATGTGCCATTGGGTAATCATAAATAGAAAAAATTTCCATTTAAAAAAAATAAGGGCCGCCCCCTGGGATCATAGGATTCACGGTGCACTCAAACAAACCAAATATGTTAGGTCACATGAGCCAATTAACAGACAGAGTTCTGTCTTTTGCTTCCACACTTCTTCCTGTTACAGTTAGAGCTGCAGTATTTCTGGTCAGGTGATCTCTTCCTGTTACAGTTAGAGCTGCAGTATTTCTGGTCAGGTGATCTCTTCCTGTTACAGTTAGAGCTGCAGTATTTCTGGTCAGGTGATCTCTTCCTGTTACAGTTAGAGCTGCAGTATTTCTGGTCAGGTGATCTCTTCCTGTTACAGTTAGAGCTGCAGTATTTCTGGTCAGGTGATCTCTTCCTGTTACAGTTAGAGCTGCAGTATTTCTGGTCAGGTGATCTCTTCCTGTTACAGTTAGAGCTGCAGTTGTTCTGGTCAGGTGATCTCTTCCTGTTACAGTTAGAGCTGCAGTTGTTCTGGTCAGGTGATCTCTTCCTGTTACAGTTAGAGCTGCAGTATTTCTGGTCAGATGATCTCTTCCTGTTACAGTGAGATCTGCAGTATTTCTGGTCAGGTGATCTCTTCCTGTTACAGTTAGAGCTGCAGTATTTCTGGTCAGGTGATCTCTTCCTGTTACAGTTAGAGCTGCAGTATTTCTGGTCAGGTGATCTCTTCCTGTTACAGTTAGAGCTGCAGTATTTCTGGTCAGGTGATCTCTTCCTGTGACAGAGCTGCAGTATTTCTGGTCAGGTGATCTCTCCCTGTTACAGTTAGAGTTGCAATATTTCTGGTCAGGTGATCGCTTCCTGTTACAGTTAGAGCTGCAGTATTTCTGGTCAGGTGATCTCTTCCTGTTACAGTTAGAGCTGCAGTATTTCTGGTCAGGTGATCTCTTCCTGTTACAGTTAGAGCTGCAGTATTTCTGTTCAGGTGATCTCTTCCTGTTACAGTGAGAGCTGTAGTATTTCTGGTCAGGTGATCTCTTCCTGTTACAGTTAGAGCTGCAGTATTTCTGGTCAGGTGATCTCTGAGGCAGCACACAGACCATCATGAAATGGGGGTTCAAGGCAAAAGATGTAAAAGGGCAATATTTACTTAAATATATATTCCAGTTTGGTAAGATTCTTTAATATGCCACTTAATTTGATATAATCGATCTGTTGCTTTACTATTTATTTTTGGGGGTATAGTTTTCCTTTAATAGGAGTAAGAAGTCAGTCGATGTTGAAGAGCCAGTGTTGTTAAGCCGCACCGTTTGTTCTTCTGATTTTCTCAGTGTAGAAGAGTCTGTGCGGAGTCTGAAGCTGCTACTGGAGGGAATGGGAGCAGAATCTCTCCCCAGTGACAGGTTATTTGTACCATTTAAAGTTCACTCACTGAATATGTTTTTACCTTTCTCTTTTGAGGAATCCAAATGATCCTGAAGGGAAAGACCGAGTGGAGAGTACAAGGTGAGAGAGCCCTCCCTACTTTTCCACTTTCATATTCCCCACTGAACCCCAATTCTCTCAGTGGCCATTTGTCTACAGATTCTTTACCTTCCTCTTAATTACGTTTCACACTTCCTGTTTCCTGTATCGCTCCCATCCCCATTTCCTGTGCCCCATTTCACTTCCTTTGGGCTCTTTCTCGTTTTGTCTCTCTTCTTTTCCAAAGACCTCCATGAGGTTCCCAGTCTGAATTATAACAAATATTGGTGGAATCCGCTTCTAATGTTTGCAGGCATTTTCTGCAGCAGAACAAAAGTCTCTGTACTGTATAAAACAGCAGCAGGAGAATCATGTGACTGCAGGAGAGGAAACATGGGAATTGCAGTGACAGCGATATTTTGCTTTACGGTCACTATTCAACAGTAAAGACTTAATAGAGCAGCACTGATAGACTTACAGTGGGACAGCTGCAAAAATATTCTGAAGTTGTATTTCTCTTCCATTTCCTCTTATTTCTCAAATGCACTTGGGCTTTTTTAATACAATTGTACAGGTAATGGGACTTATTATCCTGAATCCCATAATACAGAAAACTCAAAGGTCAATGTCAGACTTAGGTGTGTGGGACTCCAGACAGAAGAAGTTGGAAGGTGCATCTCGGGTCATTTTGCCTGGTCATGTGATTTCAGAAAGAGCCAGCACTTTAGGATGGAACTGCTTTCTGGCAGGCTGTTGTTTCTCCTACTCAATGTAACTGAATGTGTCTCAGTGGGACCTGGATTTTACTATTGAGTGTTGTTCTTAGATCTACCAGGCAGCTGTTATCTTGTGTTAGGGAGCTGCTATCTGGTTACCTTCCCATTGTTCTGTTGTCAGGCTGCTGGGGAGGAGGGAGGGGGTGATAAAAAAAAAATAGATTTTAACTATAAGCATACAGGGAAGTGATGGATTGGATTGAATAAGGATCATTTATAAATGTACCGGTGATCATAAACACAATGCAGAATACCCATAATGCCATTGAGCACTGCTGCTGAAAAGTTTCCCTTTTTTGGATGGTGTTAAAAGTAGGGATGCTCCGAATCCATGATTCGGCCTTTTTCGTCAGGATTCGGCCGAATCCTTGTGCCTGGCCGAATCCGAATTTGCATATGTAAATTAGGGGCGGATAGAGAAATCACGTGACTTTTTGACCACAAAAGAAGAATTGTTTCCACTTTTTCATTTCCTGTCCCTAATTTGCATATGCAAATTAGGATTTGGCCGAATCTTCCACCAAGGATTCGGGGATTCGACTGAATCCCAAATATTTGATTCGGTGCATCCCTAGTTAAAAGCGAGAACAAGATAACGTAGCACACTTCATTTTAGTCATTGGTTTATGTGTATATATAGTGAATAAAGTACCCCCTCTTATAAATTATAAGGATATTATAAGTCCCCGAGGGGTTTCATGACCATATAAAAGTACGAGGCCGAAGGTAACTTCTAATATCCTCATGTTTTACAACATGGGGTCTTTATTTATTATAATACACAAGTTTTAGTCATGTGACAGAAATGACATCAGAACTCACCGTTTATAACTGATGACATCACTACGCACTGTTTATAAGGATATAATTTACAAGATATTCCTGGCTTTGGTGCTTATATATATTTATACTTTCCTTTCCCAGGCCGCACCTCTCAGTGGTAGACAAAGAGAAGGATAAAGAAGACCTTCGGGATTCCAAGCCTCGCTCGTTGCGCTTCACGTGGAGCATGAAAACCACCAGCTCAATGGAGCCCAATGAGATGATCAGCGAGATTTGCAAAGTCCTGGACGCAAACAACTGCCAATATGAATCCCAGGATAAATATATGCTGCTCTGCGTCCATGGGACTCCGGGTCACGACAACTACGTGCAGTGGGAAATGGAGGTGTGTAAGCTCCCACGGCTCTCTCTCAACGGCGTGCGCTTCAAGCGCATCTCTGGCACCTCAATTGCGTTTAAGAACATTGCTTCCAAAATAGCCAATGATCTCAAACTTTAACATGGTTCTGTCTCTGCGAGGGAGAGAAACCCAGGACTCCAAAAATGGCGCAGCCTCCCCTCCTCTCTCGTGGCACCAGAAATTGCTCCTTGCCGGCCACGTTCTGGAAGTGACCAATGAGAAACGAGACGATCAGGGTGTGCCGAGAAACAGCTCCTTTCACCATAGAATTTAAGCATATTTTATTTGGAATAGATTTATAATTATTGGGGTTTTTTTTTTTTCTGGAGAGATTGGGGGCGGGTCTCAAATGATAATATAACCAGAGAAGTTGACAGGGGTTAAAAAACCGAGATAGGATGTTTAACCCCCAATTCAAATGTCAGCTGTTTGCTGCTCTTATCTCTGAGATCACATATCAGTGGCTGAGAAAAACTTCTAGGCGTGAGGATTTCACCAGATCGTTTTGTTTCAGTCCAGACCAGTTTCACTTTCCATTTTACAGAACTTTAAAGGCAAGTCTTAGACACTGAAATAATCGCTCAGGGTTCCCGTAATTAGGGATGCACCGAATCCAGGATTCGGCCTTTTTCAGCAAGATTCGGATTCGGCCGAACTGAATCTGAATCCAAATCACGTGACTTTTTGTCACAAAACAAGGAAGTAAATGTTTTCCCCTTCCCACCCCTAATTTGCATATGCGGAACGGTATTCGCCCGAATTCTTCACGAAGGATTCAGGGGTTGGGTCGTATCCAAAATAGTGGATTCAGTGCATCCCTACCCATAATAAATGGCTACAGAGCGAGGCGCATACAGGCAGCGTGGAAAAGCGCGTGGGTGACGGGATTTGTATGCGGAAACCTTCTGGGCAACTGATGTTTTATAAATAAACGAAAATGCAGGTTTCCTTTTTATTTTATTTATTCCCATGGAAATTCAGTGTTTGAGATGCATCTGCAGGGCCCAGTCTTGGTACAGGTCTAATAATCTCTCTCTCGCTTACATAAATACACTGGAAGTTTATGCCGGGTTTTGAAATTTTAACTTTTTGATGTGCCCAAAGTTTAACGTGGACTTCCCAAGTGGCGCCCAAACCAGTTCAGCATCTTCTTCTAAACAGCAAATATGATATTTCTGTCCTTTTATTCATAACAGACCTCAACTTCTCTCCCGTGTTTGTATCCAAAAAGGTTCACTTCTCCAACTCGGATCCCGGTGACTTGTTCCAAGGTTACAGACTCTTCCGCTTTTTCTTTTTTTTTTCTCTATAACTCTTCATCGTTGCTCTCTATTAAAGGGATACTGTCATGGGAAAACATGTTTTTTTTCAAAATGAATCAGTTAATAGTGCTGCTCCAGCAGAATTCTGCACTGAAATCCATTTCTCAAAAGAGCAAACAGATTTTTTTATATTCAATTTTGAAATCTGACATGGGGCTAGACATATTGTCAATTTCCCAGCTGCCCCCAGTCATGTGACTTGTGCTCTGATAAACTTCAATCACTCTTTACTGCTGTACTGCAAGTTGAACTGATATCACCCCCCTCCCTTTCCCCCCAGCAGCCTAACAACAGAACAATGGGAAGGTAACCAGATAGCAGCTCCCTAACACAAGATAACAACCGCACTCAATAGTAAAAGCCAAGTCCCACTGAGACACATTCAGTTACATTGAGTAGGAGAAACAGCCTGCCAGAAAGTAATTCCATCCTAAAGTGCAGGCACAAGTCACATGACTGGGGCAGCTGGGAAACTGACAAAATGTCTAGCCCCATGTCAGATTTCAAAATTGAATATAAAAAAATCTGTTTGCTCTTTTGAGAAATGGATTTCAGTGCAGAATTCTGCTGGAGCAGCACTATTAACTGATGTGTTTTGGGAAAAAAACATGTTTTTCCATGACAGGATCCCTTTAACTTCCAATTGGGTGGCATAGTGATCCCAATTTTGATGGAAGAAAACGCGTTCTAGTTGTTATGGGTAAGTCAGTCAATCTCCCCATGGCTCCAAATATTTGCCCTTCAGGCTCTAAAGAAAAATCTGATGTACTGGGTCCAGTGTCAGAGCATAAAGTCCCGTGTTGTGTTTCCCCAACAACCAATAATCTGCCAATTCTGCTGTATAATTTGTTACATTTCATTTGTGGGTTATCGAGATCTCGGCAATTCACTAAAGTGGAATTAAGATCAATTTCCAAATGAACTGGAGGAACATTTTCATTATTGCCAGAAAATCCACAATCCCCTGATCTGTAGTAGATTATAAGATTTATGATGTGGGTAAGAGGAAATTGTACCTGGTGTAGATGTCGGTATAGTGAGCTCTTCTCTGGCTTTCATCCAAATCCTTCTCATTCTCAACCCCTTGGGCAATAAGAAATGAATTCTGAACTTGCCCAACTGGGATGGGCGCTTGGCATAGAAACAATGGGACTTTTTTTTTTCAAGCACTAGTGGAATTTTTTTTAACTCCCCGAGCTCCTTTTTTAAACAGGGCAATGTGTTCAAAGGGTGAGAGGGGGCTCTGACTAAACAAACCCCTCCCTTCCTTTAGCTGCAACCTAAAGAGAAATATAGAGTAGTGTGTTATATAGAGGGCTTCTCAGTGGAAAGGCTTCTCCTTCTGAAACTGATTTTGTTTTCTCTGTTTGGGTCAGTTTGGGACACAGGAAGGGGGGGTATAACTGGTCCCATTAGGAGGTAGGACACAACAAAGGAAAGAAGAACGGGCTCCTCATATATTATATATACCCCCGGCAGGCAAAGTCCAGCTCCGTTTTTGTTGTGTCCTCAGGAGGTCAGGACTTCTTTTTATTCCTATTACACCTGTCAGTTCAATTGGACACCAGGGGATGATCAGGAAACCTACACTGAGTAAAGGGTCTCTATTTGGCATCTCCCAAGGTGGGAATCTGTCTCTGGGGTCACCGAGGTGCCGTGTGCACTTACCATCCAGCCCCACCAACATCTCCGTTTCCATCCGCAGGAGGAGAATGTTCCTGGTGCATCAGGGGAGAGTGTCTCATTCATTGCTCCCTCTGTACCTGCACCAACAAACCCCATAGCACAGACAGGGTTAGCGTATACTTGGACTATGATCAGCAGGTAACCTCCAGGGCTCTCTTCTCTATCTGCTCCTCCTGCCATCACCAGACACAGGTTAGTTGCCCAGAGCAGAGCTTGTCCCAGCAGGGGGTTACTCCCTACTTTGCACTCCTTCTACTATTACATTACTATCACCTTCCCCAACCATGTCAGAGGGGTCCAGAGACGGCCTGTTTTCCACGGGAGCAGCTTCAGCAGTTGTAAGATTTCTTGCCGGTGCGAAATGCCACAAACACTTGCCATCAGGCCACAAAGATCCCCTATGTATTAAGTGTAAGGCGTTGGAACAAGGTGCAGATCTCCCAGGACCCGCTCCGCCCCCGGTGAATATTCCTGCAAGCTGTAGCACGTGGCACCCCCCATAGGAGCACTGGTAGCCACTTGGGACCTTACCTTGTGAGCAATCTGTCAGCCATTCAAACCCCGGGCTTCAGTAATGCTCCAGTGGGCTCACCTGGCAGTCAGTCTTCCCGCTTGCAATCACATCAGAGAGGTGTCTCAATGCTCAGTACATTGTCATGTAGGTCTCCTCTCCTGCTCTTCCATCATGACAGGGTGGTCCTCTGCACAGCCTTCTTACTGGAAGTCATCTCTGTGTTCTAAATAAACATATAACTATTCCATCCTTCTGCCCCTCAGCAGCCAGTCTTCCCTGGACCCTATTCGGCCCTGAAGTTTTACCTGCACAGGTTCCATGACATTGGGACTCACTGCTTATCCTCCTCTCAGGACCACGTCAGGGTATCTTGGCTACCAATTCCACCAGTTGCTGCTGGATCAAACAGGCAATTCAGCAAGCCTACACTGCACTGGGCCAGTTGCCACCAGCCAAACTTATGGGCCACTACACCAGGGGGATGAGCATGTCCTGGACCTTCTGAAACCAAGCATCAGTGGAGCACCTGTATAAAGGTGGCCATACATGGGCTCATAAATGCTGCCGACACACAGAGAGATGCACAGACAGTATCCGAGGTTGTGTCCTAAACAACTGATTTTGCCAACAGCTGCCCAGAACACACTGAGCATGTGCAGTGTCACTGACACACCTTACAGAATCCAACATGGTGAGCTCCTCTGTACAAGTTTGAAGGGCTGAATCATTACGGACACTCCTGAGCCTTTAGGTTGGTTCATATGTCATGCCTAGCCATATTCATTTTTAGGGTATATTTCTCCTTTAATCTAGGGCCCCTGGGGGGGGGGAAAGCATTAGTAAACGCTTAAAATTAGGAAAAAACAACATTTTATTAAGTATTAAAAAAAAAAAAAATCACTACATCACTGGACTGAGTACGTCCCACACCTCACAGTATAGTCACGGACAGTCTAATGTACACAACACACAACAATTCCATCACCAGCTCTCACCCCTGACAGTGAGAGTTGTAATTAGGATATTGCACCATCTACAGGATCAAATCCAATAGTGTTTTAAAGTTCTATGGCTTAATGAGGAGCAGGTATTCTATACACAGTGGCCTTCACAGCATCAACAAGTGTATATATATATATCTCAAGGGTTACTTTATTATAATACACAAGTTTCAGTGAGTCATGTGACAAAAATGACATCAGAACTCACTGTTTATAACTGATGACATCACTAGTCACCGTTTATAAGGATATAATTTACAGGATATTCATGGCTTTTGTGTATTATATATATATATATATATATGGATCTAGCACTGGAAGGCACTGATGTAACAAACGAAGCTTAAACAAACAGGAGCCCCATTGGGGCCCTAATAATGCACATTTTCTATCGAGTGGATTTGTTTTGTTTTTTACATCCAATCTATTGTGTTGCTTAGTTACACTGCCATGGCAGGATATATTGATGATATTGATGATATTGATGCTGATGGGTGAGTTTGGAGGAGAAGGCCACTGCTGAAGGCCGTCCTCTGATTGAAATCCTTTGATTGGAAGCCCGTGGATAGTCACATGACCCAATGTGCTTTCAAGCTCCAGAGATGGAGGCCTGCAGAGCAGAGCAGCCATGAAACGGAAGGAGGAAACAAACAGTAACACAATATGCAATTAACTGAGAAAACCGACTTCAGCAGGACATTGATGATGACCCTGCAGTCCTCCAGTGATTGTGAAACTATTACTCTCTCAATCCTGCCATAAATTGTAATTCAACAGCCACAGAGACAACAGGGTGAGCATCGCTACTTCAGACGTCTGCCAATCAGAAATCTGGCTGATGCTACAAAGCGCTGGTCAGTGATATCACACCAAGCGGCCATCATTCTGCCTCATGCACCCGGCTCCATTCGGCTTATTGTTACAGGGTGGAGCAGTTCATCAATGTAACGGCAGGAGACAAGGGAATCCATTATGTTTTGCCATATTGGCATAGTAAAATAATTCTCTTATCGTTGTGTGTTGAACATTGGGCATTTTTTTTTTTAGTTTTTAGCACTGAGCAGTAAGAAAAGTTTTCACATGAGATTCTCCATTTGTAAACTGTATGGCATGCGTGTGTGCATTAACTCGTCTATCCCCCAATATTCAATGCTTGCCATCTACTGTGCATTGCCTAGAGGGCCAGTACTTGTTTTTTTGGTTTATTTTTCCTATCACGGTCCAGCAGCAGAGAGCGCACCAATACTTTCCTGTCCCCCCTTTCATTCAAAAAAAGCAACTGCACATTGAGGAATTGGAAGTGTGAACTGAAGGAATGAATTCATTTTCCTCCATTACAAACGTAACTATAGAGGAACACGGATAAAAACCTTTTTGCACCCACATCAGTTGCTGCCGTGTCTTCTGCACATTGTGGGAGATAAGATGCACTCGCGTTATTAAATAATTTCAGTGTTGTCCTCCCATAAATACCCCAACCCTCCAAATATTTCCATAGAAAATACCGGAGTTCCTCAAGAGAAAGTCGACTCGGCGTGACTTCCCAGCAAGGCTGGAGGAGCGCGAGGGCTTTGCCGAGGGGCAGGTCGGACAAGCGGAGGAGGGCGGGGCTGTAGGAGGCGTCCAGGCTGGAGTGGGGGGGGCTGCCGGTGCAGCGCGGGAGCAGAAGGAATAGTCGGCCGCAGTAGTGGTGGGGGCAGCGACATTGCAGTAGTAGAAGTAGTAGCAGCAGTAGTAGTAGCAGCAGCAGGAGGTGCAGTTTGGGAGGAAGAGGAGACGGAGGTTATCTGCACCTGTAGAAATTCACAACAGACGTCAAATTACACGAATGTAACGGCCTGAAACGCAAGTTCAGTCTAATTCACTGTAACTAGACATAACGTCAGTGAAAGGACAAAACCAATGCGGCGATAAAATCTGATCTCCTGACAGTCTAAACTGATATTTTGTACTAGTGCGCAAGGCCGCAGAGAATGAAGGGAAGCAGAGTGTATCCTTTCGAAGGGGAACTATCGCGAAAATTAACATTTAATATAAGCTTCCTCATAATGAAATAAGAAATTTCTAAATACAGTCAATTAAATATTCTGTATTGCTTCTGAAATAATCAAGTTTATGTTCACTATTCCTCTCTCAGCATCTGTTTCTCTTCATTGTGTCTTCATGCAGCAGTTGGGTGTCAGATATTAACTGACAGTTAGATCCAATATATCTTATAGGGGAGCTCCTTTTGCCTAGAAGATGTATTAGAGCTCACTCTATTAAACTCACCAGACGTCATGTCTCTCTACTTGCAGAATTTGTGCAATTTGTACTGGAATCAGTTAATAGAGTGAGCTCTAATACATCTTCTAGGCAAAAGGAGCCCCCCTATAAGATATATTGGATCTAACTGTCAGTCAATATCTGACACCCAACTGCTGCATGAAGAGAGAATGAAGAGAAACAGATGCTGAGAGAGGAATAGTGAAGATAAACTTAATTATTTCAGAAGCAATACAGAATATTTAATTGATTGTATTTAGAAAGATCCTTATTTCAGTATGCTGAAGCTTATATTACTTTTGCATTTTTGCGATACTTCCCCTTTAAGTAAGAGTTCTGAAGAAGAGACAGCGGATACACCGGTTCCAGACAAACAGCAGACCTCCTCACCTCATCGTCCTCCTCATTTAGTGTCTGGGGTGAACCTGAAGTCTTATTGCTCATGTCAGTGGAATCCGGGGGAGGGCTGTGCTCCTGTTCATCCTCCCACTCCTGTAGCACCTCTTCCAAATTAAAGCGCCTACGATAACTAATGAAGAAAGTCTTCACCTGAGGTGGTGTTTTATTGCCAAGGACCTCTGAGATGGCCTGGAAATCCTTGCTGTATTTTCTTACCGCTGGAAGAGAGAAAAGGAGCATGTCAGCTGATGAGAGATTTCTACTGCAGAGCCTCAGCGATTATAATCTTAAAGGGATACTGTCATGGGAAAAATAAACTTTTCCAAAACACATCAGTTAATAGTGCTACTCCAGCAGAATTCTGCACTGAAATCCATTTCTCAAAAGAGCAAACTGATTTTTTTTATATTTAATTTTGAAATCTGACATATTGTCAGTTTCCCATGAGCCCCCAGTCATGTGACTTATGCTCTGATAAACTTCAATCACTCTTTACTGCTGTACTGCAAGTTGGACTGATATCACCCCCTCCCTTTCCCTCCAGCAGCCTAACAACAGAACAATGGGAAGGTAACCAGGCCTCCACTCACAGCTCTAATGTCTCTGTGCCACCTTAGTTTATTACAAAGTCACAAGTGTATTAAAATATGTTTTTTTTTTTTTTCAACTTTTTATTTATTAAGCAGACAAAGATATCTTCCATATGTAGGTAACATGCAGTGTTATACTTTTGTAATGCCGACAATATCACATTATCTGAGTAGATTTTGCATGTACATTTCAGTCTGCTGTTTTCATAACAGTAAGAAATATCAAAGAAGAAGAAAAAGAAACATTATATGAAATAAGAAGGAAAAACAGGAGGAAGGGGGGTACAAAGGGGGGGGAAAGTGGGAACTCTCGCCGTTAAAATATGTTTTTGATTGTCTCTCACCTGTAGTGGCAGAGATATTTAAAGCATTGGTAAACCTGATTCATGCGAATTCACTATCAGGCTGGGAACCACTGCTCCATGGAAAAGCTGCCTTCTGGTATAATTGGTGCTTGTCTTAGCTAATGACCATAAGCAATTGATAAAATATGTCTACAAAGGCAAATGGGAATGTTTAAGATTAGTGTTACCCTTTAAATACAAACCTTGCACAGCCAGGAGTTGCTCATCTGTTGTCCAACGGGCATTCAGCTTCAAGTTCAACTACAACACAAGACATTCAGCCACAAGTTAGGAGAGAAGGTGGGAAGAAATAGGGATTTCAGAGATCACATGATGGGTTCAGTTTAAACATAAGATTTAGCATCTTACCTCTGGGGGTCTCATCTCACTGATCCCTCCTTCAAGGCTCCCCTTTAAGCTACTATTGATCTGTTTGATATTTTGAACCTGAAACAGAAGAGAGAGAATGAAAAAATAAAGTTTATATGATGTGACATGCTCTGCTCAGCTACAGAGCCCATGGAATGCTGGATGAATTTGTTAAAGGGGAACTATTGTGAAAATGAAAATTTATTATAAGCTTCATCATACTGAAATAAAAAAAACTTTCTAAATACAATCCATTAAATATTCTGCATTGTTTCTGAAATAATCAAGTTTATGGTCACTATTCCTCTCTCAGCATCTGTTTCTCTTCATTCTCTCTTCATGCAGCAGTTGGGTGTCAGATATTCACTGACAGTTAGATCCAATATATCTTATAGGGGGCTCCTTTTGCCTAGAAGATGTATTAGAGCTCACTCAAATAACTGATTCCAGTACAAACAAAATGTAACAAAATAACTGCCTTTTGCACAAATTCTGCATGTAGAGAGACATGATGTCTGGTGAGTTTAATAGAGTGACCTCTAATACATCTTCTAGGCAAAAGGAGCCCCCCTATAAGATATATTGGATCTAACTGTCAATTAATATCTAACACCCAACCTCCTAACAGATTAATTAGAGTTCAATCAAATAACTGATTCCAGTACAAACAAAATGTAACAAAATAACTGCCTTTTGCACAAATCCTGCATGTAGACCAGGGATCCCCAACCTTTTGAACCCGTGAGCAACATTCAGAAGTAAAAGGAGTTGGGGAGCAACACTAGCATGAAAAATTTTCTTGGGGTGCCAAATAAGGGCTGTGTTTGGACATTTAGTAGCCCCTATGTGGATTGTCAACCTACATTGATGCTCTGTTTGGCAGTACATCTGGTTTTTATGCAACCAAAACGTACCTCTAAGCCAAGAATCCAAAAATAATCACCTGCTTTGAGGCCACTGGGAGCAACATCCAAGGGGTTGGGGAGTAACATGTTACTCACGAGCTACTGGTTGGGGATCACTGATGTAGAGAGATGATGTCTGGTGAGTTTAATAGAGTGAGCTCTAATACATCTTCTAGGCAAAAGGAGCCCCCCTATAAGATATATTGGATGTAACTGTCAGTGAATATCTGACACCCAACTGCTGCATGAAGACAGAATGAAGAGAAACAGATGCTGAGAGAGGAATAGTGAACATAAACTTGATTATTTCAGAAACAATGCAGAATATTTAATTGGTTGTATTTAGAAAGTTTCTTATTTCATTATGATGAAGCTTATATTAAATGTTCATTTTCACGATAGTTCCCCTTTAACTAAAGATACAGCACATGATTATTGTGCTCTCTATGTTTGCTTCAGTCGGCCTTGTTCATTAATCCAATATATTCTGTGAACCCCCTAAAATTAAACGTATTGCCCCCCCGTTCCTTCTTACCCCTCCTCCCTTTTGGTCTGCAGCCGACGAGCCTGCCTGTCCATAACACTGGTTCTGCTGCGAGTCTTCTTCCACGAGTAGTAAAACTTCACCAGACTGGGGATCATTTTATCGGGGAGCTGGGGATGAACAGGATAACGGAACAGCAAAAATGTTTTAAAAAAAAAAGGTTTAGCTCTAACTCATTTGCATATAAACAAAAATGTCTTGGGTTAGACAAGTGAATCAGTTTCAAGGGAAGATAACTGGTCTCCCATAGAAGCTCCTCCTCTTACCATTTGCTGGATGCGCTGGAAGCATTTTCCATGGAAGCTGAACGCTTGCTCAAAGAGAACCTTGTCTTCCACACTCCATTCTTCAGGGAAAGGAGTGAAATTTGCCAGGTCAGCGAGGGATCGCTCCACATCATGTTTGTGCCACAGCAGCATCCCCAGTGCCTGACAGCGGAGAAGGAATGTGACAGTTGTAGGTGAAAAAACGGGATAATTGAGATGGTTAAAGAAAAACATAATGAGACTTAGTGACAAGAGGAGACAGATGACGGCACATTTTATTCAGTTTAGCCCTGCTGAGTGTATTTATTGGACTTTTCCCCCCAAGAATCAGGTGATACACAAGACATTGTCATCATATGACTACTGACAATTGGGAGGCCAAAATCCCATTCACTGGCACGTGGGCTCATTGAATGATCAGGCCGTGTATCACCAAATTTGCTCCCAGAGGACTTTATACCAGTGTCCAGTCATCCAGGGCAATTAATTTAAAGGGATTGTTCACCTGTCAAACACTTTTTCAGTTCAGATTGTTCCCCAAAAATACACTTTTTCCAATTACTTTCTATATTTTTAACCGTTTTTCCAAAATCTAAGAGTAAAGTTGAATGTTGGTGTTTGAGTCTGACAGCTCAGTAATTCAGGTGCAGACTCTGAACTGTTACAATTTTACAACATTGAGTTGATCCATTTCTCAGCAGCATCTCTGGAGTATCAGTAACTATTGTATCAAGTCTAACAGCTGCCTGGAATGAAACTCAGAGATTCTGCTCAGCAGGGACAAAGATAAGAAATGGATCAACTAAATGTATCAATTTAGAGCAGTTTACAGGGTCATCGACCTCCCTTCCCAGAGCTGCTTTAGAAAGTGAGAAATGACACTTTACACTTTAACATTAGAAAAACGGTCACACATGGAAAAAGTTTTCTGAAGCCAACTGAACAAAAAGTGTTGGAAGGTGAACAACCCCTTTAACCTGTTTCCTATAGGGGGTGTATCGCGAAAATGAACATTTAATATAAGCTTCTTCATACTGAAATAAGAAACGTTCTAAATACAATCAACTTTTGCCTAGAAGATGTATTAGAGGTCACTCTATTAAACTCACCAGACATCATGTCTCTCTACATGCAGAATTTGTGCAAAAGGCAGTTATTTTGTTACATTTTGTTTGTACTGGAATCAGTTATTTGAGTGAACTCTAATACATCTGCTAGGCAAAAGGAGCCCCCCTATAAGATATATTGGATGTAACTGTCAGTGAATATCTGACACCCAACTGCTGCATGAAGAGAGAATGAAGAGAAACAGATGCTGAGAGAGGGATAGTGAACATAAACTTGATTATTTCAGAAACAATGCAGAATATTTAACTGATTGTATTTAGAACGTTTCTCATTTCAGTATGATGAAGCTTATATTACATTTTCATTCATTTTTAAGAAATGAAGGGGCTCCAATCACTTACCGTTTGTTCTCCTTACTGGAGATGTGCGCTAACAGGGCCCATACTGGTTTGGGGAAAACAAGCATACTTTTTCCAAGTACTGTGCCCTCTGCACTGGGCGTTTACCCTCGGTGTGTGGCATAAGTATAAACGATATAAATGAGCATGTATCCCATCTCACTCAATAGTCACATGCGTGTCGTCCAATCCCATGTCATGTGTATATTGAGTCAGCCAGGACACTTACTCATTATGCACATGCCCCAACATTGTTACTGACACTGGGAGTGTGATCCATGGGTTAATGCCCACAATTTACCAATTACAGCCTTTGACTGAAACAAGTACATGTGGAAACATCTATGGGCAACTGTCCTTTCACATTGAGCCCTCTCACCTGCTCCACGTTGTATCCATGCGTCTCTTTTGCCATGGTGATGTATTCATCCACTAAGGGAAGGAAAGAAGTGCAGGGTTTAGTTCAGGGCCTGAGCTGAAGAAGACGCGAGAGCAAGGACAACACAAATAGTACTGAACAAACATTACACTTTGTATCACACACTAACTGATTGGGCGACCAAACCAACATTCCCTTCAGTTCCACATTGTTGGATGGAGATGTATAATCTGCAAAAGAGAGAAATCAATGGGACAGTAAATATCTGCTCCTACATAATGGTGTCAAATCGGAGACTTCCGTGATAATGCATGTACTTTAGTGGGTTAAAGGAGATGGAAAGGCTACAATTAAGTAAGCTTTATCAGAAAGATCTATATAAATACACCAGTAACCCCTCAAAGTAATGCTGCTCTGAGTCCTCTGTCAACATTAACAGCACATTTCTTTCCTTCTATTGTGTACTCATGGGCTTCTGTATCAGACTAACTGTTTTTTTTTTTTTTTAAAGGTTATGTTTTATTTGCTTTTAATAAACATTACAAACAAGAAAAAATAAAAGTAATATATCCACAAACATGTGCATAGTTAAGACATGTGTCACTGGTCCATAATTATTTGCTTTCAAGTGGTACAGCGTAGATTGAGGGTAAGTTAGCATCAGAAGACATTACAGGTATAGTGCAAGTATATATATATATTATCCAGTTGCATGATAAATTCTAGGTTGCACGCCCGGTCCCATTTCCCACCAAGGACTCCATATCTTTTGAAATTTATCTGCGGTGCCTCTCGCTTCATGGGTAAGCTTTATTTTGGGTATAGTTGAATCTACAAGGTTAATCCAGGAGTCCTTTGTGGGAGGGGTAGGTCCCATCCAGTGCATAATCACACATTTTTTAGCATAGAATAATAACGCTCTAAACCTTAATCTCGCACAGACAGTGGGCACAAGGTGTTCCACTACACCCAGGAGACACACAATGGGGGAGAGTATATTTGGGAATTCGAGTGTGTTCGCTAACGAGGCCATTACTTGCGACCAGTAAGTATTTATCACTGGGCAAGACCAGATCATGTGCAGAAAATTGGCTACTGGAGTTCCACATCTGGGGCAGGAGTCAGTGTCCGTCTTACCCATTGCCTTTAGTTTAAGCGGGGTGATATAGAGTTGATGAAACACCTTGTATTGAATCAGCCTATCCCTTATTGCTATTAAGCTTTTATACATAGTTTCTGTTGCCTCGTCCCAGTCATCCTGGGTCAGCTCTGGAATGTTAGTCTTCCACCGTACCTGAGCTGTGTGGAGAGGAGGGGGGACACTGGCTAGCAGGTTTTTGTATAGCCTGGACACCAACTTAACTGTTTGCTCAGCTATGAGTGTTTCTTCAATTGTCATTGTGGCAAGGACAGGAGAAAGAGTACCAAACTGGGCCTTAAAAGTGTGTCGAATTTGGAAATATCGAAAAAGTGGGAGGGTCTGAGAGGTGCATTTGGCTTGTAGTTCAGTATGTGAAGGGAAGGTACTGTTTTGCAGAAGATCGCCCAGGTATTTAATGCCCTGCCTTGGCCAGAAGAGGAAGTCCTCTAGGTTACGGAAGTGAAGTAGGTTGGAGTTGCCCCATAATGGTAATAGTGGATTCAGCCGAATTGGTCCTTTCTTAAATATTTTCAATACTTGGGTCCAGGCTCTATGAGGAGTGGAGATGGTGGATGGCAGACTGCCGGCATCTGAGATTTGCCGATGGGGAAGATAGACTAACTGTTTTTAGCTTAAACCTCCAGGGCTAGGGCTTGAGCATGCTCAGTTTGCTCCTCTCTCCCTCTGCTGTAATCTGAGCCCAGAGCTATGAGTGAGCAGGGAGAGACTCAGGCAGGAAGTGATGTCACACCAAGCTAATATGGCAGCTGCTATCCTAAACAAACAGAGAGCTTCTAGAGCTGTTTACTCAGGTATGGTAAAGCATTCTGCCGAATCTTTCTCGAAGGGTTCAGCCGAATCCAAAATAGTGGATTTGGTGCATCCCTAGTCATATTTCCCATGAACCATTGCCCTTATTTGGCTACAGAGCTCAGTGAAAGGGGCTTGTGTATGTGTGTGTTTTGTTGTTTTTTTTTTTACATTAAATACAACAATTATTGACCATACACTGAACATTGGACCTTGGCACAGGCCTGTATAACCATCTTTTTGGAAAACCAAGGGACTATGGCAATTAACGCACCTGGTTTACATTCAGGAATCTGTGCTTGGTAATCCGAGCCCACGCGTATCATGCTGTCTGTGGGAACAAAGAAGAATAAATCCGTTATTTCCCCTATTATTTTCAGATGAGCATCAGTAACACCTTTGCTCAATTATGTGCCCATAACCCTGACAAGCAGAGGCCATACACAATAATAAAGGCAGCTACTCTGATGGGTCCTATTGGCAGGGGATATTTAGCACTTTAAATTGAGAATGTTCTAAGTCGGCAACACACGAAAAGAGTGTCACAAGGGCTGCCAAAAATAAAGCTTAAAATATAAAGTTTATTGTAGATTTCTTAAAAAAGGAAAAGTATCTCCATTGGCCCTACGCGTTAATCATGGGCTATCATTAGCTCCTAGGAAGTAGGTATTTATAGGAGACATGACCAATAGGAAACAAGCAAAAAAGGAAATGTCTCTTGAAGGGACACAATCTCTAAATATCTCTTAAATGTCCAAAGTCAAACAAGGCAACTAATGGGGTTGCAAAGAGATCAAACAGCTGGAGCCCAAAATGTAGGTGCAACATCCCAAATTCTGTATTAGTATTGAAGGAACAGCAGTTGCAGAAACTCAGAGCCTTTTAGCCAATATATCAGCCTATCAATTATTGAAATGAAACACACCCGTCTCAATCAGAAATGGTGCATTTGAACGGATCACCTATCCCGTTTAAAGGAGAACGTAACCCTAAAAATGAATGCGACTAAAAATGTCCTATTTTCTATAGTGAAGTTATTGCACGAGGCTAAAGTTTGAGCTTGTCAATAGCAGCAATGATCCAGGACTTCAAACTTGTCACAGGGGGTCACCATCTTGGAAAGTGTCTGTGACACTCACATGCTCAGTGGGCTCTGATTGGCTGTTGAGAAGCTAAGCTTAGGGCTCGTCACTAATTATCCAGCAGAAAATTAAAGCAGAGGGATGTCGGCTTAGGGTAGGTGGTTATTTAAAGGAATTGTTCAGTGTAAAAATAAAAAGTGGGTAAATAGAATATAATAAACAATGTATTGTTATAGTTAGTTAGGCAAAAATGTAATGTATAAAGGCTGGAGTGAGTGGATGTGTAACTTAATAGCCAGAACACTACTTCCTGCTTTTCAGCTCTATGATTGGTTACCATTCAATAACCAATCAGAGACTTGAGGAGGGGCTACATAGGTCATAATGGTTTCTTCTGAATCTGAGCTGAATGCGGAGGATCAATTACAAACTCACCGAACAGTTATGTCCCATGTGGCCCCCCTTATAGTCACTGACTAACTCAGAGTTAGAGAGCTGAAAAGCAGGAAGTAGTGTTCTGACTATTATGTTGCACATCCAGTCACTCCAGCCTTTATACATTACATTTTTGCCTAAATAACTATATTAGATACATTGTTTATTCTATTTGCCCAGTTTTTATTTTTATACTGAACAATTCCTTTAAGCCCAAAATCACTTGGGATGCCAATCCTTAAAAGACAGTTTGACAACAGCTGCCACGATATCCCATGTACCCTAGCGCTAAATCATAGACATAGAATTCCACAAGAGCAGGGGGGCTACATTTTAAACGCCCCCAATAAGAAATAGCGGAACAAATAACCGGACAGTGAGAATATTGCTGTAAGAAAGAAGAGTTTGGCAATTAAAGTCAGAAGCAAAAACACTTCTTTTGTTTATACAAATGGCACAGAAGGCAGAAAAAATGGCAAAACATAGGGGAACATGGCAACCGAGGGTAACGTTGGCAACAGAAATGAGAAGCCTACATTAGGGCTGTAGCCACATTGACAAGTGGGGGGTTGTGACTGGCAGTTAGTTTTTCCAAGTACAGGTGTGGGACCTGTTATCCAGAATGCTCGGGGCCTGGGGTTATCGGAATAACGGATCTTTCTGTAATGTGGATCTTCATATCTTAAGACTACTAGAAAATCATATAAACATTAAATAAACCCAGTAGGTTGGTTTTGCTTCCGATAAGGATGAATTATATCTTAGTTGGGATCAAGTACAGGTATAGGACCGGTTACCCAGAATGCTCGGGACCTGGGGTTTTCCGGATAATGGATCTTTCTGTAGTTTGGATCTTCAAGTCTACTAAAAAATCATATAAACATTAAAGGGATACTGTCATGGGAAAACATGTTTTTTTCCAAAACGCATCAGTTAATAGTGCTGCTCCAGCAGAATTCTGCACTGAAATCCATTTCTCAAAAGAGCAAACAGATTTTTTTATATTCAATTTTGAAATCTGACATGGGGCTAGACAGTGTCACTTTCCCAGCTGCCCCCAGTCATGTGACTTGCGCCTGCACTTTAGGAGAGAAATGCTTTCTGGCAGGCTGCTGTTTTTCCCTCTTAATGTAACTGAATGTGTCTCAGTGGGATCTGGATTTTACTATTGAGTGTTGTTCTTAGATCTATCAGGCAGCTGTTATCTTGTGTTAGGGAGCTGCTATCTGGTTACCTTCCCATTGTTCTGTTGTTAGGCTGCTGGGGGGAAAGGGAGGGGGGATATCACTCCAACTTGCAGTACAGCAGTAAAGAGAGACTGGTTTATCAGAGCACAAGTCACATGACCAGGGGCAGCTGGGAAATTGACAATATGTCTAGCCCCATGTCAGATTTCAAAATGGAATATAAAAAAATCTGTTTGCTCTTTTGAGAAATGGATTTCAGTGCAGAATTCTGCTGGAGCAGCACTATTAACTGATGTGTTTTGAAAAAAAACTGTTTTCCCATGACAGGATCCCTTTAACATGTTGTGTAAATGAGCTTGACTTACACCTCATCCTCAGGTCAATGCTCATCAAAGCATCAGTTAACGTTTGCCCAGATAGCGCTGCAGTATAGAGTAGTACTGAGCTCTCCAGACTGGACGACTCGTGCCAATGTGTAGCCGAATCACTTACCCCGGGGGGCTTCATCCTCGCTGTTCTCTTCCTCTGAGTTGCCCAAAGCGCAGGACGGGGGATGAGCAGAGACTCCAGCACTTCCCTCAGCTGCTCAGTCACAATGGGAAGAAGCCGCACAACTGCCGGACTGATCAGCATAAAGATCTGCCTGAGCCGCTTCACCGGACACATCCCTCCGCCTCCTTCTCTGCTCAGTCTCCTTCTGTCTGTGCGAGAGACTCAACTCAAGCGGCCGCATCACCCAGTGTCACCTCTCGCCCCGCCCCCTCTTCTCCTACGCCCCGCCCCTCTTCTCCTTTAACTTCAAACCCCTGTTCCAGTTCCAACCGCAAATATTATATTATATCTCCTGCCCAGTTCATTTATTTTATCCATTACTTCCATTCATTTCACTCCCCCCCCCCCAGCATTGGGAAATCCTTCAGCAATTCACCCCCCCCCCCCTCAGGCTTTAGAATCTTCACTCCCCCTGTAATAATGAAAACCCCAATTCTTATTATTCCAACTTTTCTATTAACCTTTATAATAACTTCCCAATATCCCCCACTAATAGGGGTGTCACCTTTTCTTCTAAAAATACTGAACTTCTATATATTTATCTTTATTCCCTATTAATAACATTGAGATCACTGACCTTCCTATATATTTATCTTTATTCCCTATTAATAACATTGGGATCACTGACCTTCCTATATATTTATCTTTATTCCCTATTAATAACATTGGGATCACTGACCTTCCTATATATTTATCTTTATTCCCTATTAATAACATTGGGATCACTGACCTTCCTATATATTTATCTTTATTCCCTATTAATAACATTGGGATCACTGACCTTCCTATATATTTATCTTTATTCCCTATTAATAACATTGGGATCACTGACCTTCCTATATATTTATCTTTATTCCCTATTAATAACATTGGGATCACTGGCCTTCCTATATATTTATCTTTATTCCCTATTAATAACATTGGGATCACTGACCTTCCTATATATTTATCTTCATTCCCTATTAAAGGACCAGTAACACTAAAAATTTTTACCCCAAAATTCGTTAGTATAGAACGAAAAATAACCACCAAGGCAAATAAAACTTTTAGATTGCAAAGCCTTTATTAAGAGATAACTTACCAAAACTCCACTTCCTGTCCACTTCTAAAACGGCGAAAGGGCGACCATCCATGCAGCGGCGTTCAATTTCTCCTCCCTGGCTATTCTAGTGACAGTATGTGAAGAAGAGGCAGTGGTCCACTCTGCAGCGCTTCCCCTATTCCCAGCAGTCGGACTTTGACTCCAGCCTTTCCTCCTCCAACGAGGAAGAAGAAGAGGAGGAGGGCAGCCTCTGCCTCTCCAGCGGCAAGTGCTGTCTGCAGAATGGTAGTAATAGTAGGCGGCAGGCGCACTGATCTGCTGAAGCATGTCCCCAGGACTACAGTGCACAAGCGCATGGACGAACCACTTGTTCCCCGTCGATGTGCCCATCTGAGTGTGCCTGGGGCTGGCAGTCCCAGCTGCTGCAGAAGAAGCCGGTGATTTCAGACTCCGGTTGCTGCAGAATCCATGGATGAGGTGGGAGCGCTGAACCACTTGCTACCCGTCGATGCGCTACGATTGCGGGTAGCAGTGGCCAGTGTATTTAGTAAAAATAAAAACGAGCCGGTAGCACTCCCGGCTCAAAGGCGGTGCGGAACGCAAAGCCAAGGTTTGCAGGAACTGTGTGTGCACTTGAAGAGTGCACTTAGCCGCATGGAAAGCCTTAAGTGTGCGCAGCTTCTCCACGTAGCACTGGTTCGTCGTCACTTCGCTTGTGCACTGTAGTCCTACCCGCAATCGTAGCGCATCGACGGGTAGCAAGTGGTTCAGCGCTCCCACGTCATCCATGGATTCTTCAGCAACCGGAGTCTAAAATCGCCTGCTTCTTCTGCAGCAGCTGGGACTGCCAGCCCCAGGCACACTCAGATGGGCACATCGACGGGGAACAAGTGGTTCGTCCATGCGCTTGTGCACTGTAGTCCTGGGGACATGCTTCAGCAGATCGGTGCGCCTGCCGCCTACTATTACTACCATTCTGCAGACAGCACTTGCCGCTGGAGAGGCAGAGGCTGCCCTCCTCCTCTTCTTCTTCCTCGTCGGAGGAGGAAATGCTGGAGTCAAAGTCCGACTGCTGGGAATAGGGGAAGCGCTGCGAAGCGGACCACTGCCTCCTCTTCACATACTGTCACTAAAATAGCCAGGGAGGAGAAGTTGAACGCCGCTGCATGGATGGTCGCCCTTTCGCCGTTTTAGAAGAGGACAGGAAGTGGAGTTTTGGTAAGTTATCTCTTAATAAAGGCTTTGCAATTTAAAAGTTTTATTTGCCTTGGTGGTTATTTTTCATTCTATACTAACGAATTTTGGGGGGAAAAAATTTAGTGTTACTGGTCCTTTAATAACATTGGGATCACTGACCTTCCTATATATTTATCTTTATTCCCTATTAATAACATTGGGATCACTGACCTTCCTATATATTTATCTTTATTCCCTATTAATAACATTGGGATCACTGACCTTCCTATAGATTTATCTTTATTCCCTATTAATAACATTGGGATCACTGACCTTCCTATATATTTATCTTTATTCCCTATTAATAACATTGGATCACTGACCTTCCTATATATTTATCTTTATTCCCTATTAAAACATTGGATCACTGACCTTCCTATATATTTATCTTTATTCCCTATTAATAACATTGGGATCACTGACCTTCCTATAGATTTATCTTTATTCCCTATTAATAACATTGGGATCACTGACCTTCCTATATATTTATCTTTATTCCCTATTAATAACATTGGGATCACTGACCTTCCTATATATTTATCTTTATTCCCTATTAATAACATTGGGATCACTGACCTTCCTATATATTTATCTTTATTCCATATTAATAACATTGGGATCACTGACCTTCCTATATATTTATCTTTATTCCCTATTAATAACATTGGGATCACTGACCTTCCTATATATTTATCTTTATTCCCTATTAATAACATTGGGATCACTGACCTTCCTATATATTTATCTTTATTCCCTATTAATAACATTGGGATCACTGACCTTCCTATATATTTATCTTTATTCCCTATTAATAACATTGGGATCACTGACCTTCCTATATATTTATCTTTATTCCCTATTAATAACATTGGGATCACTGACCTTCCTATATATTTATCTTTATTCCCTATTAATAACATTGGGATGAACCATCATTTTTCGCATAAAACACGGGTCAGGTGACAAGTCTATTCGTGCCCCAGGCAGGTGTCTATTCTACTTACCCCTAATTCCGGCAGTGACCTTGGTTGGGGGAAGGGAGGGAGGGGGATCTATTTAGGGTAGGGGGGGTAGGGGTTTTAATAAAAAGGGGTTAGTTCTCCTTTAATAGGGAAAAAAGATAAATATTTAGGAAGGGAAGTATTTTTTTCCAGAAAAGGTGACAACCCTACTTATGGCAAGTTATTTCACCATATCATCTGACTGACCTCATTTGATGATAATTATCAAACAAAATAGATAACAAAAGGATAAACACTATTGAGGGAAAAGCCATCACTATGGAAACATTCTTCCCCATGCTTCATATTGGCCACGCCCCATATTTTACGTCACGTCGGCCGCGCTTTCTTCATCCAGACAAAGGGATATGGAGAAAGGGGCGGGGCAACCGGTACCTTTCCCCGCCAATGTTAAAACGAGGCGTGAAACGCAAACGTACCTGACGCGTAGACTTCATGTTCTTGGCTTTTACACAGGGAATCAGCCGGGTGGGCGTGGAACGTATCATGCGTGATGATATCAACTGTCCTCGCTCCACCCCGTTGTTCTTCTCTTCTGGAACCGAACCGGGACTGATAGTTTTACGTCATTGGCTACGTCATGGGGGTGAGGAGGGAGGAGAGTGGGGCAACAGGACAGTAGTAGGGGGGTAACTGAAAGATAAATGGGGCCTCAGTTCTAGGAATGGAGCCTGGGGCTGAGGGGAGTGTGGCTTGTGCTGAGGGGAGTGTGGCTTGTGCAGAGGAGAGGGTGGCTTGTGCTGAGGGGAGCGTGGCTTGTGCAGAGGAGAGTGTGGCTTGTGCTGAGAGGAGTGTGGCTTGTGCTGAGAGGAGTGTGGCTTGTGCTGAGGAGAGTGTGGCTTGTGCAGAGGAGAGAGTTGGCTTGCGCTGAGGGGAGCGTGGGTTGCGCTGAGGGGAGCGTGGCTTTTTGCTGAGGGGAGCGTGGCTTGTGCTGAGGAAAGCGTGGCTTGTGCAGAGGAGAGAGTTGGCTTGTGCAGAGGGGAGCGTGGCTTGTGCTGAGGGGAGCGTGGCTTGTGCAGAGGGGAGCGTGGCTTGTGCAGAGGGGAGCGTGGCTTGTGCAGAGGGGAGCGTGGCTTGTGCAGAGGAGAGAGTTGGCTTGTGCAGAGGGGAGCGTGGCTTGTGCAGAGGAGAGAGTTGGCTTGTGCTGAGGGGAGCGTGGCTTGTGCTGAGGGGAGTGTGGCTTGTGCAGAGGAGAGAGTTGGCTTGTGCAGAGGAGAGAGTTGGCTTGTGCAGAGGGGAGCGTGGCTTGTGCAGAGGGGAGCGTGGCTTGTGCAGAGGAGAGCGTGGCTTGTGCAGAGGAGAGAGTTGGCTTGTGCTGAGGGGAGTGTGGCTTGTGCAGAGGAGAGAGTTGGCTTGTGCAGAGGGGAGCGTGGCTTGTGCTGAGGGGAGCGTGGCTTGTGCAGAGGGGAGCGTGGCTTGTGCAGAGGGGAGCGTGGCTTGTGCAGAGGGGAGCGTGGCTTGTGCAGAGGGGAGCGTGGCTTGTGCAGAGGGGAGCGTGGCTTGTGCAGAGGGGAGCGTGGCTTGTGCAGAGGGGAGCGTGGCTTGTGCAGAGGGGAGCGTGGCTTGTGCAGAGGAGAGAGTTGGCTTGTGCTGAGGGGAGTGTGGCTTGTGCAGAGGAGAGAGTTGGCTTGTGCAGAGAGGAGCGTGGCTTGTGCAGAGGGAGCTGCAGATTCAGGAGACTGAGGGCTGAAACTGGACCAACGAGGGGAATATCAGGAATTCTAAGGATTTCTGTCAGAGGGAAATGGAATGTTTGATTCCAGGGAATTCTATCAATGATCTACACACACAGGAATGAGGGAAAACTGATGTTACTCAGATATATGTGATGTCTCCTCATGTTCATGTGCTCATAAGACAATAACAAGTGATACAGAGTGACTGATCTACTACTTTATATCTTTTTATTATAACAAATATATGACTTTTAGTTACTTTATATCCATGACATGTGCAACCTCATGCCCCCCAGTATTTCTACTTGCCCCCCAGTAATCACTGGCTACTGGTTTTCACTGGGGACTATTGGGAGGACTGGGATTAGTTTTACTTCCGATTTAGGGCATTTTTTATGTGCAATTTCATCTCTTCCTCCATCACTGTCATTGTCTGCAGGCGTCTCATACCAATCGCTATTACTTACCCCATTGTGTGACCAGAAGGGGTGAAATGTATCTAAATGCAGCTGCTAATTGACACCTTTTCAAACCATTTTATAGAGGAAATCTGTTCGAGCAAAGGAGAAGAAGCAAAAGCGTCAAGAGGAACGGGCTGCAATGGCAGCAGTTTGTGCCAAAGTCCAGGCAGCCAATCAGGTAAGTGATAATCTGTATATCTTGGGGAAAAAAAAAAGTTTTTGTTTGGCCGGGCAGTGAGGGGTGGGTGAGGTTGTTTATACAGAGCTCATTTCCAACAAATTAATCGGTTAGCACTTTGTAGTTATAACAGGCCAATTGTACTTTTTTTCTTTGAGGTGTTTCTTCCATTAAGGGCATTGGTATACTGGAGCTGCAGAACTATTCGCTCCATGTATGATTTCCAGCTCACAACAGTGTTTCTGGGTGATAATTGCCCAACAGACTGTTCACAGGGCAGGTCCAGAAGATTAACTTGAAAGTGAGAGGAGGATTGTTTCAGTCTTGTGCTGACTGGAAACCATGCGAGTGGCAAAACATTCTGAACTGTCCTGTATGCCAGTGCACTGATAGAATCATTTTCTCGCATTAGCTACTCAGTACTGACATGCAGCAGCTATCTATTTCAGCACGTCCATCCTTCTCCAACAAGCATCCACTTAAAGAAGATGGAAAAGCTTGGGGCACTTGGGGGTGCCAAATGTTGGGCATCCCCAAGTGAATGTATTGACTTACCTGAAACCCCAGGCTGGTGCTCCTATCAGCAGAAAACTGCACCGGCCCGGGGTTATACCAGTGAGCACCAAAGAACATTCCTTTTCCATCTTCTTTCTTCAAATTTCCTGGGGCAGGCACATGTACAGTAGAACGAAATGGCGACTTTTTAGTTCGCTATTCGCTCTAATGCGCACGCGAAGCCGCGTGAAGACTGAGGAAGCCGGAAGAGGATGGCTCCGTGGTGCTCTCTGGTATAACTTCGGGCCGGTGCAGATTTCTGCCGATAGGAGCACCAGCCTGGGGTTTCAGGTAAGTCAATACAATCATTTGGGGGTGCCTAACATTTGGCACCCCAAATGCAACAAGCCTTTCCTTCTCTAAAGGCATACTGTCACGGGAAAACATGTCTTTTTGTTTTGTTTTTTTTAAATGTATTGGTTAATAGTGCTGCTCCAGCAGAATTCTGCACTGAAATCCATTTCTCAAAAGGGATTTTTTTATATTTCATTTTGAAATCTGACATGGGGCTAGACATATTGTCGGTTTCCCAGCTGCCTCCAGTCATGTGACTTGTGCTCTGATAAACTTCAGTCACTCTTTACTGCTGTACAGCAAGTTGGAGTCATATCACCCCCCTCCATTTCCTCCCAGCAGCCAAACAACAGAACAATGGGAAGGTAACCAGATAGCAGCTCCCTAACACAAGATAACAGCTGCCTGGTAGATCTAAGAACAGCACTCAATAGTAAAATCCAGGTCCCACTGAGACACATTCAGTTACATTGAGCTGGAGAAACAACAGCCTGCCAGAAAGCAGTTCCATCCTAAAGTGCTGGCTCTTTCTGAAATCACATGACCAGGCAAAATGACCTGAGATGCACCTACACACCAATATTACAACTAAATACACTTGCTGCTTCAGGAATGACATTTTATATTGTACAGTCAATTATTTGCAGTGTTAATGTATTTTAGAAATAAAAATGACATCATAAAAATAATGACCGAATCCCTTTGACAAGAAAAGTAACACTTAGCACTCTACATTAGAAGGGTGTGTATAGAAAACATACAGATACCTAGAAATAGTCACCATACAGGAGGAATAGAGCGGTTTTGCCCTACTTAATGTATCATTCTGAGCTACTCTGTTGCTCCTATTTAGTGTTTTGCCACAGCAAAGTCTTTAGACTTAAGTGCAATGTCCATTAAAATATATTTAGGAGAAAACATGACAGAGGAAGATTGAGTATTTTCATTCACTCATCTCCTGACTAGCCGTTTGATTTCCCAATTTTACAGCCTCACAAACAGGAGGGTCATTGTGTTTTCAACTGACCAAGCAAGCAATGCCAACATATTGTTTCCACAGTGTTTGTTGTTGTAACAAATGCTGCTATATGCTATCTTTTTGCATTATTCTCTGTCCTGTTTAATTCTGTTGTTTCTCTCTTCAGTTAGGAGACCCTCTTGGTGCTTTTCCTGCCTTCAAGAAATTCGACAGGAATGGGTGAGTCAATATTTGCTGCACAGGATAAAAGTATTACGTGGTGCAGAGTTTAGTGAATGTCATTTAATTATCTTGTTTCTCTCAAATCCCCAGGTTAAATCTTTCAATAGAATGTTGCAGAGTGTCTCATTTGGATGAGAAGACTATAGACTGGGCTTTTGAACTCACCAAGACAAACATGCAGCTATTGTAAGTTTGACTCTTACATAATATGCGGTGAATGTATCATGTTGCACCATGTTGGCAATGTTCCATGGGGTATGGATTGCTCCATACCCCATGGGTCAGAACTGAGGGTTCTTCAAACACTGATTTTATTCTATAGGTATGAGCAGAGTGAGTGGGGATGGAAAGAAAGGGAGAAGAGAGAAGAACTGACAGATGAGCGTGCCTGGTATCTCATTGCCCGGGATGAGCTTGCTGCTCCAGTTGCATTAGTGCATTTTAGATTCGATGTGGAGTGTGGCGATGAAGTTCTTTACTGGTAAGGGGGGAACTCTAAATACAGGGCAGGGATTAAAGGGGTGGTTCACCTTTAAATTACCATAGGATGATGTAGACAATCATTCTTAATTGGTTTACATGTATCTTCTCGTTTTTGTTTAGCAGCTCTCCAGTTTATTTCAGCAGCTATCTGGTGGCTGTGGTAATGTAATAAAGATCAACTGAAAAGTTGCTTAAAAAGTACAGCGTACTCCATTGCATTCTTCTGTTCTATGCCAGGAAATGCAAACTGCTGCACTTGATTGCACTATCCCCCATTTACCCCATGACATTGGTCACTTGGTTAAGTCAACTTAGAACCCTACTCTCCTTGGTACTATTTCAGTTACTGCGATAGAAATTAAACAGCAGCCACACTGCTATTATATAATCATTTGATGATGACAGACAGACTCTGGAGAACCAAATGTGTGTCACTTATTTGTTCTTTTATTTAAATCTTTTATTTTCGGTTTACATAAAACAAAAGATAAGCAGCATATTTAAAGGTGAACTATCCCTTTAAAGTTAAGTGGTCTAACTGTTCTCTTACTAAAACAATAAACTTTTGTTCTTATTGTTCTTCCTGCAGCTGCTTGGCTAATAAATATTAATTAATACGATTGGTTGCTATTAGTTACTTCGCCGAATTGTGATAAACGTGCCGCAATGACTTCATATATCAATAAAGGCGTTTAAGTGTAAAGGGGAACTTGAAATGTTGGGCAGAAAAACACTTTACCTTTTTTTTCTTCTCTTTTCCAGTTATGAAGTTCAGTTAGAGACCCGTGTCCGCAGGAAAGGAGTAGGCAAGTTTCTGGTACAGATCCTACAATTAATGGCAAATAGGTTAGTATGCAAAACTCTTGTGACCAAACATTAGGAAGAACCACAGGTACAATGCTGGCTTGTATCCGTGTTTTAGGGGCAGATTTAATAAGGGTCGAATTGAAAATTTTATGGCTAAATTCGACTAGGGAATTATCCAAACTTGATTCGAGTTTTTTTAAAAATTCGATTTTCAAGATTTATCATACTCTAGCCCTTTAAGAATTCGAATTTGACTATTCGCCACCTAAAACCCGCCGAATTCATGTATAAGTCAATGTGAGAGGTCCAGTGACCAATTTGGAGATGTTTGGAGAAAAAACACGAATTGGTCGAATTCAGTTTGAATTCAATTCGAGTTTTCGGGTCGGTAAAATTTGTCTTAGTTTTAGATGTTTGATTTCTTTAATAAATAACCCCAATCGAATTTTGAAGAAAATCAAATATAAAAGAGTTAAAGGGGTGGCTCACCTTCAAACAACTAGTTGGTTTCAAACAGATCACCAGAAATAACAACTTTTTCCAATTACTTTCTATTTTCTATGTGTCACCGTTTTTCTAATATTGAAGTGTAAAGTGTCATTTTTCACCTTCTAAAGCAGCTCTGGGAGGGGTCTCCGACCCTGTAAACTGTTCTAAATTGATACATTTAGTTGATACATTTGTTATCTTTGTCCCTGCTGAGCAGAATCTCTGGGTTTCATTACAGGCAGCTGTTAGACTTGATACAATAGTTAAGGTGGCCATACACGGATAGATCCGCTCGTTTGGCGATGTCGCCAAACGAGCGGATCTCCCTCCGATATGCCCACCTTGAGGTGGGCAATATCGGGCTGATCCGATCGTGGGCCCTAGGGCCCAACGATCGGATCCTAGCGTTCGCCAAACGGGCGGTCGGATCGCGGGACCGCATCAACGAACAGATGCGGCCGCGATCCGACGGGATTTTTAACCCCATCCGATCGAGATCTGGCCGAAACTCGATCGGGGAAGCCCGTCGGGGGCCCCCATACACGGGCCAATAAGCTGCCGACTTGGTCTGTCGGCAGCTTTTATCGGCCTGTGTATGGCCACCTTTACTGATACTCCAGAGATGCTGCTGAGAAATGGATCAAGTAAATGCTGCAAAATTGTGACAGTTTAGAGTCTGAATCACCTGAATTACTGAGCTGTCAGACTCAAACACCAGAGACACCAACATTCAACTTTACACTTAGATTTTGGAAAAACATTAAAAATAATTAATGGAAAGTAATTCAAAAAAGTCTTTATTTCTGGGGAACAATCTGAAAACAACTGAACTGAAAAAAGTTTTTGGAAGGTGAACAACCCCTTTAAAACACTGGGTAACTAAAACTTGACAAACTTTCTTTCAGTGAAATTATTCTGGTGAATAATCAAATGTGTTATGAATTAAATGGTGACAGGAGTTAATATGCCTAAGAGGAGCGAATATTCGTTTGCGAGTACAGGCACTGGGTGCCGAGTGAGAGCCCTCTATTTTGATTGCTCCTTAAACTAGGGATGCACCGAATCCTTGGGGAAAGATTTGTCCGAATAGCGTACCAAATCCTAATTTGCACATGCAAATTAGGGGCAGGAAAGGGGAAAAATGGAAAAAAATCTCTTGTGACAAAAAGTCATTTGATTTCCCTCCCCATCCCTAATTTACATATGCAAATTTGGATTCGGTTCAGCCAGGCACAATGATTCTGCTGAATCCGAAACCTGCTGCAAAAGGCCGAATCCTGGATTCGGTGCAATCTTACTTTAAACCTTTAATCATTTTTTTTTTTTAAGAGGACCATTTATCAAAGGTCGAAGTTAAATGTTTTTTAACTTGAATATATTCGATTCACAATTCGACTGGGAGGTTATTTAAGAAAAAATGTTTTGGTGAAATCACGAAACAAGTGGATCTCTACATGTATGGCTACCTTTAGAAGGCCTACAGCACATTCCCAGTAATAGGGATATAGTGTATTCACAGAGTATACTATGGGTATAAACATTAATATGTAAACTTTCATTCAGATGCTTTAATGTTTGTCTCAAATTTAAACATCCATGGTTTGGAATTTGTGCAACATTGGACCAAATCTTTTGGGGAATATTCATTGCATCTCATCAATATAAAATGTAGACAATTTTGGGGTGGATATTTCCATATTTGCTATCTTTACACCACACTTAATTAAAAAATGAACAAAGGGTCATTTTCGGTTTATTAATCCAGAACAAAGCTTTTGCCCAAGGCTTCCTCTAGGTTGCCATTGATGCACGTGATTCCGTTTTCTTAGCTTTGATACAAACTTGAATGCTTTGCGTATTATTTCTATATGCTGCCAATCACCACTTACTAAAGCTGTCATTTTACCCCCATTTGTACCATCAATTTCAGCTGAAAGCTTTGTAGGACACAATCTCCCTGCTATGTCCAGAAAATCATGTATAATCTGCATTCACGTTAAAAACACTTTTACTTATTTCTAGCACACAGATGAAGAAAGTCGTCCTTACAGTGTTCAAACACAATCACGGTGCTTACCAGTTCTTCAGAGATGCCTTACAGTAAGTATCTCTAATTTACATATCTTCACTCCAACTCCTTCTTTTTTTGTCTCACGTGTTGTTCCTTTTCTCTCCTTTTAGGTTTGAAATAGATGAGACATCTCCAAGTGTATCTGGTTGCTGCAGCGATGACTGCACATATGAGATTTTAAGTAGAAGAACAAAGTTTGGAGACACCCCTCACTCACACACAGGACATTGTGCAGGTTGCTGTCACTAAACAGTGAAAAGGTTGGACCTGGGAGGGGTTTTTGTTTCTCTTTATTTTCCCCTTTTTATATTTAGTTGTTTGATTGCTTTGCTACTGTGCACATGCGTGTAATTCACACGCCACCAAATTTTGTTTTAACGGTAAATAAATTCTCATTGGAAACCTGACTATTTTATGCTAAGAAAAGAGATGTAAACCATCAATTAAGAGGCAGATGGTAATTGGGAGAAAAAGTTAGAAAAATGATGCAGTTGGTGAAGACACATATTCATTTGTGTACATATTAGGGATGCACCGAATCCAGGATTCTGTTTGGGATTCGGCCTTTTTCAGCAGAATTCGGATTCAGCAGAATTCGGATTCAGCAGAATTCGGATTCAGCAGAATCCTTCTGGCTGGCGAATCCTAATTAGGGGCGGGGAGGGAAATCGCATTACTTTTTGTCACAAAAATAGACAGAAAAAATGTTTTCTCCCTTCCCACCCCTAATTTGCATATTCAAATTAGGATTTGGTTCGACATTCGGCCGAATCTTTCGTGAAGGATTCAGGGGTTTGGCCGAATCCAAAATAGTGGATTAGGTGCATCCCTAGTATATATAAATGGCTAAAGGCCAATACGTGTTTTGGCCGAATTGCCCATTATATTGCAAGTATCTGTGTCTGAGATTTGGTAACTATTATTCTCTCAGATTTTGCAATATATATCGCCACCTCTTTAAACCAAGCTGTTGTCATAATAAGTAAAAACAGTTTGTAATACTGTGTAAATCAGTAGTTTTAGAGAAATATTCTGGGGTTATTTGCTGGAAATTTCCTTTCTGTTGAATATTTAAAGCCCTATTAAAAAAAAGGGATTTTACTTATAAGGGTTGAAATGGTGTTCCTATGCAGTGGTTTTTTTTTGGCCATTTTTAGTTAGTAAAAGGCATTGGGCTAGAGTCCTGCGCGGAACCAATTTGTTAAACCCAACCCGCATACTCACCCGCTACCTGACCCACAAGTACCTTATCCGCAACCCGATCCGCGACCCGCTGACCATTAAGAAACAGGAAGGGCTGTCGTAAACAGGAAGTGACAGCATTAGAAGAAGGTGTGATCAGAAAAAAGGAGTAAAACAGGAAATGCTGTCATTGTAAACCGGAAGTGACATCGTTAGAAGAAGGTGTGATCAGAAAAAAGGAGTAAAACAGGAAATGCTGTCATAGTAAACCAGAAGTGACCTCATTAGAAGCAGGCATGATCAGAAAAAAAGTAAAACTCGCTATTGAGAAGACCGCGACCCAACCCGGAGAACCGCCGACCCATGTCTACACCCGCTCCCGAAACTTCTTTCTGCAACCTGCAAGGTACCGCAGGTTTTTGGAGGTAACCCGCGGGTACCAGACCCAAACTCCAATCGAGTTCGGATAATTCACAATTCGAATTTAAGAGTTTTGACCAAAAAAACAATTCTAATAATAAATCTGCCCCCTTGTGGTAGATATTAAAAATATCTAATATTAAAAATAAAAAAAAAGGAAATGATACAAATGGTACAATGAGTTATTTGCAAATAACACGGTGTAAAACCTGAAGTTTTAAGATGCAACCCCCTTCTAATGGGAATGGACACCCTAGTGTCTGCTGGAAGGACCTATCCGTAAATAAAGGATCAGAGCGTTATTTGTAGAGCGAGAGTTATTAGTATATACCTTTATAAATAACTAAATATATCGCTTTCTAACACACTCACCTGTAGATATTTTCATGCTCTCTATAGTATGTAATGCCATGAAATTTATAGGTCAATACTATTAGAAAGATTATATAGTTTGTAAAGCCGGTTCCATCAGAGAGAAACATATTCAATTAGTTTTGGAGAGTATGCCTCACAGAGTGTTTACAATATATAGACCAGTGGTCCCCAATATGTGCCTTGTGAGTAACATGTTGCTCCCCAACCCCTTGGATGTTGCTCCCGGTGGCCTCAAAGGAGGTGCTTATTTTTGAATTCTAGGCTTGGAGGCAAGTTTTGGTGCATAAAAACCAGATGTACTGCCAAAGCCTCTTGTAGGGAGGCTGGGGTCTACCAATAGCCAATCACAGCACTTATTTTGGACCACCCAGGAGCATTTTTCATGCTTGAATCACTTTCCAACTCTTTTTACACCTAAATGTTGCTCATGGGTAAAAAAAGTTCAGGGAACCCCTGATATAGACACTCTATAATATAATTGTGCCCCATAAAAAGGAAAGAAGCATGGCATCACTGTCTGGCAACTCAAGCAGACCTGGGCAAATACATCTGTCTCTGGGCACGGTCGGACTGGAGCAATGGGGGCCCACCGGGACTGCCACATGAAGGGCGTTCCCAGTTCCCCTGTGAGCGACTGATGGGCGCTGGTACACTGCGCACCTGCGTGGAGAAACGTGCAGGTGTTTTTGTTTTTTTTTTACGGGATGCCTGATTGGGGGAGCAGGTCTGGGCCAGCGGGGGCCCATGAGGGGCGGGGGCCCACTGGGTTTTTTCCCATTGGCCAAGTCCGACATTGTCTCTGGGTGCAGGGCCAAATTGATGTGGGATAGAGAGACTTTAGATATTGCTGTGTAAATATATATAGAGCTTCAAAAGTTTCCCCAAAAGAAAATAAACTAGAGGGTTAGATAGTGAAGGCACCATTGTGTGCTTAGGATGTAGGTATGCTGGTTAAGCCGGTGGTTGGCTATGGAAATAACAGCTCTTGGCACCAGATTACAGTAGACTTGGAATTCATCACTACTACATGAGGACCAATTTCCCATAAAAATATAGAATGTGAACTACTCACTGTTCTATCATTGGTGCTTATATTATTGAAAGAAGAAGGATAGCCAAACAGGCTTTTTCATCATCCTAAATCAGAAAAAGAATCAACTCCCCAACTCCATTACTGTGCATGCACAGAATATATAAAACGGACAGAGCTTTTTAATGTTCATAACAAATTTTTTACTGTCATTTTGTACATATTTGTGAGAACTGTACACAGAGGGATTGGGGTAAGAACATAATTAGAAGCACTTTCTGTGCACAATTGAGGGGCCAGCCTCATCATATTCCTGCTTGGTGATCCACATCTGTTGGAAGGTAGAGAGAGAAGCAAGGATGGAGCCTCCAATCCATACGGAATATTTACGTTCTGGGGGAGCAATAATCTGAAGAGAAGAAGAAACATACGGTTACAAAGTGTAAAAGGGGATCACTGGAAGCATTGGTTGATTCAGTAGCAAGTAATTCTCTTCTACCCTAGGCAAGTGTTATAGAGAGGGCTATCCTGCACCCTCAAGTCCGTGTCTTAATGGCATGCAAGCTAGGAAACATTGCAGGGGATACCTATGAGCTGCTCACCATTGCCCCCCAAATGTAGCACTGACAAATGTAGACAGGACTGTATTAAGTGCAAATGTTCAGATCTTTGTGTTCCATTCTCGGTCTAAAAAAAACCTGCGCTTTGAGGTGCAACCCATGGAGCAAGGTGTCCACCAGAGTTTTATAAAGGCCTCCTGAATCTATGATTTAACTCATATCAACGTTTAATTTGATAATTCTCTTATTTACCTTGATCTTCATTGTGCTTGGAGCAAGGGCTGTGATTTCCTTCTGCATACGGTCAGCAATACCAGGGTACATGGTGGTACCACCAGACAAAACGTTGTTGGCATACAGATCCTTACGGATGTCAATGTCGCACTTCATGATGGAGTTGTAAGTGGTCTCATGGATACCTGCAGATTCCATACCTGGAAGAAAGAGAAATAAAGATTATACAGTATAATGATACCATAACAAAGGCATTTAACATCAAGTTAGCAATTTTATTGAAAAATATGAGAATACTCACCAATGAAGGATGGCTGGAAGAGTGTTTCTGGGCAGCGGAACCTTTCATTTCCAATTGTAATGACCTGTCCGTCTGGGAGCTCATAGCTTTTCTCCAGAGATGAGGAAGAGGCTGCTGTTGCCATCTCATTCTCAAAGTCCAAAGCCACATAGGCAAGCTTCTCCTTGATGTCCCTCACAATCTCCCTTTCAGCTGGGCAGGGGGGAAATAATATAATAGGATGAGTTGTTATATATCTTAAATTGGCACACCTGGATGGTGTGGGCTTGTATCACTTGAACTTTATGAGATGTTTCTGCTCTTACTAGTTCTCCCTGGATGATGTGGGCATTTATCACTTGAACATCACTTGAACTTTGTGAGATGTTTCCACTGTTACTAGTTCTACCTGGATGATGTGGGCATTTATCACTTGAACTTTGTGCGATGCGTCAGCTCTTACTAGTTCTACAGCCTTCTGCATAAATATATTTGTAGCTACTACAAGTAGCTCTTAAGGTATATTTGTATCTATTTCAAACAAAATACATAATGAAGTCTGCTCACCTGTTGTGACAAAAGAGTAGCCTCTCTCAGTCAGGATCTTCATGAGGTAGTCGGTCAGGTCACGTCCGGCAAGGTCCAGACGCTGGATGGCATGAGGCAGAGCATAACCTTCATAAATTGGCACATTGTGGGTCACACCATCACCAGAGTCCAGGACAATACCTAGAATAAAGCAAGCATAAACATATTAAGCAAAAGTGCCTTTGTTTTTGTAAAAGAGCTAACCTGATGCAATAAAGCTAATGAGAAATAGAAGAAATCTGGTCTCACCAGTGGTACGTCCAGATGCATATAAGGACAGGACGGCCTGGATGGCTACATACATTGCTGGAACATTGAAGGTCTCAAACATGATCTGTGTCATTTTTTCACGGTTGGCTTTGGGGTTAAGAGGTGCCTCTGTGAGCAGGGTGGGGTGTTCCTCAGGGGCCACACGCAACTCATTGTAAAAGGTATGATGCCAGATCTTCTCCATGTCATCCCAGTTGGTGATGATACCATGCTCAATTGGGTACTTGAGGGTCAGAATACCCCTCTTGCTCTGGGCTTCATCCCCTACATAGGAATCTTTCTGGCCCATACCAACCATGACACCCTGAAAAGAAAAGGTAAAAAAAAATACATCTTGATGCAGATCTACAACTTGGTTGAACAAAAGCACTTGATGACCAGGGTGCACTCTGAGAGGAGGTCAACGGATAACAAGATGTTGCCCTCACCAGTGATCCAGTAAAAATCCAGACAAGAAGGGAAGGAAGCAATCCTCAGGTGCCCCAGCAAATACTAGTACATTTTTTAAATTAGTCCTAGAGGGCCACTACATACGTAAACATGTAGAGGACTTTACATCTATGTACTATTGTAGTATCATGCATAATATTTTAGTTCATTATAAGGCAGTGAAAGTATCACTAGAGTTCTTGTGAATGTCTTCTGCATCTCACTCTGGATATGGGGAGTTCTTGTTTTAGAGTAGCTGTTCCGTTTTTTTACTTTAAAAGCTGATATGGTGAATATTTTATGGCATTTATGGAATCTATTATACGGAATGCTTGGGATATAGGATTTTTCTGATCTTTATGAAATTTGGATCATTACCTTAAGGCTTTTAAAAACATTAAAACATTACAAAAAAACAGTAGGAGTGTTTTGCTATGTATTTATGCTAGGGATGCACCCAGGATTCGGTTCGGGATTCAGCTTTTTTTCAGCAGGATTCGGATTCAGGCGAATCCTTCTGCCTGGCTGAACCAAATCCGAATTTGCATATGCAAATTAGGAGCGGGGAGGGAGATCGTGTGGCTTTTTGTCAGAAAACAAGGAAGTAAAAAATGTTTTCCCCTTCCCACCCCTAATTTGCATATGTAATTAGAATGCAAATTAGGATTCATATTCATTTCCAAATTCGCCAAATCTTTTGGGAATCGGGAGTTTGGCCGAATCCAAAATAGTGGGTTTGGTGCATCCCTAATTTATGCACAACAGTAAAAATGGAAACTAGTGATACAATAACAATTATACAGTTTTAATGAAGTCTTACCTGGTGACGGGGACGTCCCACAATGGAAGGGAACACAGCACGGGGAGCATCGTCTCCGGCAAAACCAGCTTTCACTAAGCCAGAACCGTTATCGCACACCAAAGCGGTAGTCTCATCGTCGTCACACATGTTTGAGCCTGGAGAGAGACTATGAATGAGAGAGGGGTGGAAAGATTAGAATAATATGTTTTATGGCTGCTCTGTGTTTACTGCCACCCCCTACACCTGTCTGACTTTGCCAGGTCTCTCCCTAGGACTCAATTTTTATTTCTCAGCTGTTCCTTTCTGTCACTTGTTCCAGCTGTCTCTGGCTCTTCTAGGAAGTGGCTACATGGTTATCTGATAGGGGGTTGCAGAAGTGACTGTGTGCAGTGATGGCATGGTATGGACTACAGTATACTGTACAGACTGGAGACAGGATTAATATGGGCATTAATGAGACAGAAAGGAGGTATCCCCTACACTTATACTGCTCTGCAAAGAAAACAGCAAGGTACGTCCTATAGGGGTCTGTGAAGAGAGAAGCTACTTTAAACGATGATACAGTCATGCTCTATGGGTCTCTCAGAAGAAAGAAGCTGAGCTTTCTCTGGCCTCTAAAACTGAGACACTTAGGGGTATATTTCTGAAAGAGTGAAGTTAGAGATCACCACAGTCTTCTAGAGTGAAATTCCGCCACTCTTCGTTCATTTCTGTGGGATTTTTAAAAGAGTATTTGATAAATACGTCTTTCAAAATCCCATAGAAATTAATGGAGAGTGGCGGAATTTCACTCTAACTTCACTCTTTGATAAATATACCCCTTGGAAGTATCTTCCAGACTTCAGATGCTGGGCATGTTCTACAGGGCATGGAAATAGGGAAGCAGAGAATACTACTCATGGACCTAACTACATAGTGTACACGACTGGTCATTTCAGAACAGGAGTATTCAGGAAATAAGTTATGTTGGGAGGGAAGAAGTATGTTCTGCTGGAGAAGAAGTTATGCGCACTGTGGATACTAAAAATGGAGGTAATGAGCATATTTGAACAGTTAAGGGATGCATGCATTGTAATGGGAGAAGTTTAATGTGCTCTGGTGGGGAATGGGGGTGCTCTGGTGGGGAATGGGGGTGCTCTGGTGGGGAATGGGGGTGTCTGGCAGTTGCAGGGAAAAAGATGCACCATTAAGTATGAGAAGCATTAAGCAGAGTCAAGGAGGAGAGAAGGATATCAGAGCAAGGAAAAATTAGGGATGTAGTAAAGCCCACCATAGCAGGAGAGAAGTTAGAGTGGTAGTTCACCTTTAAATGTAGATAATTTGCAATTGGTCTAATTTTTTTTAAAAATTAGTCATTATCCATTACTTAAATATTTTTTGAGTAGCTCACCAGTTTGGAATATCAGACATTATCTGGTTGTTACACTCTTATTAAGGGTGGTGACACACAATCTAAAATTCCTGGGAGATTAACTGCCCAGTGACAAATCTCCTCTTCTTCGGGCGACTAATCTCCCCGAAAAGCCATTCCATGGGCTAGAATGTAAATCACCAGCAGGATGGCACTTGGATTGCTTTGTTTTCTGAAGTTGCCTCCCGAGGAAACGTCGAGAAACAAAGCGCTCCAAGGAGAGATATTGGGGAGAGATCCGCTCCTTTGGCCAAACAAGCGGATCTCTATATTTATGGCCACCTTTAGTGTGTGTCACCACCCTTAATGTAGTAACCAGGCAGTAGATTGAATTATAGGAATGAATAGGGACTGATTAGAAAAAAAAGTATTACAACAAAAACAATAAAGCTGTGACTTCAAATGTCAACAGGTTTCTAGTTGCAGGGGTCAGTAACCCTGAGAACCACATTTTAAATTAAAAGCTTGAAGACAAATGATTTAAAATGATTAAGACCAATTGAAAAGTTGTTATGAATAGGCCATTCTGCAAAAAGTTAACTGGTTGAACTACCCCTTTAAGAATTCTCTGCAAGAGGTTAAGATATTGGGCAGAGGTCTGCAAGAGGAATATAAGTACAGGATATTTTACAGTGCTCTGGTGGAAGAAAAAATAATGTTCAGCAAGCAAGGGGGTTAAAATGATTAAATGGAGGTCTTACCGTGTGCTGCAGGGAGAGAGTAGGAGTAGCTGTGCGCTGGGATGAGTTGCAGGCACCTATGTATTTATACCCAGGGTGGCCCTGTGGTGTTGCCCAGGGAAAGCCCCACACTCGGTGAACTCCATATTTAGACAGAAGCCAGAACTGACTGGCCTTGTGAGGGTCCGAGCCAGGGTCTGACTACTGAGTGACCAAATATAGTGGCCTCGCCCTCCCCTTCCACTAGTATACAGATCCGACATACACATTGCTATTCCTGGATATAGAGGCTTTACTTAGAAAGTGCTGTGTGTGTGTAGATAGAGAGCAAAAAAGAGAGACGATGTAAAGATTTCATTTATCCATAGTTAGAATAATGCACATAATTACACTATTCAAGTGTCCATACAGAAAAAATATATAATATACTGCAACAGATGCACAATCAGGAAATGCAGCTTCCTACGGGAACTTTGCATATAATGTAACAGAGATAAAGGGCTAGTTGTTCATGCTACAAAATGAAATTTGCTTCTGTTTTCTATGCAATTATGCAAATAAAATACAAAGCTTAACTTGTTAGCAAAAACTCCAAGCATCTTGTTGCATAGGCAATACCACTTACAGAGAGCAAATAACAAGTCTGAATCCTGAAAAAAGTGCCTATTCTTGGAGTAAGAAAATAACTTACAGAATCTGCAAATAACACAAAGCAAATCACTGCTTTAGCATTTGGAAAGCTGCAACTTCCAGCATATGTTATATAATTTGTTATATACTATGATATCCAAGGTGCAAACATTCAATTGCAACATTCAGCTGTTGCAGAACTACAATTCTCGGAGTAATAAATCATAAATAGAGACGCATGTCCCTAGAGAAAACAATCTTTAACGCTTCACCTGTTGCAGATACTCCCAACGGCTGAAATGCTGATGTGCCCAGGCTTTCATTCTTACTATTGGAAAATAAACAGGGTTGCAATAAAATAGACGCATGTAGGTGTAAGGACTCTTATACATGAGCGTTATTATCTCAATAAAACCATTTACTTAATTGAGGAAAAAAAGCCTCCTTTTCCCATAATTGAGCCAGATTGAAATGAGTATTAGGTTTTATTTGCAACGGTCTGAATGTTATTCTATGGCATGTCTTTTAAGGAGAATTGTTGCCAATTGTAGATTAAGGGGAGATTAGTCGGCCGGCGACAAATCTCTTCTTCTTCAGGGCGACTAATCTCCCCGAACTGCCTCTCGCCGGCTACAATGTAAATCACCGGCGGGGTGGCAGTCGGAGAGCTTTGTTTTCTGAAGTCGTCCGAAGTTGCCTCACCAGGAAACTTTGGACGACTTCGGAAAACAAATCGATCCGAGTGCCATTCCACTGGCGATTTACATTTTAGCCGGCGGGAAGGCAGTTTGAGAAGATTAATCACCCTGAAGAAGAGGAGATTTATTGCCAGGCGACTAATCTCCCCGAATCTGCCTGTACAAGGGTCTTTCTGTACTTTAGACCCTGTGCCAGATAAAGAATTTGGGTACATGGCAGCCCTGTCCTCTCTGTATTCATGGGGCAAATGCAGATCTTTGCACTCAATGTTGCCTTCTTCTTGCCTTAAACCTACATTATTTGTTTGTGCACAACTTGACATTATCATTCTATACTTTACCTGGCACATTTAATGCTTAATGACAGTGTTCACCCTGATATAATATAACAAAAGTAGTCTTGAGCTGCACTGTTCTGTACTGCAGCAGGCAAATACTGTTGCTTGTTAAGGGAACATTTCAGATTTAACAATAAAGGGCCACACTTTGGAAAGAGGATTCCCTGGGTGATGCCTGATGGCTGGGGCAGTCTAAGGGAAAGAACTCGAGTGTCAAATTTGCAACCTCACAACTGTTTTCCAACTAAAACCAACACAACCCCCCCAACAGCCTTCCTGCAGCTCAAAGACAGCTGGAGGACCACAGGTTGGACATCCCTAATGTAGAAACTAAATATAGCTAACAACTGATGCATTGTACTTTTACACTAGAGACTAGTGATATTTCTTTTCTATATAGGCATATAAGGCCTGGTGTAGTAGGTAGCCCATTGGTGCTTGTATAGAAAGTAGAAATGTAATTATATATACGTATAGAGAGAGAGAGAGAGAGAGAGAGAGAGAGAAAAAGGGGAAAATTTACTTAGGTTATATTTGTTTCGGAAATCTTCACCATACTTCAATCAACTACATCTAGGGTTGCCACCCAGCCGGTACTTTACCGGCTAAGCCGGTAAAACACTTACCAAGGTCGGTATTACAAATTTACCAGTAAGGCCGGTAAATTTGTAATACTCCCTCGGCCCGCCCCCAATTTACAGTTTTTGCTGTTTTCTAGCCAATGGTGCATTCAGGCCCACCCCTTTATGTCACGGCACGCCCCTTTTTACGTCACAGCCTGTCCCCTTTTACGTCACGGCCTGCCCATTTGCTCCCGCCTACACCACCAGCCGGTAAGCATTTTATGAAAAGGTGCCAATCCTAACTACATCAGACGTTATTTTGCTACAACTACCTGTATTCATCAAAATGTGAAAATTCGTCTCAGTAAATAAACGCGGATGTATTGTCCCTAGCAAAACTTTGTCAACACGAAAGTTTCTTAGCAAATTTTCTCTAGCGTTTCTTTCTTGCTAGCAAACAAAGGACCAGTAACATCAAATTTTTTTTAAGAAAAAATTCGTTAGTATACAACGACAAAAAAACACAAGGAGAAATTAAACTTTGAAATCACTAAGTCTTTATTAAGAAATAACTTACCGAAACTCCGCTTGCGCTCCTCTTCAGAAAAGTTGATCCATTGTGCGGCGCTTGATTTCTCCTCCCTGCCTTCCTATAGGAGATAGCCAGGGAGGAGAAATCGAGTGCCGCAAGATGGATCGACGCCCTGTCGCCTTTTCTGAAGCGGAGTTTCTGTAAGTTATTTCTTAATAAAGACTTAGCAATTTCAAAGTTTCATTTGTCCTTCTGTTTTGTTGTATACTAACAAATTTTTTTTAAAACAAATTGATGTTACCGGTCCTTTAACTTAATTACACTTACTTTAATTTAAATACAGGTCAAATGTAGGTATTTATTAGTGATGGTGAAATTGCTGGAAGTCGCCACTTATTTTAAAAATGTCCAAGGAAGCAAAATAAAGACAAAAGAGATCCTCTATTGTCCTAGACATGAGTCAACCCTAAAATGAATGTGCAATGAGCTTCAAATGGTTAAAAACGTTTAATTAACATACATTTAACAGTTAACATAATCCCACATTTATGACTTTTTTTTGAATACAGGAAATGATGTCACTGACATAGTCATATTACATACCTCCCAACATTTTGGAAGTAAAAAGAGGGACAAAATAATTTTTTCCGCACGTAGCGCAGCAATTTTTTGACCACACCCCTTTCTGTGGCCACACCCCCTAATTACCATGTTTGTTTTACAAAATTTGGCAGGTTATGAAAGTTTGAAAATATTTCTCCTTATCTAAACTGTGTTTTTGTGTCTCAAAATTGTTACAAAGTATCTTATTTGCACCTGTTAGCTGTTCTGGGCTCTCTGCTAAAAGCCAATTAAGTGAGAAACTTTGTTTCTTTTTCTGGCTGTTCAGTGCAGAGAAAAGAGGGACTTTCCAGTACAAATGAGGGACTGCGGGTTGAGCTGTCAAGAGAGGGACTGTCCCTCCGAAAAAGGGACAGTTGGGAGGTATGATATTGAGGATGTAGCTTCAGCTTAACAATTTGCCAGGTAGAACCAGGTGAAGTAGACTTTGGAGAAAAGGGTAACGTAGTGGAAAGTTTACAATTTGCAGATTAATGATCGTTCGCCTGAGCAAAAACAGGCCTGGAAAAATGGATTGAAAGTGCTCTAGTGCTGAGCTGTTTCGTTAGCGAATTTTCTTCCTCGCCTTTTAGTAAATTGGTGAATTATCAGCCGTAGTGTTTGGGGAATTTACCCATCAATATGTGTGACCAGAGTGCCCTTTATGTATTACGAATTTACAGAATTTACCGGCAAGTACAGTTTTGGTAAATAATTTTAATTTATTTTTATTAAATTAATTTGATAAAAAACCCGATCAATAGGATTCTGACATTGGATGAATACAATTTTAATAAAGCATTTTTTTTTATAATTAAGAAGAAAAAAAACCACACGATAAATGAAAATACATTTATAAATGTAAGTGTTTTTTTTTTTAATTTTCAGAGGAATTGCAAAGTCATAAGACAAAAGCAATGACTACAAGTTTTGAGGCTGCCAGGGGGTAAGGATTACTTTCCACCACACTGGATTATGGGACACAGGCGTGACATTGCACATCAGTGGCTTTGAGTCTAATGATATTTCTACCAGCAACACTGTGATTTATGTGCAATAACAATCATTCCAACTGTTCCTATATAAAACCGAATGAGAATGTCAAGCAAAATATCCATTCAGGGATCTGGAGTGCTATTGCTCCCTACCTTATTCTTCTGCATACCATGCTCCAAAAAAAAGTAATAAAGACATGACCACACCCACTATAATTACTACTAATTCCTACTCAGATGTGCCAATATAATTCCTAAGTAAAGTAGATAATGGGCATATTAACCATAGGCATGTCAGTATTATTATTACATAAAATGGATCAGAATATTAATTCCAGCCGTGCCGGTATAATTAATGTAGAAATGGCCAATGAAAACTCCATTCATTCCAGATAAACCAGTAAAATCCCTGAAAAATGGCCAATAATTAACGGCACACGTGCTAAAAATGTAATAAAAAAATGAAAGACATAATGGCACAGTGGGCCCTGGGCAGATGCCCCATTTGCTGCTTTGTTAAAGCAGCCCTGCCTGTGTCTTCTTTTTTGGACCTCCTGAATGACTCCCAAAGTGGTCATGCTGGGGCCCACCCTTAAAAAATGTGTTTGTTTACAGTGCCTGGTCTAAGGTTGAGGGGCCCAAAGACTCCAGGGGACACCGTATATTGGAAGCAGGCCCGTACTGGCAATCTGTGGGTTCTGGCAAATGCCAGGGGGGCTGCTGTATGGTTCCATAGAAAGTTACCATAGAGTGGGATGGTGGGGGGCTGTTTGGGCTGGTAGGGGGCTGTTTGGGCCTCTGCGTACTTGGAATGGCAGGGTGCAAGGAATATAGCTCACCCTGGTGGTCCAGTGGTGTGGCGGGGACGCCCGCCGCTTCTCTTCTCGTGCGCTAGCACTCTCTTAGTGCGCGTGCGGCGCGCACTTCCGGGTTTTGAAGGCGCATGCGCGCTGGCGTGATGACATCAGCGCGCAATGGCGCGAAATTTAAAGTATTAAAGGGGCATTCTTAGTGTTTGTCATTGCCCGTGATAGGATTGTTATCCTGGTGCTTCCTGAGCCTTGTGCTTTCTGACCCTGAATCTGTATCCTGTTCTGATTGTCCGTGTTTGTCCCTGCCTGTATCCTGACTATTCTGAACTCTGAATCCTGACCCAGCCTGAACTTTGACCGCTCTCTTGCCTGATCCCTGTCTGTTTGATACCCGGTTTTGACCCTTGCCTGCCTGACTATTCTGATATCTGCCTGCCTCGACCCAGCCTGTCTGACCATCCGCTTGCCTTGTCCTTTTGTACCGTGACCTTCGGCCTAAAGACTCTGCTAAACAGCCGTGCCCCTTTGCCAGCCAGAACATCTCTCCTTGCACCCCTTGTTAAGTCCAGGTGGCACCCAAGTAAGCTGAGGGCTCCTCCCGAAGCCCAACTGTGGTCACACTACTGGTGAAGCCGAGCCGAGACCAGGGTGCTTGGAATTTGTTCTGGTATCAGGTGCCGGCCGTGACACAGGGCCTATTTTGACTCCCAGTCCAGGCCTGATTGGAAGAGGAGGTGCTGGGATTCCAGTGGACTCTGTGTATTGGAAGAGAAGGTTCTGGGATTTCAGGGGACTCTGTGTATTGGAGGAGGAGGTGCTGGGATTCCATGTGACTCAGTGTACTGGAAGAGAAGGTTCTGGAATTTCAGGGGACACCATGTATTGGAAGTTCTGGGATTCCAGAGGATACTGTGTATTGGAAGAGGAGGTGCTGGGATAATGGATAGAGTTGCCACCTAGCTGGTATTTTACTGGCTTGGCCACTAAAAATGAAGGTTGATCCCAATGTTATTAATAGAGAAAAATGATAAAATAAAGGAAGGCCGGTATTTTTTCCGGAAAAGGTGGAAAGCCTAATAATGGAGGCCGCTGTATTGGAAGGAGGGGTACTGGGAAGTTATAGTTAATAATGTCCCTGTTTGCAGCATGTATTGAGTAGTAAATTAGTGGGGTGCCTGTAAGGATATTAATGAGTGGGGGAGGGATATCAGGGGATCAATTCATGGAAACAATAGAGTTCGAGGTATATTGGGGATCACTGGGCTAACGGGTGCTTTGAATAAGGAAAGGGTTCCCCCATGGACTGACTCCCCTCTCTCTTCTTTGTAATTATGGGGTGACAGTTTTCCTACAAACTATTTGGGGAGCACAGGGCTGATAAATTTACCAGACACACCCCAGGGGTACGAGACGTCACTACATGTTGAGACATTTGCCTGACAGGGGCTGCTGGGACATTTTTACTTCCCCTCTGCACCTGTTCCACAACAAACACTAAATGACAACTTGTCAGCACGTAATGACGCACATCCGGTCTCTCCGCAGCCATTGCTGACCAGCGGGAGGGGGCGGGGACTCAGACACGTTCAATTTTTGGCGACAGGCGTGGTCGCTCAATAACCAATATAGTCTACAAAATGAATCTAAATTATAATTTTATGTTTTATGACTGACTACTGATGCAGGAGTATCAATAAAAAAAGTGCAGATCAGTGAAGGAAATATGCGGCGCACTTTATACACGTCACAACATGGCTTCCCTCAGACCGGCGTCGATCAGCTGTCACGTGACGAAGGTTATAAAAGCTAAAGCTGCGGCTTTGCCGATTCATTCCGCTTGACCTTGTGTGAGCTGAAGCTGCTGCTGACACACGCACAATCTCGAACATGTCTTCCGCTCTGACTCGTCTCGTCCGGCTCCCAAACCTGCTGCAGGCGCCTGTGAGGAGGGGGATTGTCACCAGGCCGGCTAAGAGCCCAGTGTCTGCCAGGGTGAGAGAAAGTGACCTTGTGTGTCCGTCTCCTTCATTGTGTTCTGTGTAAATCCGCCCACACATGTTCCTTATGTAATTCTGCCGACTAAATGATCATATCGGTTTTAATAGATTTCTCGATTTCATTTAGGGCAAATGCTAAGATTCGGGGAGATTTAGTTGCCCTGTGACAAATCGCCTCTTCTTCGCACGACTAATCTCCCGGCAATGCCTTCCCGCCGGCTACAATGTAAATCGATGACACTCTGATCGATCCGTTTTCCGAAGTTGCCTCACGAGGAAACTATGGGCAACTTCGGAAAATGAAGTGCTCCGAGTGCAATCGCGTCATCGATTTACATTGTGGCCGGCGGGAAGGCATTGCCGGGAGATTAGTCGCCCGAAGAAGAGGTGATTTGTCGCAGGGCAACTAAATCTCCCCGAATCTTATTGTCTGTCTCTGCCCTAAGGTGACTTCGGAAAACAAAGTGCCATCCCACTAGCGATTTACATTCTAGTCGGCAGGAAGGCTTTTCGGGGAGATAAGTCGCCCGAAGAAGAGGCGATTTGTCGTCAATCGACTTACTCTCCCCGAATCTTCTCGTCTGTCCCGCCCCTGAAGCAACTTCGGAAAATGAAGCGTTTTGAGTGCCACCCCACTGGCGATTTCGATTCTAGTCGGCGGGAAGGCATTGGGAGAGATTAGTCGCCTGATGAAGAGGTGATTTGTCACCGGGCGACTAAATCTCCCCGAATCTTAGCGTGTGACCTTAGTCTCCTTGAAATGACTTTGGAATATGCCGCACGCATGCGCTCTGGTCTCAGCTGTAACTGTACAAGGATGTTGCACAAAGGGCAATTTCGAGCATTTTGGCTCCCAAATGTCTTTGGAAGGGAGAAAAGTAACACCCAAAATTCCTCCCATCCTCTAACCGTCACCCTTAATGGAGACATTTTGTGTAAAAAATAAGAATGTACAAGTGCATTGTACTCATTTAGATATAGAAGAATTGTGCTTAAAATAGTAGTGTTTCAGGCTGATTAATTGAATATTTCTGCAAAAACCCTAATAATCCCTCCCTTCTCTTCCACTTGCTGCTCCCTGAATTCCCAGGCTGTGCCCTCAGCTCACTGCACTGTAGGACAGGAACCAATCAGCAGCTAGCAGGACCTGATAGGGAACTGAAGCCTGTCTGTGCTTGTGTGACTGCAGGGCTGTGATTGGCTGTCCCCCTCTTACTTCTTCTGGCAGGGACTGTTAGGACACGCCCACCCCTAATTTTAAACAGGGACCAGAGAATATCTATAGGGAGCTCCAATAAAGGGGCTATTTTTTAAAATAATATTAATATTTAGCGCCATGTAAAAGCAACACCATATATTACTTATAATTGCCTACACAATCGTTTTTTTCATTTATCCTATGTCTCCTTTAAAGGGGAAGGAAACCTAGTTGGCGCAAAAACCCTCCCCCCCCCCTCCCGTGTGTTGCTCACCCTCCCTCCTCCCCCCTGGCCTACCCGTCCCGCTGGGCAAATGCCCCTAACTTGTTACTTACCCTTATGCGCAGGTCCAGTCTACGGAGTTCACAGGCGACATCTTCTTCCACGCGATGATCTTCTTCCTGCTTTGAACGGCGCATGCGCAGTAGGAGCATTTCGCCGGTACGATCTACTGCGCATGCTTCATGACTTTTGGCGTATGCGCAGTAGATCGTACCGGCGAAATGCTCCTACTGCGCATGCGCCGGTCAAAGCAGGAAGAAGATCGCATGAGAGAAGATGGCGTTGGTGAACTCCCTGGACTGGACCTGCGCAGAAGGGTAAGTAACAAGTTAGGGGCATTTGCCCAGCGGGACGGGTAGGCCAGGGGGGAGGAGGGAGGGTGGGCAACACACGGGAGGGGGGGGAGGGTTTTTGCGCCAACTAGGTTTCCTTCACCTTTAAAATAAAATGGATGGGAAATGCCACATTAATGTGTTAAATGACAGTGATGATTGCTTGACAGCCTGCAGTTCTGCATTATTATTATTATTATTTATTATTGGGTGCTTTAAAGGTGCATCCCACTCAGGGGAAATTAAACGTATTTGTCCCACTCTCACAGAGCAGAAATAGCGAATGCTGACGACTGCAGCGCAGTCCAAGAGGTGCATGTATTGCCCCTATACTGTTCACTTTGGACATTGACCTTCCAAATGTGCTGTAGTAGGACACCGGTTGCTAGGATTTTTTTTTTTCTAGAGTGAGTTGTAGTCAAAAGGGCTTTATACTGTCATAGCACAAACAAGATGTCGGCTTATAAAATGCTTCAGTTATGCCCCCTGAAATGATCAACTGTTTATGATGATGTTTTGGTATCACTGAAGCTCCAGTAGCAGCACCATTTATTCTACAATCTGCAGTAAAATATAGGAGATTTTTTTTCTTGCTCATATATGTGTATAGGGCTGCTGAGACCATTCAGGACAAAGGCAACTGAACGAAGGTTAATCAGACTGCAATTGCCTGTTGTCCTCAAATGATTTGTTTTCTCTAGCTTTGCTTCAAGCGAGAGCAACGATGAGTGTTTTTTCTTTGCCTTGTAGCTATAAACGCCCTCGATGACTAGATGTTCCCAAATGCTTTGCCCCTTGTGTTCTTGTGATAGAGCAAGGGACCAAGGGAGGGTGAACAGGTTTGGCTACTAAGTAAAACCAGATAAAATACCTGAAATCTGTAATGTTGCCTGTAAAGTGTTTTACAAGAACAGAAGATACTTGTTTGTTTCTTTGTAAAATAGATATTTTCATGCATATTTCTGGATGTAAACAGCTGTTGGCCTTTGTTTTTTCAGGAAGCCGTGATTGCGATATCCTCCTTCGTAGTCTGCTTTCTAGGACCAGCTGGATGGGTTCTTACCAATATGGAGACGTATAAGAAGAGAGACTAACCATGAAGTCATTGGAATCTGCAACATTCCTCCTTCTGATCCATAAGACGGAAACATGCGGCTTTGCTGGTCCTTAAAGCAAATGCTTATCCTGCAGTTCTCCAGCAGTCTGTTACATTAAATTATGTTTACTTCAATGGATTCTTATTTCTTGTCTTATTGTAAATCTTTGTTGTATTTCTTTTTGTAGACGGTTGATACCCTGATGCCTTTTTTTTTTGGGTAGCCTCACACTAAGCAGCAGCTGGATGATTGATGGGTTGAGGCTAACACTTCTTACAGTTCATTCTGAGTAGAGTAGCTAGGATGGACAGCATTTTCCCATTTGCAGATACTGTGCAGACGATGTGAAAGCAAGAATTCGATAAGAGCCATTTAAGGGCCCTTATACACAGGCATGTCAATGTTTGTGTATTGAAATGCTTTCTGTGCTTCTCAAAATGAACCAAACCGAATCCTGGATCCCTTAGTAAAAGTAGTAATCACCAAATTTCAAACTTGGGCACATTATTAAATGTATATTTATTTAAATTAACAAAAAAACAGCATTAACAGATGTAACTGCAATAATTGCATATGGAATGCTTTGTAAGGGAAAGCAAAATCTCAACAGCTTTTCCAAACCATAACCCTATATCGTGGGCCAGTGTCATTCCCCTCCATCGCTCCATTATCGATGTCTCTTTGACCTCTAAAACAGGTCCCCAAACTGTGGTACTACATGCCCAATCTGTCACAAACCAGTTTTGCTGTCCTTGATACTCATAGAGTTGTTGCAGGGTGACTGTCTCACCAATGGATGTATCTGTAACTTTAGAATGAGATGAGAGATAATATTGGAACCCAAAAAAAATCTGAAATCTCTGCTTCAAGCTATGCATTTCCCAGTGTGAATCCCAGTTGTCCTCATTCATTACAGTGGGTGATGTGTGTACCCAACCTTTACCACCCTCCTAGTGCATCATTTGTTTCAACTCCCTGAGCCCCTTGTAGTTTTTTTGGTGGTGTAATCCAGCTCCATCTCCGAAACAGTGTTCAGTACACGTATTCTCTGCTTGTGCCGATACAATGCTCAGCAGCATAATGGGGTTACTGGGCAACACCATCACAGACAATGGGAATGCGAACTGGGTTTTTTTTTTTTACATTCATCAAGATATGGCCCACTGCAATGCTCCAATTTATATATATATATACAGTATCTTCAAAAATGGATCCGCACTCCAAACAATTCAATCAAAGTGAAATTTATTAGAACATCACTCACGTGTCCACGTAAGTGATGTTCTAATAAATTTCACTTCGATTGAAATTTCACTTTGATTGAATTGTTTGGAGTGCGGATCCATTTTTGAAGATTGTATATCATAAACTTGACCCATCACCCACCACAAACCAGAAGGGATTGAGTGCAGGTACTTTCTGAACTTTATAGAGAGAGAGAGATATATAGATATATATAGATATAATTTTTTTTATTCTTTGTGTGTATGCACTCTTACCAGATTTGTAGTTACTTCGGGTGCGTTGGTCAATTTTGGTCATACAAGAAGATGGAAGGACTCGCACACCATTTCCAGTGAATAAAACAGTGTTATTTTATTCTTAGAAATGCATCTAAGAATAAAATAACACTGTTTTATTCACTGGAAATGGTGTGCGAGTCCTATCTTCATATATCTATATCCACAGCACTCGTCTCATCTTTGATGTCACTGGAGGGCAATTGTCATTAGAGAAGATGGAAGAGCACAGAGGGGTTGGTGGTGCTTTTGGGCTGGTGACAGAACTAGGGGCAGGCAGTAGAGGCACTTGCCTAGGGCACAACGTTGATTGGGTGTTGGACATGTAACTCTTCTGTCTGTCTGACCCTGAACAGGCCCTTGTCTCCCTCATCGTCAGGGGTGTTTTTTAATTAAGGCACCTGAGGGCCTGTGCCTAGGGCGGCAGGTTTTGGGGTGAAAGTGCTGGGGGTGAGGGGTATGGGGCTGGTTGGCAGAAGTGATGTTGTGTGATGTCACTTCCGCAACGTCCGGTCCCCCGTAATGCCTTCCCGTTGGCTAGAAATCACTGGCGGGATGGCCGCTTCGTTTTCTGAAGTTGCCTCACGAAGAAACTTCAGGTGACTTTGGAAATTGAATCACTCCGAGCTAGGTTCTAGCCAGTGGGGAGATTGGTCGTCTGAAGAAGTGGCAATTTGTTGCCAGATGACTAATCTCCCCGAATCTTCTCATCTGTCTCTGTGCTTAAAGGAGAATATAACCCTTAATGAAAAAACTCTACCCCCCCCCCCCAGCCTAGGTGTTACCCCTGGTAAATGCCCCTAACCCTTTACTTTCCCCTCGGTGCAGATTCAGGGCATCAGAGTTCACGGGCGCCATCTTCTTCTCTTTGATAATCTTCGGAATGAGTGAAGTGGTTGAAGAAATCTTCTGTTTCGCAACAACTGCGCATGTGACGAAAGTCACGGAAACTGCTGAATCACCGGGAGAAAACCCGAAGAGAAGATGGCGCCCGTGACCTCCGCTGCGCTGAATCTGCACAGAGGGGAAAGTAACGGGTTAGGGGCATTTACCAGGGGTAACACTTAGGCTGGGGGAGCAGGGAGGGGGGTCTATGAGGGGTAGGGCTTTTTATAATTAAGGGTTTGGTTCTCCTTTAAAGAAATAAGAGATCACTAGTGGACATTTTGTGCCTGGGGGAGGGGACACTAAATGATCATTTCTATTAAATCCGTGTAGTGTCAGAGTTCTACTGACTGGACACACTGTGAGAATGAAACAAATTGTGTGTGGAAGTGAGGGAACGTTTAGAACACACACACACACCGCATTAAACTGCTGATTAGTACAGTCGCCTCAGGCGCACAGTTACTATAGCAACCGTATCATCCTGCCCCAGTCGAAGAAATCGAGGAGGAACTTCCGGTTTAGATTCTCCCGGAAGTGGCGTTGGTCGGTCGGAAACATGGCGGCGGAAGAATCTGTGAGGAGGCAGCAGCCGAGTGATTGTGACGGTGAGTGGGTTCCAGGGTGTACCTGCGCGTGCTTGTTTATTCCTCACATAATAACGCGCTCGGGGAGAGAATTGTACGCGCACAGGCTGCAGTGACGCCCACACAGGGGCTCCGGGAGACCTATAGGAATACGCACAGCCCACTTGCTCCACAGCTTTTTACTTTACACGTGACTTCCTTGTTCAGCCCAATAGTCCTGAAAGGGGGTGTTCCCCTTTGTATTAACTGTCAGTAGGATGTAGAGAGGGATATTCTGAGACAATTTGTCATTGGGTTTCATTTTTTTATTATTTGGGGCTTTTGACTTATTTACCTCCAGTTTGTAATTTCAGCTGTCTGGTTGCTAGGGTCCAAATTCCCCTAGCAACCATGCATTGATGTGAATAAGAGACTGGAATATGAACAGGAGAGGCCTGAATAGAAAGATGAGGAATAAAAATTAACAAAAACAATAAATTTGTAGCCTTACAGAGCAATCGATTTTTAGATGGGGTCAGTGACCCCCATAGAAAGCTGCAAAGAGTCCGAAGAAGAAGGCAAATCATTTTAAAAACAATACAATATACAGCGCCGGATTTGCTGGATGGGCGTCCCTTGGCCACGTGGTCCTAGCGCCCACACTACCTCACGCAGGCGTGCAAGCGCTGGAGCACTGGGGAGTGCTCCCCATAGAACAGATGGGCGACATGCCGCCCCAAAAAATGTGCTGCCAGACGCCCAGGCTTTTGTGGCCTCCCCACAAATCTGGGCCTGACAACGGGGCCGGAACTAGGAGTAGGCAGAGTAGGCACGTGCCTAGGGCGCAAAGGTGGAGGGGCGCCAGGTACTTACTTCTACCCGTAGTCAGGTCCCTTCTCGGCCACTTTTGCGGAACTTGATGTATTTGCGCATGCGCGCGAACGTCTTTTCGCGCACAATCCCCTAGCTCGCGCGCATGCGTGCACCGAGACGGTGCAGCAAACTAGGTGACTTTGATCCGCTACCCAACCCGGACCGCAATCCACCGACCACCATCAAACAGGAAGTGATGCTGCTGCAAACTAGAAGTGATGTCATCAAAAGTGGGCGGGGACAGAAGCAAGTTTTGTAAAACTTTAAAAGGAGTAAATATAGACGATATTACATAAGATAAGAAATTTAGATGAGACCCGCAACTCGACCCGCGGCTATACCCGCAACTGAAAATCCTCCCCTCATTCCGCAGGGTACCTGCTTTTTTTGCGGGTATCCACCTCGCTGCAGGACTCTAATGTAGGGTGCCCTGTTGGAGGTGAGAGCAATAGGGGTGCTGCATATCCTCTGCCCCAAGTCAGTGCTGAGAATATAAGAAGCTTTGGGAAAAGAGAACATTCACAGCACTTGGGATTATTACTTTGGTTCATGCTCTTACTCTGCCTAGGAGATTTGTTCAGCGCCCAAAAAACCTGCTTGAAACATGCTGTTTAAATTCACCTACACCATAAGCAAATTCATGAAATGCTTTCCTTGACCCTTAAAGGAAAACAATACCCCCCAAACAATGTAGGTCTCTATTAAAAGATACTGAGTAAAACAGCTCATGTGTAAAACCCTGCTTCATGTAAATGAACCATTATCATAATAATATACTTTTCTAGTAGTATGTGCCATTGGGTAATCATAAATAGAAAATTGCCATTTTAAAAAATAAGGGCCGCCCCCTGAGATCGTAAGATTCACTGTGCACACATACAAACCACATGTAAGGTCACATGAGCCAATTAACAGACAGAGTTCTGCCTTTTGCTTCCTCACTTCTTCCTGTTACAGTTAGAGCTGCAGTATTTCTGGTCAGGTGATCTCTGAGGCAGCACAGATAGAGTCACAAAATGGTGGTTCAAGGCAAGAGATGTAAAAGGGCAATATTTATGTAAATATATATTCCAGTTTGGTAAGATTCTTTAATATGTCATTCAATTTGATATAAACTATCTGTTGCTTAAGTATTCATTTTGGGGGTATAGTTTTCCTTTAAGCCTTTTAGGGGGTTACTTATTAAAGTCCGAATGGCAAAAACGCAAAAAAATTGTTTGTTTGCTTTTTTTTACTATAAAATCCAAATTTTTAGTGGAAAAAAACCCTAGAATTTTTCGAGATTTATTAAACCCTAAGGCTGCAAAAAGTCAGAATCCCAAAATCCGGCATCTCAGACCTGCCAAGGTATATAAGTCAATGGGAGAGGTCCCCATCCTATTTGGACTTGTCTGTGGTGGAATTAGCAAAAACAATTCTAGCTTTTTGGGAAAAAAAAAAACATATGACCCAATTTTTCATACGATTTTTTTTTTTAATTTGTGCTTTTTTTTTTTTTTTAATAATAAATAAGATAAAATCTTGGATTCTAGTTCAGTCAAACATTTTTAATTAAAATAAGAAGAAGAATTTGCATTTTGATAAATAAGGCCCTTCCCTGTCCATAGCTAGAGTGGGACTGCTTATTCCTTAACATTTTCATTTACAGTTCTGCTTACTCTGTGGGATACTTCCCCTTTTAATAAACGTTTATAGAAACACGTGTGTGAGTGCAATGAAATTATTCTTTTGAAGAAAGTGTATTTTTACTAAATTTTGTTAGGTCTCTGTTTGACTATAAATACCACTTACTCAGTTTTCCTCTTCTCTTTAGGTGGGAACTGTCTCACTTCCGATGAAGCAATTATTGCTCAGCAGGATCGTATTCAGCAGGAGGTGAGCGACAGGATCAATACATTTGTTTTGGGAGGTTCACCTTCAAGTACACTTTTAGTATGTTACAGAATGGCTAATTCTAAACTACTTTTCAATTGGTCTTTATTAATTATTTTTTATAATTTTCAAATTATTTCTTCTGACTCTCTCCAGCTTTTAAATGGGGGTCACTGACCCCATCAAAACAACAGATGCTCTATAAATCAACAGATTGTTATTGCTACTTTTTATTCCTCATCTTTCTATTCAGGCCTCTCCTATTCATATTCCAGTCTCTTATTCAAATCAGTGCCTGGTTGATATGGTAATCTGGACCCTAGCAACCAGACTGCTGAAATTGCAAACTGGAGAGCTGCTGAATAAAAAGCTAAATAACTCAAAAACCACAAATAATAAAAAATGAAGACCAATTGCAAATTATGTCAGAATATCCCTCTCTACATCCTACTAACAGTTAATTTAAAGGGGAACAACCCCATTAAACATGCTTTTTTTCTGTGAGGTCACTAGCATAGATGTACTTTGCACAACAATTGGGACATTTTTCTTGTTCTGTTGCATCCCTTATGCAACAGAACAAGAAAAATGTCTCAATTTGCAATCTTAATTTGCATATTAGGGCCGAGAAATCACATGACTTTGTCACAAAACAAGGAAGTAAAAAAATGTTTTCCTTTGCCTCCCATAATTTGCATATGCAAATTCGGATTTGGTTCAGTATTCAGCCGAATCTTTCACAAAGGATTCGGCCGAATCCCAAACAGTGGATTCTGCATGAGACAGCCATGTGGATTAAAGCTGGCAGCTAGCTGCTACTGTTTTGAGACCCTGCCCTCAACTTGTATACATGTGTCTTTTTAATGCTCGGTCATGGAATCTAAACGGTCTGTTCCTTTAATTCATGTGATTGCTGTCTTTATTTACAGATTGCTGGTCATACGCCATTGCTCTCTGAACGTTTGGAACTGTCTGTACTGTACCAAGAGTATGCCCCCGAAGACCAGGTTTACCAAGACAAGATCAAGGTATATGTAAAACTTTTACAGGACTATCCAAGTATTGTATCTAAAATGCTTTTAAGAGTGCGTAACAATAAGGGGCAGATTTATTAAGGGTCGATTTGATTTTTTTTTATGGTCAAAACTGTCAAATTCGATTAGGGAATTATCGGAACTCGAGTTTTTTAAAAAAAAAAAAATTGAATTTGATTTTCGAGATTTATCTGGCCCTTTAAGAATTCGAATTTGACTATTCGCCACCTAAAACCTTCCAAATGACTATTTAAGTCAATAGGAGAGGTACAGGGATCAATTTGGAGATGTTTGCAGCCTTCTTGACATTCGCGTTTGTTTCGGAGAAAGAACTCGAATCGAGTTTTCTATTATTTGAATCAAATTAGATTTGATTTTTTAATTTTTTTAATAAATCTCCCCCAGTTAAAAAACTCACATGAATTTGAAATTCGACCCTTGATAAATGTGCCTCTGAAAGCTTGTGCACCAGAGAGTTTCAATTTTAGGGTTGCATAGAATCGGCTGAGTCAATGATTTTATCTGATCGTAGGACCTACATAGAAGATACAATCACATACGACGTACACGGCCAGATGGCAACTGTTTCTATCGAGCGTTTGGCTTCTCTTATTTAGAAGCTTTGCTTGGAGGAGGACCAGAGCTTACGAGGTGAGAAAGAAAGACATAAAAGTAATTTAAAGGGATTCTGTCCTGATTTTTATGGTGTCGTTTTTATTTCTAAATGACACTGTTTACACTGCAAATAATTGACTGTACAATATAAAATGTCATTCCTGAAGCAGCAAGTGTATTTAGTTGTAATATTGGTGTGTAGGTGCATCTCAGCTCATTTTGCCTGGTCATGTGATTTCAGAAAGAGCCAGCACTTTAGGATGGAACTGCTTTCTGGCAGCCTGTTATTTCTCCTACTCAATGTAACTGAATGTGTCTCAGTGGGACCTGGATTTTACTATTGAGTGTTGTTCTTAGATCTACCAGGCAGCTGTTATCTTGTGTTAGGGAGCTGCTATCTGGTTACCTTCCCATTGTTCTGTTGTTTGGCTGCTGGGGGGGGGGAGGGAGGGGGTGATATCACTCCAACTTGCAGTACAGCAGTAAAGAGTGACTGAAGTTTATCAGAGCACAAGTCACATGACTGGGGGCAGCTTGACCCGAGTATAAGCCGAGGTAGAGTTTTTCAGCATATTTTGGGGGCTGAAAAACTCGGCCTATACTAGAGTATATACGGTACATCTTTTTTTTTTTCCTTAATGTTTTTTCTCTTCCTTCCCAATATCTCTAGGTTCAAGGAGGTGTCGTTACACAGTAAGGATGAACTGATCCGGCAGGGATTTACAGAGTTTACTATAGAAGATTTTCACAATACGGTGAGTGGGAACAGGACAGGCAGCTGGATAATCAGCAGTTATAGATGTGGGAAGTGAGAATCTAATGGCCATTTCATCCCTTTGCCCTCACAGTTTATGGACCTTATTGCGATTGTGGAAAAGCGCCCCACTATTTCTGAGCTCCTTGCTGCATTTAATGAGCAGACCGTGTCCGATTACGTGGTGGTGTATTTACGTCTCCTGACATCAGGTCACTTGCAGAAGGACAGCATCTTCTACCAGCATTTTATAGAGGGAGGAAGAAGCGTCAAAGAATTCTGCCAGCAGGTAACATGACTAAGGTTTGGGCACATGTCAATACTGTACAGATTTCTTTTCCATCTACAGGTTAGAGTTTGACTTTAGATGGAAAATATTGTAGACTGTCCTTGACAGAACCATGGATGATTGTGATTTCCACCGCTCTTATCTCTACCAAGATAATGACCCTCACATTTTGCAGCATGTTCTGTACAACTCTATGTATGATAATGCTGTTGACTATCAAGGTATACTTTGTGTTTTCAGCAGTTTCCCCATCCCTTGTGCAGCAGCTGGGCTTCTGTTTAAAGGGGTGGTGCACCTTTACGTTAAAGGGATTCTGTCATGATTTTTATGGTGTCGTTTTTATCTCTAAATGACACTGTTTACACTGCAAATAATTGACTGTACAATATAAAATGTCATTCCTGAAGCAGCAAGTGTATTTAGTTGTAATATTGGTGTGTAGGTGCAGCTCAGCTCATTTTGCCTGGTCATGTGATTTCAGAAAGAGCCAGTACTTTAGGATGGAACTGCTTTCTGGCAGGCTGCTGTTTCTCCTACTTAATGTAACTGAATGTGTCTCAGTGGGACCTGGATTTTACTATTGAGTGTTGTTCTTAGATCTACCAGGCAGCTGTTATCTTGTGTTAGGGAGCTGCTATCTGGTTACCTTCCCATTGTTCTGTTGTTTGGCTGCTGGGGGGAAAGAGAGGGGGTGATATCAGTCCAACTTGCAGTAGAGCAGTAAAGAGAGACTGGAGTTTATCAGAGCACAAGTCACATGACTTGGGGCAGCTGGGAAACTGACAATATGTCTAGCCCCATGTCAGGTTTTAAAATTAAATATAAAAAAATCTGTTTGCTCTTTTGAGAAATGGATTGCAGTGCAGAATTCTGCTGGAGCAGCTCAATTAACTGATGTGTTTTCAAAAAAAATAGTTTTTTTTTCCCTTGACAGTATCCCTTTAACGTTTAGTAAGTTATAGAATAGCCAATTCTAAGCAGATTTTCAATAGGCCGTCACAATTTATTTTCTATAGTTTGTTTAATCATTTGCCTTTCTCTTCACACTCCAGTTTTCAAATGGGGGTCCCAGACCCCATCTAAAAAAACAAATGCTCTGAAACGCTACAAATTTATTGTTATTTGTATTACTTGTTTTTCTATTCAGTCCCTCTCCTATTCTCTTTGTCCAATCAGTGCATTGTTGCTGGGGTAATTAGGGCCCTAGCAACCAGATGGCTGAAATTACAAACTGGACAGCTGCTGAATAAAAATCCAAACTCAAAAAATGACGCCAATTGCAAATTGTTTCAAAGTATCACTCTCTACATCATATTAAAAGTTAATTTAAAGGTGAACAACACCTTTAACAGTCTCCCTTTCTGTGTCCCTGTGATGCTGCTGCGCCTGACAGTTTATTGGCTGAAGGAGTTTATTGTATTCAAGGCTGAAGGTTGCAACAAATGGGTCTATTCGCTTTCAATTGACCCTTATCTTTGCAATTTGGCCTTTATTGGGTGGCCCTAAATTGTTTGGTAAGCTACCTGGCTCTTCTCCCACCATTCACTTGACACTCTGCTAGTTTCTCCCTATGGAAGACGCCATGTTGTTGTGAGCTTTTGGGCAGTGTGCTGCAGCATTTTTTACATATAGGTTGCCCAAACAGCGGCTGGAGTGGCTTTATCTCACGTGATTACCCGTACATATATTTTATCCATTTCCTGCTCAAAACCTTTTTGGAGAGGAGATGTTATTCCTAAATAGACTTCCTGTTATTTTGGGCTTAGCCAGTAGTGATGTGTGGGTCGGGATTTCCCAGACCCTAACCCGCATCCAACTTCCGGGTTGCATTTATAGACCCGCACTGCCCCGCCGATGATGTCACTAAAGGGCGGGGCGAGCAGCGTTGATAAAAGACGGAAAGCCGGAACGCGGGCATTTGAAGGTACACACACACCCTGGGTGCAGCCCTCGATGTGGATAAATAGAAGAGGTCTGAAGAAGCCGCACTCACCGGTCTTGTGATATGATGGAAGCTTTCATTGTGGGCACAAACTAACGATTCGGCTGGAACACCAGCTTTTTTCAAAATGGAAGAGAGGATTGTGACGTAGCCAGAAAGCTGTATGTTCTGTCTATAAAGGGCTATATCCCCCGAATGTGTCTCAGTCAAAACTGTTAAAAAGTGCACAAACCGTGTGTATAAATCAGTTACACATTGTCCATATGGTGTCAATATAAAAGTGATATTTTGTAGTTAAAACCAGTTGATAGTGTAGCAAAAGATGTATTCAGATCAAGCGGTAGTATTGTATCTTGTAGCCAAAGGAGAGGTTTTTTTCTGCCAAATCAAAATTGATAATACCTAGATATATAACTCTATATTTTAAGCCGTTCCATATAGACAAATAACAATTGTATATATAGTGAATAAAGTAGCCCCTCTTGTAAAATATAAGGATATTATAAGTTACAGAGGAGTTTCATGACCATATAAAAGTACGAGGCCGAAGGCTGAGTGTTTTTATACAGGACATGGAACTCCGAGGTAACTTCTAATATCCTCATATTTTTCAACTGGGGGAACTTTATTTATTATAATACACAAGTGTTAGTGAGTCATGTGACAGAAATGACATCAGAACTCACCGTTTATAACTGATGACATCAGAACTCACCGTTTATAACTGATGACATCAGAACTCACCGTTTATAACTGATGACATCAGAACTCACCGTTTATAACTGATGACATCAGAACTCACCGTTTATAAGGATATAATTTACAAGATATTCATGGCTTTTGTGTATTATATATGTATTTGCCACAGTCCCAGCGAGCTTTATGATAAAAGCAGTAGTGTGGCTGAAAGAAGGCAAATTGAAAATAACCTGAAGTGTTCCTGTATAAATTCATTATTTGTATTTTCATTCTTTTCATTGAAGAACATGTAGAAATGTGACCCTTCCTTGTATCTGTATTGTGCTAAGTGCAGGTCTGTAGCCTCTCTCCCCATGAGGGTGTCAGTTCATTCCTGTCTGTTCTTATCAGCACATACATATCTGCCCTTTATCCATGTATCCCTGTGTTAAAAACGGATCAAAATGACTAATATGTCTTCTTTCCTTCCTACCCGTTTAGGAGGTGGAGCCCATGTGTAAGGAAAGTGACCACATACACATCATTGCTCTGTCCCAGGCCCTAAATGTCTCCATCCAGGTTGAATATATGGACAGGGGTGACGGGGGAACAACAGTGGCCCATGTTTTTCCTGAAGGTTCTGATCCCCCTCAGGTCTTTCTACTTTACCGACCTGGACACTATGACATTCTCTACAAGTGACCTCAATCTGTTCTCTAAACATTTTTCTGCAAAACTGTTCTCCCCCCTTCCCCACCTCCCCTTCTCCTGGTCTCGGCCGCCCCTCATCTACCCTGTTACGTTTTATCTCTACAGGGAAAAATAAATAATAAAATCCACAAGCAGCGTAGGTATTAGCGTTTACTTTCATTAAACCTCTTTGTTACAGATGTAGCTGGAAAATGAAATAACCAATACCTTGTTCAGATGCGGGGTGATCTTCCACCGCCAGCAATAATATAATGCGAAAAATGAAATAACCAATACCTTGTTCAGATGCGGGGTGATCCCAAATTTATTGTAGTGCTCTTGACATGTGAGTCATGTTCAAACGTTTCGGGACAAACAAATGCCCTTCCTCAAGTCACTTGAGGAAGGGCATTTGTTTGTCCCGAAACGTTTGAACATGACTCACATGTCAAGAGCACTACAATAAATTTGGGATCACCCCGCATCTGAACAAGGTATTGGTTATTTCATTTTTCGCATTATATTATTGCTGGCGGTGGAAGAGGCCAGTACCAATACCTTCCCCAAGTTTTTCTATTTTTCTACAGATGTAGCTGGAGACAATTCAATTGATTTGTATGCATTAGACTTTGTGGCTGATATTAGAGTGTTTGTAAATCCGTTAATAAGTGCGGTGTACGTACATGTATTTGACACTATGAATACTAAGAACACTATGTCCTTCAAGTTTCAACTAGTTTTGTGATTGTGGACAGTGTACACTATATATATATATATATAGTTAACTTTTGGTACATTATAGACTGGCCTGTGCCTAGCAACCTTGCCGTTGGTCTTCATTTTTTTTTAAAAAAATATGTTTTGAATTATTTGCTTTCTTCTTCAAGATCTTAACAACTTTCAAATGTCACTGCTGTGAGCATACAGTTTTATTATTATTGTTACTATGTATTCCATACAAGTTAATTTAAAAGTGAGCAACCCCTTTAAAGTCCTGTGAATATTAGGGAGTGCTCACGCTGCCAGCTTTGAGTACTCCGACAATGGCAGTAAGGGCTCTTACACGGGCGGTTTTTCCTGCGCTGCACTTTGTTCTGTTCAGCCACAGGGGAGCGCAGGAGTAGACACAGTCAATTATTGTCAAGGGGGCTGTACTCACACAGACGCATGTACCGCACCACACAGGTGGGACACAGCATGTTGCATTTCACCTGCGTTTGGCGCATAAATGTGTCTGTGTGAGTACAGCCCCCTTGACAATAATTGAGTGCGTCTACTCCTGCGCTCCCCTGTGGCTGAATGGAATAAATCGTAATGCAGGAGAAAACAGCCGTGTATAAGAGCCGTAATGGAAGGTCAATTCAAATCCTATGACCTAGTAATCCATACCATGCGAGCTTAAAGGCATACTGTCATGGGAAAACATGTTTTTTTTAAAAAAACTTTTGCACTTTAGGATAGAACTGCTTTCTGGCAGGCTGTTGTTTCTCCTTCTCAATGTAACTGAATGTGTCTCAGTGGGACATGGATTTTACTATTAAGTGTTGTTCTTAGATCTACCAGGCAGCTGTTATCTTGTGTTAGGGAGCTGCTATCTGGTTACCTTCCCATTGTTCTGTTGTTAGGCTGCTGGTGGGGAAGATGAAATCAGTCCAACTTGCAGTACAGCAGTAAAGAGAGACTGAAGTTTATCAGAGCACAAGTCACATGACCAGGGGCAGCTGGGATTGACAATATGTCTAGCCCCATGTCAGATTTCAAAATTGAATATAAAAAAATCTGTTTGCTCTTTTGAGAAATGGATTTCAGAGCAGAATTCTGCTGGAGCAGCACTATTAACTGATGTGTTTTGAACAACAAGAAAAAACGTTTCCCCATAATGAGATGCAAAACCAATTGTTTTCCAAGGACTAACTGTCGTGTGTGTGTGTGTGTATATACAAACATCCAACAGGAAAAAGCTGACACTTTCAGACATAAAAATAGAAATCGAACAATTTCTGCTGAACAAGATTTTTTTTTTCTTCTTTGTTTTGGAAATTTTCCAGGCCCAAAAATAAACAGTCCAATGTGACTGCGCAGCATATAACAGACATAGCAGTGAATACAGGTTTCTGCAAAGAATACGGGCTCTGAATCAGTAGGTTTTTGTCTAACTTTAAGATAATGGAAGGAATGACAGGTCTGGTTTATGATAAGTCGCACATATGATCAGGTTTTTGCTTTTATTTTTCAACTTGCCGCAGACTGTTCTGAACTAATTGCTGATTGGCTGCAACTGCAGTTGTACAATTTGTATCCCCAGTATGACCTTCTGTCCTTCTACCTCCATTCCTCCCAGCCCTGTCTGAGTACATTGTCTGAATAAAGAGGGGCACTTACACACCTGACACTTTCTGGGCTGCACATTGATTGCACAGTGTAATCATTGCCCATTGTGTGTCCCTCATTCTACAGACCTTCTCTGAAGCCAGATCCATGAGTGTAAGTAGAACTAAGGTTTCCATTTGTTGCCTAATTCTGTGCTCTGTGATTCCAGCTGAAGCCATGGGAACAGCACATGCGTTTCAGGATATTTTGGCAACAAACACACAGGTGTCCCCACGTAAGCAGACTTGCATCACATTCCACCTGGACTAAAAGCTTAAAGGAGAAGTAAAGTCTAACTAAAGAAGTAGCTAGAAATGTTGTACATGATGTTTTGTGCTTCTGTACCAGCCCAAGGCAACCACAGCCCTTTAGCAGTAAAGATCTGTGTCTCCAAAGATGCCCCAGTAGCTCCCCATCTTCTTTTCTGCTGATTCACTGATTCACATGCTCTGTGCTGCTGTCACTTACTGAGCTTAGGGAGCCACTCACAATATACAGTACACATAGAATAGAAATGTCACAATATAAGGCTGATTAGTCATTAATACACATAATTACTACATGGCAGCACAGAAACCAGTGCAATTAGCATCAGAATTGAATAATCAGCAAACCTGTAGCATCAGCTTATATTACAGCCAGGGAAGCTCATTTTCTGCTGGATAATTAGTGACGAGCCCTAAGCTTAGCTTCTCAACAGCCAATCAGAGCCCACTGAGCATGTGAGTGTCACAGACACTTTCCAAGATGGTGACCCCCTGTGACAAGTTTGAAGTCCTGGATCATTGCTGCTATTGACAAGCTCAAACTTTAGCCTCCTGCAATAAGTTCACTATAGAAAATAGGACATTTTTAGCCACATTCATTTTTAGGTTTTAGTTCTCCTTTAACCCTTTCAGCTTAACCTATATTATATAACATCAACAACATAAAGTTTCCATTCTACGTCTTGGGACGTCACATCAGTTACACTTAAACGATACATCCCTCTGACTCCCAAATAAAATCTAGAAAAAAGTTTGAGTAAAAGTGAAAGGCGAGTAGAAATCGTTCTATTTGGTGCAGTATTTCTATAAAACCTTATAGGACCTGTATGTGGATACTGACAAACAAAGTCACTTTAGAGGACAGTTCTCTGTTAATGGAAACCGATTGTGCCGACTGGCCCGAAACCCTCAGGACTCGCTAGTTCAGGCTGAATTCAGTCTGTGAGGGTTGGGGTTGAGCTTTTCTTTTCACTCTCAACACTCGCAACCATACTGTACTGGCGTCTTCTTCAGGCAGCGTCTATTTATGAGCATGGGTCTGCCCTCTTTTGTGATGTCAGAGATGGGCGGGTCTATAAATAGGAATGACGGACGGAAGCAGATTGGGAGTGGGCAGGTGGACCGCAACATAACTCTAGAAAACCCCTCTAATCCCAGGGTATTGGGCCCGGGCCAAGCCAACCAGGGGCCCTAGACAACCTATGGGACTGGCACCTCACTAGTTGATTGGGCGACTCAAACTGAAAGCTTAATAGGGTAGGATTAATTGTGACTTCTTATTTGCTACACTTCAACCTACCAATGACTTTCTATTTGCACAACAGCCAAGTGGTAGGCTTGGGAAAAGTCAACTACAAGAGTCCTCTGCACTCAACCCATTATCAATATATTTAAGACAGAGACATTTTGTGCTACTGCTACTGAAAAATGCCTTACCCTTTAAACAAAACAGGGATTGTTTGTCCATATATTGCAATATATTTAAGCTGGCCAACTACGTCAAAGTCATCCCATATCTGGCCAGTCCTACGCTCAATTTTCATCTGATTCATTAAGAATTCTATGGTTTAATTATACATTTTACAAAGGGACTTGGTTTTACCTGCAACTTACTTGCTGCTTTCAAAGTAAAACTCCCAAACTTGGCTGCCCTTTTATTAGACACCAGTGGGATCACCTGACTATAGCTGGGAGGGGTGGGAGCTACAACATGGAGCTGGTCACTGCTCCTGTATAAACTATAACAAACAAGGGAAAGTTGTGCTCACCACTAGTTTATAAAACCATTAGGGGGGGGGTGCAATGAGGCTGTGACCACAAAATACATATAGACAAATACAAGATTCCTCTGCACTCAACCCATTATCAATATATTTAAGACAGAGACATTTTGTGCTACTGCTACTGAAAAATGCCTTGCTTGGGAAAAGATCAGACGTGTGACTGGATGGAACTGGGGCAGAATAGGAGGGAGGCCTGAATTGTCTTGGTTTTTAACACTTAATTGTTGGAATATATGCCTGCATGTGAAACCCACATTCCTTTTGGATTTATTAATGGTTTATCACAATACTGCAAGGGATCTGACCTCATTTGGCCGAATAGGCCAAAAAAACGTCAAATGACAGATACGTATTGTGACTGTCAATATTTCTGTTCCTTCTCGTGGCAATGGCACCAGTGGGGTCAATCCCCCATCACTTGATGACAAGCAATAAATATGGCTCCCGCCTGTTCTCTTGGACCGTTATGATTTTCTTTTAAGAAGAAAATTCAACTTCTCTTTCTACAACAACCTGCGTTATGCGCCGCTGCTCATGGCCCATGCAATTTATGTTGCGGTTTATTAGTAAGAATAATGTAGGTTGTTTAGTTATACCATTACCTTAAGTGGAAACCTTCTAATACAAGGAGAGGCTACAGCCTAATTAACTTGCAGTCTGTTCTGGATCTTTGGGTTTCATCTGTAGCCTGCCAGGCCTGTGCTGTACAACTACACAAACAAACAGGGGAACTATATTAATTTGCCAGCCATTAAGGCAAAAGCTCCTAATGCAGGGAGAGCCTTGTGATGCCTCATTTATTTCCAGCTCATTATGGCTTCATTGGATTCACCTGCAGCTGGGAAAGCCTGTGTAGCTCAACTCCTGGGCTGTACAAGATCACTGACTTGAATAGGCAGATAAGCTTTCCAGCTATTCCAGAAAGACTCGGGTAAGTTGTCTAAACAATTCTATCCTTGTAAGGGCTCTTACAGACGAGCGTTTGAAGCTGCGCTCTGTTTTTATGCGTTCAGCTGCAGGGGAGCGCAGGAATAGGCGCATTCAGTTTTTTACAATGGGGCTGTACTCACACAGGCGCATGTAGGTTCCGAACGCAGGAAAAATGCAGCATGTTGCGTCTCAACCTGCATGCGCCTGTGTGAGTACAGCCCCATTGGAAAAAAACTGAATGCGTCTACTCCTGCGCTCGCCTGGGGCTGAACGCATAAACGCAGCTTCAAACGCTCGTCTGTAAGAGCCCCTTAGAAAAAAGCTCTTAATGCAATGAAAGGTTTATATATAATTGTCTTACAGCCTCTTATGACTTTATTGGTTCTACCTGCTGCCTGTAAGGCTTGTACAACTATACTCCTGTTCTGCTACTGAGTGTTGGCTGCTCCTGAGTGTTGGCTGCTCCTGAGTGTTGGCTGCTCCTGAGTGTTGGCTGCATACATGTCATTTTTGTAAGGCGAAGGCCCTGGTTAAGGCTGTTATTTGAGTATTTCAGTGCATATATACCGTCACACTGTTGTTGTTTCAACAGTTATATCATTGTATTCAACAATTCAGTGTATTAAAGGAGAAGGAAAGGGGAATATTGAACAAATGCACACAGTATTGATATACTGGTAACAATGAAAAGCTGTATATGGTACACCGTATTAAAGGAGAAGGAAAGGCGGCATTTACTTGGGGGGGGGGGCAAAAGTTAGGCACCCCAAGTAATTGTATTTACTTACCTCACACCCTGGGCTGGTGATCCTATCAGCAGAAAACTGCACTAGCCCAGGGTTCAATTCCAAGATATTGAAGTATACATGTGCTGTTAATATGAATGAATTTTGTTACAACAGCGCCACCTGCTGGTCAGTTTCCCACCAGTCTGACCAGCAAGTAGTCAAGGAAGTTGTCAGGAGAAAGAAAGAGGCTGCTCTGATGTGAGAAAAGTTTCTAATTTTATTCCTAAGCAGAAGAACATCAGCCTCTTTCTTTCTCCTGACAACTTCCTTGACTACTTGCTGGTCAGACTGGTGGGAAACTGACCAGCAGGTGGCGCTGTTGTAACAAAATTCATTTATATTAACAGTACATGTATCCCTTAATATCTTGGAATCAAAAATAAATAAATAATGTGCTTAGAATAGCCCCCTCGCCGACTTTACATTCACTTATTTTCAAGGTTTAGTTATCCTTTAAATGCAGATTGAGTGTAAATGGACCAGGTAGCAATAACAATATTATTAGAAAGCGTTCTCTTTATTCAGATACTGGATACATGAACAGAATGGTTAGCAGACATATCAGTGGCTCTTCAGTCATATTGTTGGCTGACAAGTCTCCAGATTCAGAATTTTTTTTAGTAAATTTCCTTTTTTTTTTTAAAAAAAAAAAAAAACAAACAACTTAGTGCCACTAGATGGTGCAAGAGAGACATACAGATTATTGTCAGTCATCTCTACAACATGACTACATGGCAATATACATTTCTGGTTCACAATTGATTACGCGCACAAACTTTTTTTGAAAAAAAAAAAAAATACTCCTAGATTTTCCCAGACTTTTAGACTGTAAGCTCTTTAGGGCAGGGCCCTCTAGCTGTTGTACAGGTTATTGGATGGTTTTTTGTAAATGTATACGCCGATTTATTGTACAGCACCGCAGAATATAGCAGCACTTTCGAAATACACATTAATAGTAACATTAATAAATGATGAATTAGATATTCCGACAGGCACGGATTTACAGCAAACGTCAAAATATACACGTTACATTGGCTCTCTGTTATTCCGTGGTATTTGATGTTCCTGTATTTGCATAAAAGTCTCCTGACGCAGTTTTTCACTGCCATATTGTTTGCTTTATTTACATTAATTGTTCTACATTTCATTACTCTTGTACAATGATGTTATTATATTATATATATATATATATATATATATATATATATTTGTTCATTATCAAAACAGGGGGGTTGTGGGAGCACTCTAAAGGCTTTAAAGTGTATATATATATATAATAAATGCTATTGCATATGTACCCAAATAGGGGTTATTTTGTTACAAAGTTATGATCATAAAATGGAAAATCTTTTATGTTTTGGAAAACCCAATACAACCAGAACCAGAATATACATGACAATTGACAATACATGTTTGCTTGAAAAATGCATTAAAAAAATGGCCATTGACTTCAATGCATTTCGCACATTTTACACCGGTTTTGCCAATTTTTTGGAAAAAAACATGACAGATTCACCCACTTATATGAATTATTTTAGAACTCTGCTATCCATACTTCCACAGAGTACTTAAAGGGATTCTGTCATGATTTTTATGGTGTAGTTTTTATCTCTAAATGACACTGTTTACCCTGCAAATAATTGACTGTACAATATAAAATGTCATTCCTGAAGCAGCAAGTGTATTTAGTTGTAATATTGGTGTGTAGGTGCATCTCAGCTCATTTTGCCTGGTCATGTGATTTCAGAAAGAGCCAGCACTTTAGGATGGAACTGCTTTCTGGCAGGCTGCTGTTTCTCCTACTCAATGTAACTGAATGTGTCTCAGTGGGACCTGGATTTTACTATTGAGTGCTGTTCTTAGATCTACCAGGCAGCTGTTATCTTGTGTTAGGGAGCTGCTATCTGGTTACCTTCCCATTGTTCTGTTGTTTGGCTGCTGGGGGGGGGGGTGATATCAGTCCAACTTGCAGTACAGCAGTAAAGAGTGATTGAAGTTTATCAGAGCACAAGTCACATGACTGGGGGCAGCTGGGAAACTGACAATATTTCTAGCTCCATGTCCGATTTCAAAATTAAATATAAAAAATCTGTTTGAGAAACGGATTTCAGTGCAGAATTCTGCTGGAGCAGCTCTATTAACTGATGTGTTTTTAAAAAAAAAAAACGTTTCCCATGACAGTATCCCTTTAAGATTGCCAGCCCTATAAATACAGATGTTTTTAGGAAGTCAAACTGGGGTTATGCAAATCAATAAAACTTTCTGGGTAACCTAAGCCTTGAATACCCAAATGAATTAAGCTTAGGGTGCCAGACGCCACATAAAGGATTGGTTTAAAGAGAAGAATTTGGATTATTTCATTAATGGCTTTATATTAGGGGAACAGACAAGATAAAGTGTGCAAGTTGGGTTGCTACGGGGCAACAACGAGGTCCACGTATTTACAAGCAGCTTTTCTAGCATGGAAGGTGGTCCCAGTGGAATGCTGTGGGCATTGCTGAGTAATTGGGACTCATTCCTGGTTGATGCCCATCTACTAACCCAAGTGTTTCCTATTAAATGAAGCAGACCGCTCTTGCACCATGGGGAATTGCTTTCCATGGTTCTTTTGTGACGACCACAAGAATTCTATACAGCCACGTGCCTTAATAGACACTTAGTAACATTCTAATGTCGTATAATAACTGCCTGTGATTTATGGCTGTGCTCCCTCCCCAATCCAATCCAATAAGCAAATTGATGCTGAGCTCAAAAGCTGGAACTTCACTATGGTCCGTGTTGCAGCCAAATGACCTGAACTCCCACTTGGCAGTTGCATTGAGTTTCTGTTGTCGTCGGATATTGTTTAAACAATTCACTGCTCATTCGCTGCACTATTTGTGGATATCATTCCAGCTTTAGAGCAGGCTATTGAATTCTGCTTTTATTGATTTACTCTCTCTACTGCTATCTTGGATTGCACAATGCCTGTGCCCCTGTATCCCAAATTGTACTGGTCTCATAACTTTCTTTTTTGTAGTATAAGTCTTGTTTTCTTCCTTTAGCCACTGGACTGAAACTGCCCCAACTCCCTGACAGATAGTAGGTACAATTGTGTTCAGAATAACAGCAGTCCGACATCACTAACCTGATTAATCACTGTTTGTGGTACCAATTATAATTCTACATGGCAAATCATTTACTAGTAGTTGTAGTAGACTCATAGAAACCCAATAGTCATCACCTGCTGCTGATTCTGTATAACTGAATCATTCATTGAGGCTTGTTCCAAATAATAATATCTTGTTCCATATAATAGCAGTGTGGAGTTCAATTAGTGATCTCATTCATTCTGGGAAATAACCGGAGTCAATTACGTCCCTTAGTTAAGGAAGGAGTAAATGTTGTGCATGAGGTTATAGTCTATTTCTCTCTGAAAATCGAATTAAAATGGCTGGTTCCAGACATTGTTCAGAAGAATAGTGTACTTTGATTAAACAGTTGATTGGAGAGGGAAAACATTTAAAGAAGTGCAGAAAATGATCGGCTGCTCAGCTAAAATGATCTCAAATGCTTTCAAATGGCACCAAAACCTGAAAGAGGTGGAAGAAAAGGGAAAACTACCATTGGAATGGATAGAAGAATAGCCAAAATGGCAAAGACTCAGCCAATGATCAGTTCCAGGAAGATCAAAGAAGGAGTAAAGTAACCTGTGATACTGTTACAATTAGAAGACGCATAAATGAAGCCAATCTATCGGCAACAAACCTCCGCAAAGTCCTGTTGTTGGAAAAAAAGATGTGCTGAAGAGCTTACAATCTGCCAAAGAACACATTGACTGGCCTAAAGAGAAATGGGGAAAAATTGTGTGGACTGATGAAAGATTGTTCTTTTTGGGTGTAGGGGCCACAGACAGTTTGTCAGACAAACACTGAATTGAAGCCCCAGTACAGAGTGAAGCTGGAGGCACAAGTCTCATGATATGTGAATGTTTCTCATACTGTGGTGTTGGGCCTATTTATCACATACCAGGGATCATGGATCAGTTTCAATACATCAAATGCTGAAGAAGAGCTCATGTTGCCTTATGCCGAAGAGTAAATTCTCTTAAAATTGGGGTTTCAACAAGACAATGATCCCAAACACACCAGTAAAGGAGCAACATCTTGGTTCCAGACCAACAAGATTGACGTTATGGAGTGACCAGCCCAATCCCTGGACCTTAATCCAATAGAAAACTTGTGGGGTGACATCAAAAATGGTGTTTGTGAGGCAAAAGCAAGAAATGCAGAAGAATTGTGGAATGAAACAGGTTGTTGGAAGTTGGGGGACTCTTCATTCAGTTGGAGAAATGATAAATAATTACAGACCAACTCCCAAAACATTCCCCTGCATATTTTGGGCCAATTGTTTCAAACCCAAGAATTTCACTCGTTACAGGACTGTGGGCACAGACATTGGAACCGCCGATTGGGCTTAGAATGTAGTAAATATATTGCAGGAATCAGGGAGACATAAGAGTCCAGAGCCTCATTCATCTGAATATAAGACATTACAGCAATAAACTTTTCAGGACACTCAATTGACTGTATTTGTTACAGAGAGGGAATAATTACCAAGAGGGAACGAGGACTCAGATTCCTTATAATTAGACATGTGAGCTAAGGCCATTGTATTATAATTAGACATGTGATCTAAGGCCATTGTATTATAATTAGACATGTGATCTAAGGCCATTGTATTAACACAAATATAGTGGAGGGACATGATGTAAAACAGTAATAATGATTATGGTTCCTGATTTCTTTATTATTCTTTCAGGTGTAGCTAATACGGTAATTACAATGCAGGACAAATACACAATCAGAGGTAGGAGACTCATTGTCTGTTTCTGTAATTAGAAGTAAGGGGAGATTAATATACAGGAGGCTCATTACACAGAGAGGGATAGTGACAAAAGAAAACTGCCCCATAAACAGACAGAGACTGCCCCATACTCAGAGGAGACTGCTTTTACTCAGAAGGAAAACTGTCCCATACTCGGAGGGAAAACTGCCCCATATTCAGAGGAAAAACTGCCCCATACTCAGGAGACTGCTTTTATTCAGAAGGAAAACTGCCCCATACTCAAACAGAGACTGCCCCATACACAGACGAAAAACTGCCCCAATCTCAGAGGAGACTGCTTTTACTCAGAAGGAAAACTGTCCCATACTCGGAGGAAAAACTGCCCCATAATCAGAGGAGACTGCTTTTACTCAGAAGGAAAACTGCCCCATAATCAGAGGGAAAACTGCCCCATAATCAGAGGGAAAACTGCCCCATAATCAGAGGGAAAACTGCCCCATAATCAGAGGAAAAACTGCCCCATACTCAGAGGAGACTGCTTTTACTCAGAAGGAAAACTGTCCCATACTCGGAGGGAAAACTGCCCCATATTCAGAGGAAAAACTGCCCCATACTCAGGAGACTGCTTTTATTCAGAAGGAAAACTGCCCCATACTCAAACAGAGACTGCCCCATACACAGACGAAAAACTGCCCCATTCTCAGAGGAGACTGCTTTTACTCAGAAGGAAAACTGTCCCATACTCGGAGGGAAAACTGCCCCATATTCAGAGGAGACTGCTTTTACTCAGAAGGAAAACTGTCCCATACTCGGAGGGAAAACTGCCCCATATTCAGAGGAAAAACTGCCCCATACTCAGGAGACTGCTTTTATTCAGAAGGAAAACTGCCCCATACTCAAACAGAGACTGCCCCATACACAGACGAAAAACTGCCCCAATCTCAGAGGAGACTGCTTTTACTCAGAAGGAAAACTGTCCCATACTCGGAGGAAAAACTGCCCCATAATCAGAGGAGACTGCTTTTACTCAGAAGGAAAACTGCCCCATAATCAGAGGGAAAACTGCCCCATAATCAGAGGGAAAACTGCCCCATAATCAGAGGAGACTGCTTTTACTCAGAAGGAAAACTGCCCCATACACGGAGGGAAAACTGCCCCATATTCAGAGGAAAAACTGCCCCATACTCAGGAGACTGCTTTTATTCAGAAGGAAAACTGCCCCATACTCAAACAGAGACTGCCCCATACACAGATGAAAAACTGCCCCAATCTCAGAGGAGACTGCTTTTACTCAGAAGGAAAACTGCCCCATACACAGTGGAGACTTCTTTTACTTAGAAGGAAAATTGCCCCATACACAAACAGAGACTGCCCCATACTCAGAAGAAAAACTACCCCATACTGAGAGGGAAAATTGCCCCATACTCAGAGAGAGTATGGGGCAGACTTAAATATCCTTTCAGTCATGGGGGGAGGGGCAACGGTTGAACTTGATGGACATGTCTTTTTTTTTCAACCTAAATAACTATGTTACTTACGATGTTACTACATTACTATGTTACTACATTACTATGTTACTACATTACTATGTTACTTACTATGTTACTGTTCTTGGGCTCTTGAGTGACCGTTATTGGTCTTTCTGATGAAGCCAATGGCCAATCAATAAATGGTTTAAACTCTGCACTTGCTGAAATGTTTAGGGTGGGGGTTTCCTATTTTATTCTTTCCTCCTCTTTGGGATAAAATAATGACACTGCGAAGGTTTATCGATCACATTGACTTTACTAATAATAATGACGGAAACGGGACGAGCAGAAGAGGGAGATTTTCCGGGTGGAAAGATTCCAACGCGATTCTTAGAGTTTACAGGCGGGAAACGCAGAGTCTGTAGGGAAGAGAAAACAAGTAAAATCTGGTTATATGAGAGAATCTCTATTAAATCCATGAGTGTTTTAGTCTGATTACAATCATAAAGTCGCCTAAAATCCTTAAAGGGATCCTGTCGTGGGAAAAAATTTCCAGCAGAATTCTGCACTGAAATCCATTTCTCAAAAGAGCAAACAGATTTTTTTATATTCAATTTTGAAATCTGACATGGGGCTAGACATATTGTCAGTTTCCCAGCTGCCCCTGGTCATGTGACTTGTGCTCTGATAAACTTCAGTTACTCTTTATTGCTGTACTGCAAGTTGGACTGATATCACCCCCCCAGCAGCCAAACAACAGAACAATGGGAAGGTAACCAGATAGCAGCTCCCTAACACAAGATAACAGCTGCCTGGTAGATCTAAGAACAGCACTCAATAGTAAAATCCAGGTCCCACTGAGACACATTGAGTTAGATTGAGAAGGAAAAACAGCAGCCTGCCAGAAAGCAGTTCTCTCCACAAGTCACATGACCTGGGGCAGCTGGGAAATAACAGCTCCCTGGAAGATCTAAGAACAACACTCAATAGTAAAAGCCAAGTCCCTCTGAGACTGATTCAGTTACATTAAGTAGGAGAAATCACAGCCTGCCAGAAAGCATTTCTCTCCTAAAGTGCAGGCACAAGTCACATGACTGGGGCAGCTGGGAAATTGACAAAATGTCTAGCCCCATGTCAGATTTCAAAATTGAATATAAAAAAATCTGTTTGCTCTTTTGAGAAATGGATTTCAGTGCAGAATTCTGCTGGAGCAGCACTATTAACTATAAAAAACGTTTTCCCATGACAGTATCCCTTTAATGATTTCCATTTTCTCTGTAATAATAAAACAGTAGTTTGTACTTGATCCCAACTAAGATATAATTAATCCTTATTGGAAGCAAAACCAGCCTATTGGCTTTATTTAACGTTTATTTGATTTTTTTAGTAGACTTAGGACAGAGCCAACCGCTCAGATTCGGGGAGATTAGTCGCCCGGCAACCAATCGCCGCTTCTTCGAGGCGACTAATCTCCCCAAAATGCCTCCTGCCGGCTAAAATCTCAATCGCCAGTGGATGGCACTCGGATCGCTTTGTTTTCCGAAGTCGCCGAAGTTTCCTCGGGCGACTTCGGAAAACAAATCACACTGATCTCAATGGCGATTTTAATAATGGCCAATTATTATTATTTTTTTTTCAAGTGATCTTCTGGTCACATTGATTTAGTCTTTTCTAATGCATCAGTTATGCCAGTAAAGGAGGTAACATGGAGGCTCTATTCAGCGCGTAATTAATCGAATTGTTTTTATTGTAGAAGATAAATATAAAGGTGGTCATTTATCAATGAGTCGGCTAAAAGGCTCACAATTGTTGCTTATGACTGGCGGCTATTGATTTATGGAGTACAAAGCGGCACTTTTTGTGGTTAATGAGCGCGGCGCTCTTTTATGACTTCCGCTACTTTTGTCATTTATCACAGGGATGGAAAATGCCCCTCGTTTATTAGCGAGAGGAAAATACCAGCGACACCTTTGAGGTGTCAGTGACCCCCGACTGTTATCTCCCCCCGACTGAACACCAAAACAAGCAAGAAGTTAAAGGGGTTGTTCACCTTTAAATTAAGGTTTCATATGACTTAAAAAGTGTGATATTCTGAGACTGTGGGGGTCATTTATCAACACTGGGCAAATGTGCCCATGGGCAGTAACCCATGGCAACCAATCAGATTGCTGCATTCATTGTTCTACTTGCAGCTGGCTTTAAAAAGTCACTGATTGGTTGCTATAGGTAACTGCCCATGGGCACATTTGCCCACTGTTGATAAATGAGCCCCAATTTGCAATTGGTTTTAATTTTTTATTATTTGTGGTTTTTGAGTTATTTAGCTTTTTATTCAGCAGCTCTCCAGTTTGTAATTTCCGCCATCTGGTTGCTAGGGTCCCAATTACCCTAGCAACCATGCATTGATTTGAATAAGAATTGAATATGAATAGGAGAGGCCTCCTTAGAAACACGAGTCATAAAAAGTAGCCATAAATAAATATATAGCTTTACAGTGCAGTTGTTTTTTTTTTTTTTAGATGGGGTCAGTGACCCCCATTTGGAAAATGGAAAGGCAAATAATGTAAAAACGATAAAGAATAAATTAAATGTAGCTCAGAATTGGCCGTTCTATAATATACTAAAAGTTAAGGTTTAAGGTGAACCCCCTCACCACCAATTAGAAGGAAATCAGCCAACACCCCAAGGCCTGTTAAATGATGCAGTTGCACATGGACAAAATGTTATACAGCTGTAAATGTATGAACCTTACGATCCTAATCAATGCACCATCCACCTACCAGTCATATACAGCAGCGGCAGCAACAATGCAACAATGCAGCAGCGCATGTTAATGCAGTTAATATATAATATTCAAATCCTGAAAATCTGGTTATTATTTTTTTTTTTTTCTTCAAAACTTGGTAAGTAAAAACGAGGTTAATTGTTACTAACATGCACAAGTCCGTTTCTTACCCCTCCTACAGGGGGCGCCGTCTCTTCTAGGCTAAAAGGGCAGAGAGACAGAGAGAGCTGCAAGATGAGACAGACTTAAGCTGGCCATAGACGCAAAGATCCTATCATACCAATCAGGGGCGTAACTATAGAGGAAGCAGACCCTGCGGCTGCAGGGGGGCCCAGGAGGTATAGGGGCCCCATGAGGCCCTAATTCATATACAATTTCAATAAATATTGGAGAAACAAGTCAACCTCTAAACATTTCGGGGGCCTGAAAAATTATTTGCTGTGGGGCCCAGTAATATCTAGTTACGTCACTGATACCAATCGAGGATTCGTACGATTTTCGGACTGTGCATGGAGAGTGCCGACATATTTCGTCCAGTGGAGATCGGTCGTTTGATCAATCGGACAGGTTTAATTTTGTCCCGACCGATCCCGCCGGAGCCCATTGCGCTCTCAACGTAATCTGATCAGCCATAGGGCCGAACGTTCAGATTGCCCCCAATATAGCCCTGCCCGTTAGTGGCATATCGGGAAAAGATCGGCTCGTTTGGTGATATCGTCTATGGCCACCTTCAGGGTAGAACTACACGGGCGATTTCCACGTGTTTTCGGCAGATCTGGCACGATCAAGACGGATGCGACGGAAAACAAGGTAAGAAATACAAATGTCGGATCTTGTGGCAGCGTTCATCCGACATGACACAACTGTCGTATGCAGACACAGCATGCAGCGCTTCGGATCCGTCGGAAACGCACCAAATTCGCCCATGTAGTTCTACCCTAAAGGTTCCGTTACACCGGCACATACTGGAGCCCTGCATGGGACACAACCTGACTGATAACTGCCTGGGCTTATTCACATACTGGCTAAGCTGAAAATTCTGTTAGCATTGGTGCCGGAATTTCATTGTGCGCTCAGTTTTACAGCCGGTGATGCACATTGCTCTTGCCATCAAGACTTTTGCAGTTTTATCTGTATGTGAAATCCATGCACAATCGGTGTAATGCGTGACTGCAAGGGATTTGCGCCAAAAGCCACCCCTTCATTTCCGCACAGTTACCGATTGGTCCGCACATGTTGCGTCTTACGTAGGACACAGTTATATGACGCCTGTCCACAGCCACTGAGATGTGCCACGGTTTTCCCTTCATTATCCCACACCTGCAGGACCCCCTAGCCACCAAATAAATGAAGCGTTTCTACGAAAAAGGATATATATATATTTATCCAGCAATGATTGTATCCGCTAGATACTGCACACTGGTTTCCAGCTGATTTTATTTAAATAATGTCCCTTCAAACCTCAGAGCTTGTATATTTCTGCAGGTTTATATCGTCCGCGCACCACAAATCCATTGGCTGCTACAGCCCTGCGTTGCCGACCCCTTCCCCGTCACTTACCCAAAGGGAAATATTCAGGCAGTTTACGGAGATAAATCTCTTCATCTTTCTCCAGGAAGACGCAGATGATCACACGGTCAAACTAGAGAAATAGAGAATTTAGTTACAGATAGACACGGAGATCCAAATTACAGAAAGACCCTTTATCCGAAAAACAGGTCCCAATGTATATTTTCTTTCATTTCTCTCTTCCTTTGTATTATCCCTTCAGTTTTCTATCACCTACTTTCAGTCTTTCCCTGTAACATATTTGCTAATTCTCCAGCCTGTAATTCCATCTCACTAAGTTCTCTAACTGCCCTCAAGGAAAACGTTTATGGCACTTGGGCAATTGCACTGGTAGAGACCAATAGGCCCAGGCTTCAATGGAATCTTCCAATGGCAGATGTGCTTGTAGCTGTGTTCCCTTCTTATGATTGGTAGGAACAGCATAAAGGGGTCGTTCACCTTTAAATTCCCATTAAGTATGATGTAGAACAGGGGCCCCCAACCTTTTTTTTTTTTTTTCGGGAAGTTTTTAACTTCGGGTGAATAGGCTGTATTCGAAACGTTCGAATTGAAGTTTTACCGCATATCGATCGAATTTCAATCGAAGGATTTGCCCCAAAAAAATTCGATTTTTTTTCAAAGTCCACCAATTGACTCCAAATAGGTTCTAGGGTGTCCCCCATAGGCTAAAACAGCAATTCGGCAGGTTTTACATGGCGAATGGTCGAAGTTAAAGTTTTAAAGAGACAGTACATGATACATTTCGATATTCAAATAGTCACATTTTTTTCAAATTTGAATAGAATATTGGATTATTCGATAGTAGAAGTGCACTAAAAATAGCTCAAAAATCGAATTTTAAAATGAGATTTTTCAGTTCGACCCTTGATAACTCGGCCCCTTACTGTAACAATGAAAACAGGTTTATTCTTTCTGCAACACAAGGAAGAAGATCCTCTTGTCTGTCCTTCTCTCCTTCTTTTTTCTCTTCTTCCCCCCCACCCTCTTACTCTTTTCTTTGTTTTCTCACCTTCTCTTTATTTTCCTCCAGAAATTCCCGTATGGTCTTCAGGGCCATATCAGCTGCTGCTTCAGGCGGATACCCTGCAAGAACCCAAATATTGGTGGGGGCAGATAAAAAAGTAGCAGCGGCTCCACTCACTCACATTCCAGCACTCACACACACTCACACACACACTCACACACACACTCCAACACTTGCACAAACACACTCCGGTACTCACACACACATTCTGACACTCGCACACACTCCGGCACTCTCATACACTCCGGCACTTGCACACACACACACACTCCGGTACTCACACACATTCTGACACTCGCGCACACACACTCCGACACTCGCACACTCCGACACTCACACACACTCCAACACTGGCACACACACACACACTCCGGCACTCACACTCCGGCACTTGCACACACACACTCCAGCACTCACACACTCCGATACTCGCACACACTCCTACACTCGCACACACATACACTCCGGCACTCACACACACTCCGGCACTCACACACTCCTACACTCCGGCACTCACACTCCGGCACTCACACACTCCTACACTCGCACTCACACACTCCTACACTCACACACACACACTCCGGCACTCACACACACACACTCCGGCACTCACACACTCCTACACTCACACACACACACTCCGGCACTCACACACTCCTACACTCACACACACTCCGGCACTCACACTCCGGCACTCACACACTCCTACACTCACACACACACACTCCGGCACTCACACACTCCTACACTCACACACACTCCGGCACTCACACTCCGGCACTCACACACTCCTACACTCACACACACTCCGGCACTCACACTCCGGCACTCACACACTCCTACACTCACACACACACACATTCTGACACTCGCACACACACAGGTACAAATGCACTTACCAAACACTCCGGTGGAAATACAAGGGAAAGCCTGAGAAAGATAATCATTTTTTTAATAAAGAAATATAATATTGTGACAGTAATTATAATCCAAATTTACATTCACTGTGTGAATTGCTTATTAGTTCTATTCTGCTTCAACAACACAAATGTGCCTCAGGCTGATCAAGTGGAAGTGAGTTAAAATGCGCTGGAATTGTTCTGTAAATAAATTAAATCTTATTGTCAATAAACAGCTGCTCGTGTAAACGTGGGAAATCACTGGGAAGGAAGATGTTCAGGGCACTAACTTTCCTCTTATGTCTCCAGCAGAGCCGGGTCTGGTCACAGAGATTTATAAACTGAAGCCAATAACAGATCCATTACTAATTGGGCTTTTTTTAGGTTTTTTTTAAATCACAGATCCAGCTTTAAATAAATGGATACCAACCCCTCTCTAAACAAATGGTCACATTAGATTTGTATCATAGGCCTATGAGTAATTGCTCCAACAGGCACAGAACGCGTCAGGCCTTCATCTGTATGTCTTAATAAATGGTTTTTAATTATAGTTTTGGTTATCACTTTTTTGGAGAAAAACGAACAAATTTTGGATGTTGCCACCTGCCTATTAAGTTGAACTCTACCCAATTTCTCTAATTAAAAAGTATATCACAAATGCCAAACATATGGGCCACTGACGTACTCGTTACACGGCCAACATCGGATTGGAGCTGTTTAGTTTTACTACTGTGTTCCAATGGCACATGTCGCATTGTTATCACTACATTGTGTATAACAACACTGGACTAGTTAGGGTGCCACAAATTATATTGGAAAAAGGGGGAAATCCATAAAAAAAGGGTAAAAGTAAAAAACCAGATGGAAAAGAGGAGAGAGATGGGGGAAGGGAACGGTGCCGAAGACAGAGAGAAGGATGGTGAAAGCATATGGGAAGGGGATCACGGGAGAAATAAAGGATAAGTAAACCTTTAAAATAAGTGAATGTAAAATTGATGAGTGCTATTCTAAACACTTTTGTCATTTACATTATTTATTATTTATTCCAAGATATTAAGGGATACATGTGCTGTTACTATGAATGAATTGTGTTACAACAGCGCCACCTGCTGGTCAGTTTCCCACCAGTCTGACCATAAGTGAATGTAAAGTTGATGAGGGGGCTATTCTAAGCACATTATGTATTTACTTTTAATTCCAAAATATTAAGGGATACATATACTGTTAATATGAATGAATTTTGTTACAACAGCGCCACCTGCTGGTCAGTTTCCCACCAGTCTGACCAGCAAGTAGTCAAGGAAGTTGTCAGGAGAAAGAAAGAGGCTGATGTTCTTCTGCTTAGGAAAGATGCGAGAAAGGTTTCTAATTTTATTCCTAAGCAGAAGAACATCAGCCTCTTTCTTTCTCCTGACAACTTCCTTGACTACTTGCTGGTCAGACTGGTGGGAAACTGACCAGCAGGTGGCGCTGTTGTAACACAATTCATTCATATTAACAGTATATGTATCCCTTAATACCTTGGAATTAAAAGTAAATACATAATGTGCTTAGAATAGCCCCCTCATCAACTTTACATTCACTTATGGTCAGACTGGTGGGAAACTGACCAGCAGGTGGTGCTGTTGTAACAAAATTCATTCATATTAAAGGGATCGGGTCATCAGAAAACATGTTTTTTTCAAAACACATCAGTTAATAGTGCTACTCCAGCAGAATTCTGCAATGAAATCCATTTCTCAAAAGAGCAAACAGATTTTTTTATATTCAATTTTGAAATCTGACATGGGGCTAGACATTTTGTCAATTTCCCATCTGCCCCTGGTCATGTGGTAAAGTAACCCAGGCCACCCTGTATGTGCTTCCAAACGTATGATTGATAAATGATCCCTGCTGATTGGTTGTGTTATCGGTTACTAGATCTGCTTTAGTTACATTAGCCCTGTATGTGTCTCTGAAACCTCCCTCCACTCTTACCAAGGAGCGGATCTTGCCCTCGACTGCAGCCAACAGGCTGTTCCGGTAGCAGTTGCTCAAGTCTTCCTCCTGAGCTGATCCGAGGTCTCCTTGTACCACCGGCCCTACTGTGTGAATCACATCTGCAGAGCACAAAGGTTACTGAAAACTGGATTACGGAATGCCCATCTTCCATAGACTTCATTTTATCAAAAATAATCCGCATTTTTAAAAATGATTTCCTTTTTCTGTGTAATAATAAAACAGTAACTTGTACTTGATCCCAACTAAGATATAATTAATCCTTATTGGAGGAAAACCAGCCTATTGGCTTTATTTCATGTTTATATGATTTTCTAGTAGACTTAAGGTATGAAGATCCAAATTACAGAAAGATCCGTTATCTGGAAAACCCCAGGTCCCGAGCATTCTGGATAACAGGTCCCATACCTTTTCTTTGTTTTAGTTGTACTATTTACATCAGAGACATCAATCCTGAGGCCTGCCGGATGTAGTTGAACTGCAAGTATTCCAAGGCTATATTGCTGGGGGGGGGGGCACTGGATGGACATCAGTTGCTTATATATAGGGTTGCCATCCGGCTGGTATTTTACCGGCCTAGCTGGTAAAACACCTGCCAAGGCCGGGGCCGGTATTACAAATTTACCGGCAATGTAGTTGTTGGTAATTTGTAATACCCTTAAGAAAAATCCCTTGGCCCGCCCCCAATTCGCTCAGTACTTACTGTTTTTTCAGGTTTCTGTCCATTGCGTGTGTTGCCCCGCCCCCTGTGAATCACATTGTGTGACTCCGCCCCCTTTACGGCAGGGACAGCCCCTTTTTGTTCCCACCGGCCAGTAAAATTTTTTAGAAAAGGTGGCAACCCTACTTATATATAACTTTATCCTTTAAGTTGTGTCCTTGGCCTTCCAGAATTATTGACCAACCCTCCATGCTTTAACCCAGGCTTGGACATAGCTGTACCTCTATGCTGCTGCCAATGGGCTACCAAGAGACATGAGTGGCAGTAGGTGTACAAACCTAGACCACTTTCTGCTGTGATATATACATTTGGGGTATATTTTGCACCTTGAAGGTCACACTCACAGTTGGCAGGCAGTAGGTATCCACAGGTCATCTTGGCCAGTCCAGTTTGGCAGCCACCAAGAGAGCTGCACTCCAGCTTCAAGAGAGGGCCAGCAGCTCGGTGTATGCATCCATCAACTGAAGGAATGAGAGAAGGAAAGGGTACAAACAGTATAAATAAAAGAGGACCCGTCACCCCAAAAAAATATTCCAAATCCTATTTTATCACATTAGTCAAGCAAAATGAACTTTAATTACTCTATATAAATTATTTGCCTTTTGTTTCCTTCAGTCTGGGATGTCCTAATTATAGCAAGTAGGCAGCAGCCATTTTGTGGACACTGTTATTAAAGGAGAAGGAAAGCTACTGAAGCAGTTTATTGCCAATAGATTAGCCACAATAGTGCAAGATATAAGACTATATTTATTCTGCAGAGTGCTTCACCATACCTGAGTAAACAGCTCTAGAAACTCTCTTTGTTTGTTTAGGATAGCAGCTGCCATATTAGCTTGGTGTGACATCACTTCCTGCCTGAGTCTCTCCCTGCTCACTCATAGCTCTGGGCTCAGATTACTGCAGGAAGGGGAGGAGGGAGAGAGGAGCAAACTGAGCATGCTCAAGCCCTAGCCCTGGAGGTTTAAGCTGAAAACAGTAAGTCTGATACAGAAGCCCATGAGTACACAATAGAAGGAAAGAAATGTGATGTTTCTTTTGACAGAGGACTCAGACTCTATCTATTTTTTATTTATATAGATCTTTCTGATAAAGCTTACTTAGTTTTAGCCTTTCCTTATCCTTTAAGACAAGTCTTGTATCATCTCAGAATCTTGTTTGTGCACCAGAATGGGGGACCTGATGTCCATCCCCATGTCCTGGCTACACAATTAAATGGTGAAGAGATTGGGGGGAATGTGGGGAGAGCAGTGACATGTAGGAAGTACTGAAGGGAAAGTGAAAGTAATTTCCTGCCCCGCCTCTATGCCTAAAATATACAGGGGGGTTGGCAATATTTGATTGACAGCTGATATTTTTAAATGAGTTTACAACCGCTATAAATGCTTTAATAAAAAAATAAAATCGGGGTTTCATGTATAATTTGAAAAGAACTTTTATTATACAGCTTTTTATGTCTGGGTGACAGGTCCACTTTAAGGAAGAGAGAAGATATACAAAAGTGAGATGAAAAAATAGTTTACCTTTATTAACAAACGTGTGCCATTATGCACCTGTACAGAACCCCTTAAAACCTACGAACGGTTAGATTTGATCAGTCTAATAGAAAGAGAATCATGAAAGCAAATTTCTGACTAGTTCCCAAAGGTAAATGAGTCCCATTGGTTTCAGCACCATGGAGAGCAGTCATTCTGGCTGATACAATAGAGGCCAACCTGGAGCTTTAGAGATGAGCTTGATCTGCATTTCCCATCAAACTCTTATGTCTTAAGGTGGCCATAGATGCAAAGATCCGCTCGTTTGGCGATGTTGCTAAACGAGTGGATCTTTCCCCGATATGCCATTAACAGGCTTGGCTATATCGAGGGTAATTACGATGTGCCATGAGCTCCGGCGGGATCGGTCGGGTCAAAATCAAACCTGACCGATCGACCAAACGACCGATCTCCGCCGGGCAAAAGATGTCGGCACACGCCACACACGATCTGAAAATCGTACGAATCCTCGATTCGTACGATCGGATCTGTGTGTCTATGGCCAGCTTTAGACTGAGGGCTGCTGTCAAGCCCTATAACTCGCTTTATAATTGAATTGAATATTATAGGATGGCATATTTACTTGCAAGAGTCCCTAAAAACAATATCTCTTTAGTACTTTCCAGATTAGCCTTTCCATCTTAATTCAGGCGCCACTCCAATGCCGTTTTCTGCATATTTAGTTCCCATTTTATAATGTTACCTGCCATTATCAGCAGAACTACCTATGGTGGAGCAGGTGCAACTCACTGAAACCAAATCCTTAAGAGGCTCATTACAAGCTACAGATCACGTATATATATTTTTTTAGCGTTGCTGTGTGCCACAAAACTGCACCAGGGCCCTGCAAGATTTTTTTTCTTCCTCTTCCTCTTCCTCTTCTTCTTCTTCTTTTTCTGCAATGTAAGCTCCCTCTCTCTAGCTGTTCTGCTTCTTCCCCAGTGGGACTCAATTAAACGTCATTTCATGATTTGGTTCTAATCTGGTAATTTGTAATTTAGCTGGAAATCAAATCAACAACACGCAAGGAGCAGCCGGCCTCTGTAGTCTGATATATAAACAAGAGCTGAATCAGATCACATTAAAATACACTTAAAAAGAAAATACACAACCTTAGAAAACCCTACGAGGAAGGCAGAACTCAAATTGAAATATTCAACGAGAGTGGAGCCCTAATGGAGCATTATTATGAATTGCAAATCTGGGATTTATGGACGGGAATGAAAGGGAATTATGAGAGTGGGAAGCTTTGGGGCAATGGCGCATGATGAGTCTGATCCCTATGGCTCATGTCTTGAATCGCTGACGGAAATACCTTGAACGGTTTTGAGTTTTGAGCATTCAAAAGGTTTATATTTAGAATTTTGTGTCTCAGCAAGAACGGATAACAAAGGTACAGAATTTAGCTAATAACACTGTAATTTGCTCATCAGTCAAGCTGTCTCTTCCCTGGCCAGTAATGATGCAATTTAGCTTGTGGACTATATTTTATAAATATATATATATATATATATATACATATAGATAATTGAGTAATAAAGCTGCCCGGGTTCATTTTCCCTGACGTCGTAAGTAAACGACCCCTTCATTTTCATTAGTAGTCACACTTATAGAGGATTTTTATACAATGCCTAATCCCAGTAGGGGGGAGTCCCTCAAAAGTATTGTACTATGTCCATAATATGATTGGATTTAATTGTTAATGGATAATTCACTTTAAGCCTTGAAGGCAGGTTGCACACGAGGGCCACTAACATCTAGAGATGAACTAAAAGCAACAAGGGAATAGAACAAATAGAAATTGATTTTATTCATGCACTGAATCCACGATTGAGATTGGCGTGCAGACTTATTCCAGACTTATTCCAGTCTATTTCCAGTTTTATTCCAGTCTTGTTCCAGTCTTATTCCAGACTATTTCCAGATTTATTCCAGATTTATTCCAGTCTTATTCCAGTCTTGTTCCAGTCTTGTTCCAGTCTTGTTCCAGACTTGTTCCAGACTTATTCCAGTCTATTTCCAGACTTATTCCAGTCTTATTCCAGACTTGTTCCAGACTTATTCCAGTCTATTTCCAGACTTATTCCAGTCTTATTCCAGTCTTGTTCCAGACTTATTCCAGTCTATTTCCAGACTTATTCCAGTCTTATTCCAGACTTATTCCAGTCTTGTTCCAGTCTTGTTCCAGACTTATTCCAGTCTTCTTTCAGACTTATTCCAGACTTGTTCCAGTCTTGTTCCAGTCTTATTCCAGTCTTATTCCTGTCTTATTCCAGTCTTATTTCAGACTTATTCCAGACTTATTCCAGTCTTATTCCAGACTTATTCAAGTCTTATTCCAGTCTTATTCCAGTATATTTTACAGGAATAGGACGAGGCCAGATCCTTAGAGTGAGGCGTAACTTTATCTGAACCCGTAACATTTTCTTGGGGACGATGCATTTTTGGGAATTTTTGCAACGCGTGTAGCAAGAGAAATCATATATAATGTATCTAGTAATGGACCAAAAATGTGAGGCACAGGGAACTTCAAGAACTGACTGATACCAAGAGATGAAAGGTTAAAACGAAGGCCAGGAGGAAATATTAACATTGTAAAGGAATAAGGGTAGAACTACCTGCGATCGCATCCATTCCAACACGATGAGATGAATCGCAGGCGTCACGTCGGATGCACCGAATCTAAGGTAAGTAATAGAAATGTCGGGTGTTGTCGGTGCGTGCATCTGACACAACACGACTGTGGGATGAAGATGCAACATGCAGCGGTTGCATCCGACAGTCATCCGACATTCCTATAACTTACCTGCAATTCATCTCAGTGCAGCGGGAACAGTTGCTATCGCAGGTAAAAGTGCTCGTGTGGTTCTACTGTAAAGCTGGAAAAGGGTAAATGGCAGTATATAATCACTAGAATCTCCTGGGCTCATTTATAAGTATATACCACAAGTCCCAGGGCCACAGTGGGGCTAATTTATCAACACTGGGTATGGGCAGTTACCCATAGCAACCAATCAGTGACCGGGTTTTAATGCCAGCTCCAAGTAGAACAATGAATGCAAGAATTTGATTGGTTGCCGAGGTTTACTGCCCATGGGCAATTTCGCCCAGTGTTGATAAATGAGCCCCAGTGTGTGTGTGTAATAATGCTAAATACAGAACAGGACCCCATAACTGGGAGCAGATTTAGAGCAGAGGATTCCTACAATACAAGACACTATTGGCCAGATTCAATTTGATGAGAAACATTTATGTCACTGTTTATCACAGGGGGAAAAAACTGGAACTGAATTAGGAGAAATGTTATTTTTGTTCTAATTGAATTTCGCCCGTGAGTTGTCACGTGATAAACCATAAAATAACTCTGCTGGCAGGTGAGAGAAGGGAACTGATAAGGGAAGCAGAGGAGGAGAGAGCGGCTTCTTACCTGTATGTTTTGTGATCACATTCTAATGTAACTATTCTGTTAATACACACAAATTATATATATTAATCCAATCTCCCTCCTGCCCTCCTAATTCCACTAGCAACACTTTACTGGGGCCCTCCCTTCCCCACCTCTCTCACTTTAGCTTTCCTTCCTTCCTTCCTTCCATCTGTCCTTCCTTCCTTTCTTCCTTCCTTCCTTCCCTGTTTTAATTGCTTTTTCAATCCCATTAACTCTAAGCTCAGGTACTTATTGGAGCAATAAATCAGAGACAAAGACACACAGCTCTATATCGAGGAGTAGCGCCATATACTGTATAATTGGCAGATCGTTATGTACAACTAAGAGTCGGGTAGGAATGACTGACAGTTGCAAATAACTGAACGAATAGCAGAAAGCTGCACAGTAATGGCATGCAACTGACAGCCGTGTACAATTTACAGACAAGAGTCCACATGCAGCAGTGCATAACTGTAACAGGCGGTGGGAATGTATGTGTGCGAGGGACAGTTATATGTATGAGGCACAGAGTCCTAACAAATGTAGGGAGGGGAAGCAGAGTGAACGAATGGCACTTGTTTATAACAAACAGACTGTCTTGATTGACTAACAAAGAAATGGAAAAATGACAGTTGGTAATGAATGGTGATTGTGTGTAAATGTCAGTTTCTTAGTATGGGCCAGCAAAGAAAAGCCAATAGTGCTGCTACTGCTGCTGAATTGCATCGACAGGCAACAATCTTCTATAGCTATCCAACTGGCGGCCCACGGGCCAGACCCCTTTATGTGGCCCCCCCACATAAAAGTCTGCCTCCTGTTACTATTTACCTTTGAGTAAGCTTTAGAAGGTATCAGTACTGAGATTTACTGGCCCCTGCATTGTTCACACCCGTGTGTCATACTCTGCCTGTCCTATGCTCCCTGTGTGTGTCATACTCTGCCTGTCCTATGCTCCCTGTGTGTGTCATACTCTGCCTGCCCTATGCTCCCTGTGTGTGTCATACTCTGCCTTCCCTATGCTCCCTGTGTGTGTCATACTTTGCCTGCCCTATACTCCCTGTGTGTGTCATACTCTGCCTGTCCTATGCTCCCTGTGTGTGTGTGTCATACTCTGCCTGCCCTATGCTCCCTGTGTGTGTCATACTCTGCCTGTCCTATGCTCCCTGTGTGTGTCATACTCTGCCTGTCCTATGCTCCCTCTGTGTGTGTGTCATACTCTGCCTGCCCTATGCTCCCTGTGTGTGCCATACTCTGCCTGCCCTATGCTCCCTGTGTGTGCCATACTCTGCCTGCCCTATGCTCCCTGTGTGTGTCATACTCTGCCTGCCCTATACTCCCTGTGTCTGCCATACTCTGCCTGTCCTATGCTCCCTGTGTGTGTGTCATACTCTGCCTGTCCTATGCTCCCTGTGTGTGTCATACTCTGCCTGCCCTATGCTCCCTGTGTGTGTCATACTCTGCCTTCCCTATGCTCCCTGTGTGTGTCATACTTTGCCTGCCCTATGCTCCCTGTGTGTGTCATATTCTGCCTGTCCTATACTCCCTGTGTGTGTCATACTCTGCCTGTCCTATGCTCCCTGTGTGTGTGTGTCATACTCTGCCTGCCCTATGCTCCCTGTGTGTGTCATACTCTGCCTTCCCTATGCTCCCTGTGTGTGTCATACTTTGCCTGCCCTATGCTCCCTGTGTGTGTCATATTCTGCCTGTCCTATGCTCCCTGTGTGTGTCATACTCTGCCTGTCCTATGCTCCCTGTGTGTGTGTGTGTCATACTCTGCCTGCCCTATGCTCCCTGTGTGTGTCATACTCTGCCTGCCCTATGCTCCCTGTGTGTGTCATACTCTGCCTGCCCTATACTCCCTGTGTGTGCCATACTCTGCCTGTCCTATGATCCCTGTGTGTGTGTCATACTCTGCCTGCCCTATGCTCCCTGTATGTGCCATACTCTGCCTGCCCTATGCTACCTGTGTGTGTCATACTCTGCCTGTCCTATGCTCCCTGTGTGTGTCATACTCTGCCTGTCCTATGCTCCCTGTGTGTGTCATACTCTGCCTGTCCTATGCTCCCTGTGTGTGTGTGTCATACTCTGCCTGCCCTATGCTCCCTGTGTGTGTCATACTCTGCCTGCCCTATGCTCCCTGTGTGTGCCATACTCTGCCTGTCCTATGATCCCTGTGTGTGTCATACTCTGCCTTCCCTATGCTCCCTGTGTGTGTCATACTCTGCCTGCCCTATGCTCCCTGTGTGTGTCATACTCTGCCTGCCCTATGCTCCCTGTATGTGTCATACTCTGCCTGCCCTATGCTCCCTGTGTGTGCCATACTCTGCCTGTCCTATGCTCCCTGTGTGTGCCATACTCTGCCTGCCCTATGCTCCCTGTGTGTGTCATACTCTGCCTGTCCTATGCTCCCTGTGTGTGCCATACTCTGCCTGCCCTATGCTCCCTGTGTGTGCCATACTCTGCCTGCCCTATGCTCCCTGTGTGTGCCATACTCTGCCTGCCCTATGCTCCCTGTGTGTGCCATACTCTGCCTGCCCTATGCTCCCTGTGTGTGCCATACTCTGCCTGCCCTATGCTCCCTGTGTGTGCCATACTCTGCCTGTCCTATGATCCCTGTGTGTGCCATACTCTGCCTGCCCTATGCTCCCTGTGTATGTCATACTCTGCCTGCCCTATGCTCATTGTGTGTGCCATACTCTGCCTGCCCTATGCTCCCTGTGTGTGTCATACTCTGCCTGCCATATGCTCATTGTGTGTGTCATACTCTGCCTGCCCTATGCTCCCTGTGTGTGCCATACTCTGCCTGCCCTATGCTCCCTGTGTGTGCCATACTCTGCCTGCCCTATGCTCCCTGTGTGTGCCATACTCTGCCTGCCCTATGCTCCCTGTGTGTGCCATACTCTGCCTGCCCTATGCTCCCTGTGTGTGCCATACTCTGCCTGTCCTATGATCCCTGTGTGTGCCATACTCTGCCTGTCCTATGCTCCCTGTGTGTGCCATACTCTGCCTGCCATATGCTCATTGTGTGTGTCATACTCTGCCTGCCCTGACATAGGAATTCCATGTTCATCTGTAAAGTATGGAGCACCACATGGAGTGTATTGCATAAAATACAATATTTATTCAATCCATTAAAAATCAATACAAAAGAACGCCGTGTGTATGTAGAACCATTACGCTTGACGAGTTTCGTAGCCCTCCGGCTACTTTCTCAAAAGCATTTGAGAAAGTAGCCGGAGGGCTACGAAACGTGTCAATCGTATTGGTATTGATTCATTTTTAATGGATTGAATAAATATTGGATTTTATGCAATTCCATGCGGTGCTCCATGCGTTACAGATGAACTTTGATTGATGATATCACTGTGAGTAGTTGTACCGGGTGCTCCCTACATATTGTTCTGCTTTGCAATCACAGGAATTCCATGTGTCAGACCCTGAGTGCTCTGAGATATTCATTGAAGGCTTTGGTTAACTCTTCAGTTTCCAGTCATTCTTATTCCTGTGGATTTGATGCTGATCAAACTGGAGCTGTGCGGACGTATATTCATAGCTGATCAATCAGAATTCCATTAATTCAGAGCAACTCATTCTGGCTCGGGCTTGATCAGTTCCAATTTAATTGGATTTATTATTCATTTTATAAATGCCAACGTTGTTCTGGGTCGATCAGAATTAAACAGTCCATCTGTCTTGTCTAAACAGACTTGTACAACCTCAGCTCCTTCTTTAGATTTATTATCTCGACCACATGAATAATTCCTGTATTTGCCATTAATTGCGTCATTTAACAGAAAGTTATAACATACTTGTACATATTGTATTAATGTAATGCTCTGCCACATGACTTTTTAGCCTACACTAATACACTAATTAGTGTGTACCTTTCTGGTGCAGGTGTGGGATCCATTACCTGGAAACCCATTATCCAGAAAGCTCCCAATTACAGGAAGGCCATGCTTGGACTCCAGTTTATCCAAATAATTAAAATTTTTAAAAATAATTAAAATTTTCCTTTGTATTAATAAAACAGTACAATTATATCCCAACTAAAATATAATTGACCCTTATTGGAGGACCAGCTTATTGGATTTATTTAAAGGGATTCTGTCCCTTCGGATGATTTTTATGATGTAGTTTTTATTTCTAAATGACACAGTTTACACTGCAAATAATTGACTGTACAATATAAAATGTCATTCCTGAAGCAGCAAGTGTATTTAGTTGTAATATTGGTGTGTAGGTGCATCTCAGGTCATTTTGCCTGGTCATGTGATTTCAGAAAGAGCCAGCACTTTAGGATGGAACTGCTTTCTGGCAGCCTGTTGTTTCTCCTACTCAATGGAACTGAATGTGTCTCAGTGGGACCTGGATTTTACTATTGAGTGTTGTTCTTAGATCTACCAGGCAGCTGTTATCTTGTGTTAGGGAGCTGCTATCTGGTTACCTTCCCATTGTTCTGTTGTTAGGCTGCTGGGGGGAAAGGGAGGGGGTGATATTAGGGATGCACCGAATCCAGGATTCATTTCAGGATTCGGCCAGGATTCAAATGCATATGCAAATTAGGATTTGGATTTGGTTTGGTATTCGGACAAATCTTAAGTGGAGGATTCGGGGGTTCGCTGATTCCAAAATAGTGGATTTGGTGCATCCCTAGGTGATATCACTGCAACTTGCAGTACAGCAGTAAAGAGCGACTGAAGTTTATCAGAGCACGAGTCACATGACTGGGGGCACCTGGGAAACTGACCTCATCAGTTTGCTCTTTTGAAAAACAGATTTCAGTGTAGAATTCTGCTGGAGCAGCACTATTAACTGATGTGTTTTGAAAAAAAACATGTTTTCCCATGACCGTATCCCTTTAACGTTTTAAATTATTTTCAGGTAGACAAAGTATGGAGATCTAAATTATGGAAAGATCCATTATCCGCAAAAACCCCATTCTGGATAACCGGCTCCATACCTGTATACATATAAATACCCGGCAGCACAACAGCACGCTATAGGGGATCTATGTTCCAAGATTGCAGAGAAATATTACATTTAATATACACTTATCTCTTCATCCTAGAGTATCACCTTTTAATAGCCATGTCTGAAATGAGGCTACTGATATCTAATTCCCAGATAAAGATGGTCTATAGCTTTATTTAGCTCGTTGATTAGAGTGATGACCCTGTGTAATACATTTTGACCCTTGGTTTCCTGGTGCCTCTAAACTGCTGCGCTTCTTTTTTCATCCATTCGATTTTATTTTATCGTTTTTCTCTAGCATTTATATTCTGGTATGTATGTAGCTTATATACAACTACCATTACTTTGTCACAGGGCATATACCTGGACTTTTACTACTTTTCCTATTTGATTTATGGCAGACACTTTCATACCTCCCAACATTTTGGAAGTAAAAAGAGGGAAAAAAAAATTTCCGCACGTAGCGCAGCAACATTTTTGGACCATGCCCCTTTCTGTGGCCACACCCCCTAATTACCATGTTCATTTTACAAAATTTGGCAGGTTATGAAAGTTTAAAAATATTTCTCCTTATCTAAACCGTTTTTGTGTCTCAAAATTGTTACAAAGTATCTTATTTGCACCTGTTAGCTGTTCTGGGCTCTCTGCCAAAAGCCAATTAAGTGAGAAACTTTGTTTCTTTTTCTGGCTGTTCAGTGCAGAGAAAAGAGGGACTTTCCAGTACAAATGAGGGACTGCAGGTTGAGCTGTCAAAAGAGGGACTGTCCCTCTGAAAAAGGGACAGTTAGAAGGTATGCACTTTGCTGTGCAGCTGACAATAGGAGAATATAAAGCAGTATTTCTATTTATGAATAACTTGAGATACGGCAGATTGTGGCTGTCGGACAACTGACTGTGGACATACAACATATATAAGAGTATATAACTCATAGCTCACAGGTTGTCATGTAGAATTAGACAAGCACCTACGTGAGCAGCAGAACTAACACTCACTCTCCCTGGGAATAACGGAGACGCATATAAGTAACAGACGGCCATGCATCACTGATAACAGAAATAACATGTAAGGACGTGGGGAAAATAATATAAACACTGACATATACATTGTACTTGTCTGGAACGCTAATAGGAAGGAGTGCAAACCCTTTCTTCCACAAGCAGTTGATTTCTTGTTATTTCTATGGAAAAGCTGAGTTGCAAATAGGGGAAGGAGCTTTGGATCTTCATACCTTAAGTCTACTAGAAAATCATGTAAACATTTAGGGGCCCATTTACTTAGCTCGAGTGAAGGAATAGAAGAAAAAATACTTTAAATTTCGAAAGGTCGAATATGGCTACTTCGACCATCAAATTGGCTACTTCACCCTTCGACTACTACTACGACTTCGAATAGAACGATTCGAAAGAAAAATCGTTCGACTATTCGACCGTTGATAAAAAATTCTTCAACCCCCTAGTTCACCACCTAAAACTGACCGAGGCCAATGTTAGTCTATAGGGAAGGTCCCCATTGGCTTCCTAACAATTTTCTGATCGAAGGAATATCCTTCGATCGATGGATTGAAATCCTTCGAATTACTCGATTCGAAGGATTTAATCGTTCGATTGAACGATTATTCCTTCGATCGTTCGATCGTAGGAAGTGCGGTAAATCCTTCGACTTCGATATCGAAGTCGAAGGATTTACATTCGCCAGTCGAATATTGAGGGTTAATTAACCCTCGATATTCGACCTTATGTAAATTTGCCCCTAAATAAACCCAACAGGCTGGTTTTGCTTCCAATAAGGATTAATTATATCTTAGTTGGGATCAAGTACAAGTGACTTTTTTATTATTACACAGAAAAAGGAAATCATTTTTTAAAAATGTGGATTATTTGGATGAAATGGAGTCTATGGGAGAGGGCCTTTCCATAATTTGGAGATTTCTGGATAACTGGTTTCTGGATAAAGGATCCCATACCTGTACTACTATCCAGAATGCTCGGGACATGGGGTTTTCCAAAAAAAGGATCTTTCTGTAATTCGGATTTTGATACCTTAAGTCTACTAGAAAATCATGTAAACATGAAATAAAGCCAATAGGCTGGTTTTGCCTCCAATAAGGATTAATTATATTTTAGTTGGGATCAAGTACAAGCGACTGTTTTATTATTACACAGAAAAAGGAAATCATTTAAAAAAATGTGGATTATTTAATTATAATGGAGTCTATGGGAGACGACCATTCTGTAATTCTGGATAATGGGTTTCCGGATAACCTCACTTATCTACAATACCATTAGCTTGTAGCCTTAGCTTAGTGGTACTTGTGGGATATTCTTTATTCTGTTGTGAAGATCTTAGAGGCAGTTGTATCGTGTTGCTATACCCGTGTGTATATAATAACCAAGAGAAACATGTGAAGAACTGACAGTTGCATCATAACAGACATATATTGTCTTTTATCGGCCAGGATAATGTTTTAGATCCCTCTGTAGATGGACTGCTTGTCTGAGCTTTCTATGAATGACAAGTTTATGCAGAACTGGCAGGGAGCTAATAAAAGAGCTGTCAATAACTGACAGGCAGTTGTCTGTGGCCTAATGATAGCTCAATAATTGACCTATAACAGTATAAATATGACGGGCAGTTGTAAAAATCTGTCAGATAGCTGTGCTTAGCAGAGATAGGTGTAAATAAATGACATTTAGTAGAGCAGAATTGACCTGTCGTCAAATAGAAAATGACAGGCAGCAATTAATGCCTAAACGATTGCTCACAATGCACAAAGCACTGCAAAACTGTCAGTTATGTCAAATTAAAGGGGCCGCCATTTAATAAGGAACATATAACGGGCAACAGAAGTTTGGGTAATGCCTTTGATGGCTGTCCCTGTGTGACTCGGGGCAAGGGAAGGTCAGTTACTGTAAATGGTGGGACCACTGGACATGTTTTAGTATCACAATACAAAGCAGATACTTTACCTCCTCCACCTCCAAGCAGAGAACTGTTCGCTGAAAGAGAGAGAGAAAAAAGAGAGAAAGTGAGTGACTGGGTGGGAATAGGGGAAATGTATGTGAAGATACAATTATAAATTGCAACACGTTATATCTATAAATATAAATATATATGTTTCCCTCAAAGCTTCTCGTTGGGATTCATTAGAGTGCGTTACATGTGGTTGCCCTTTGCAGTGAGAGTGATTGGGTCTCTGAGCTTTATCCAGGAAGCTTTTCTCATTTATTTTCCATCTGCATCTCTTAATCCCGACTTCTTCTTCTTCTTCTTCTTCCCACTCTCGTCTGTGTCAGGGGAATAATTAGCCAGGGATCCCCTATTCCCACAACTGGAGGCCACATCATTTGTTAGATTAATACCCAGACCTAAGTAAGATAAAGTGACGAGGGGAACACTAACGAGAGGGTGAGAGAAGGGAGAAGATTCCTTTGCTTGTGAACTGGATCTCTCAACAGGAGACATATAGGGGCACATTTACCTGGGGTCCAATATCGAGGGTTAATTAACCCTCGATATTTGACTGCCGAATTGAAATCCTTCGACTTCGAATACCGAAGTCGAAGGATTTAGCGCAATTCGTTCGATCGAATGATCGAAGGAATAATCTTTCGATCGAACGATTAAATCCTTCGAATCGAACGATTCGAAGGATTTTAATCCATCGATCAAAAAAACCTTGTAAAGCCTATCGGGACCTTCCCCATAGGCTAACATTGGCCTTGGTAGGTTTTAGGTGGCGAACTAGGGGGTTGCAGTTTTTTTTAAAGAGACAGTACTTCCACTATCGAATAGTCAAACGATTTTTAGTTCGAATCGTTCGAAGGTCGTAGTCGAAGGTCGAAGTTTTTTTCCTCTATTCCTTCACTGGAGCTTAGTGAATGGGCCCCATAATGTGCACAGACCTCATTCCAAAATAAAACCCCAAAGGTGAACTCGGAGCCCTGGCTACTGGGGGAGCCTCGGGGAAGACCTGGGTTCAATTCTCGTGTCAGCAACATCTGTCCGTGCCTCAGGCATCACATTTTCTCTAAAAACAAGGGATGTCGCTTTTCCCTCAAACTATACAAAATTACTAGTGGCCTATAAAAAAAAAATAATACAGATGAGCAAATTGTTGTAACTAGCAGTATTACTGAGTCACATGACCTCAAGGTGTTACCATGTAATACACCAACAGAACAGAAGTTGCCTGTGTGTTTTGTCAAATTTGTATTAAATTGATGAAATTTAATTTAACGAACTATTAACAATTTATTTAGCCTTGCTGGCTTAATATGTTAAAGGACAAGTAAAGCCGAACTAAAGAAGTAGGTAGAAATGTTGTACATGATGTTTTGTGCTTCTGTACCAGCCCAAGGCAACCACAGCCCTTTAGCAGTAAAGATCTGTGTCTCCAAAGATGCCCCAGTAGCTCCCCATCTTCTTTTCTGCTGATTCACTGCACATGCTCTGTGCTGCTGTCACTTACTGAGCTTAGGGAGCCACTCACAATATACAGTACACATAGAATAGAAATGTCACAATATAAGGCTGATTAGTCATTAATACACATAATTACTACATGGCAGCACAGAAACCAGTGCAATTAGCATCAGAATTGAATAATCAGCAAACCTGTAGCATCAGCTTATATTACAGCCAGGGAAGCTCATTTTCTGCTGCTGGATAATTAGTGACGAGCCCTAAGCTTAGCTTCTCAACAGCCAATCAGAACCCACTGAGCATGTGAGTGTCACAGACACTTTCCAAGATGGTGACCCCCTGTGACAAGTTTGAAGTCCTGGATCATTGCTGCTATTGACAAGCTCAAACTTTAGCCTCGTGCAATAAGTTCACTATAGAAAATAGGCCATTTTTAGCCACATTCATTTTTAGGGTTTAGTTCTCCTTTAAAGACTTCAAAGCAGAAAACGGTGTAGGTTTGTGGGTGTAGAACCTCAGCAAATTCAGGGGTAAATGAGTGTCAAGGTACCAGGCAGTGATCTAGGTTTTTTTGTGAACTTTTTAATTTACTATATAGGCACCCAAAGCTGTAGCCTTGAGCCCTTGGGAACCCTACATGGTAAACAGGGCCCTGCTGATTGGTTTGCTACTTGGTGGATATTTGACTGGCCCGGCTAGTAAAACACGGCTACGGATCAGGGCCGGATTGACACATTTCCCAGCAATGTACTTGCTAGATTATATTATCCCTTAAAGGGACAGACCCACCAATGCATTTCCGTTTTCCCACCCTGAGTTGTTATCGGCAAATTATGCCACTGCCCCAACCACAAAAAAAGGCAACATTACCTGCTATGGGATGAAATTATAATAATAATAATAATAATTTGCTCAGTAATTGAGCTCTGTCTCTTGGGTGGGATTAAAAATTCAGTGCAAGGTGCTGAGCAGCGATGGAGGGGGCAAATCAGCAATATCTTGTGATCTGCCTGACCTTGACCCTGCCTGACAATCAAATATTCTGCCAAATCCAAAAAGCAGCAATTATATATATATATATATATATATAAAATGTCATAGATGAATCTGTGTTTGAACCAGGGTGCCCTTGTCTTGTTGCAGAATTGCTATTGACTTGGCTCTGTTTAGATTTATACGTTCGGTTGAAGGACACAACCTTTGCACTTGAGGCCCCCCCACAACTACATGTAAATGAACCCTGAAGTAAAGAGCTGGCCGATCCTCGGCTCACCCCACACAAACCCATTAAAAGCTGCTGGCTCGTTTGCTGTTCATCAGACGAATGTCTAATTTGCATGAGGGGTCCCTGGAGACACATGGAGAATGAGCATAGAGAGCCTGACGCGTTCCTGTATATTGAGCCGCATATGAAATGTCTCTAAAGCAGCTTCCAAGCTCTCCCAAACTCAAATAAAGGACACGTGGAACCTATAAATAAAATACATCACTTTTGTAAACTCAAGCCAAGGTCATGCTGAGCCCAATCACACAAGACTTACTAAGAATTCTGAAGTCATTTTGCACCTATAAAGGTAAAGCAGATCATCAAACTCTTTAAATAAAAGCGATTGATCTGTTCTGGCATCACCAGTGTTACTGGGAGCACTTCACTTCCACATAGTGTTATAAGAGAAAATATATTGGGTTGTTGGGCACCTTTTTGGCTGTTTGCTTGCACCACGCGTTTCGCTTAAAGGGAGTCTGCCATGATTTTTATGGTGTAGTTTTTATTTCTAAATTTACTCTGCAAATAATTCCCTGTACAATATAAAATGTCATTCCTGAAGCAGCAAGTGTATTTAGTTGTAATATTGGTGTAGGTGCATCTCAGCTCATTTTGCCTGGTCATGTGATTTCAGAAAGAGCCAGCACTTTAGGATGGAACTGCTTTCTGGCAGCCTGTTGTTTCTCCTACTCAATGTAACTGAATGTGTCTCAGTGGGACCTGGATTTTACTATTGAGTGCTGTTCTTAGATCTACCAGGCAGCTGTTATCTTGTGTTAGGGAGCTGCTATCTGGTTACCTTCCCATTGTTCTGTTGGCTGCTGAGTAGGAGGGGGTAAAAAAAACAATTAGAGAAAAAACATAATGAAGACCAATTGAAAAGTTGCTTAGAAATGTCCATTCTATTACATACTAAAAGTTAAAGGTGAACTACGCCTTTAAAGCGTTCATGTGGGGGCGCCAGTTAGATGGCAACCAGCAATAAGGCTTTGTGCTGAACTTTCCTATCAGTTTGCCATTAGCAAAGGCAGATTTTACAGACTGTTTTGGGTTGATCCAGACATCCAAACCTTAAAATAAGAACTTCATGTGAGTTTTCCTGTTCCTTTGTAACTAATGAGCACTCAGTAAATGGCGGCTGCTGGGCTCACAGTTTGCCTCTCGCGCTCTGCCCTTAATTCATCCGGATTTCTTATGAGCTTTTTTTAATTTTACGTTTTTCTCCTGCCCCCGGTTAATTAGAAGTGACTGAAGTGCTTTATGTGAGCTGGGAAACAAAACCTTCAACATGTAACGGGGTCAGGAGAGGGATTTGTAAATGGGTTTGTATAGAATAGCAATTGTCATTGGGAATAAAGATAAATATATAGGAAGGTCAGTGATCCCAATGTTATTAATAGGGAATAAAGATAAATATATAGGAAGGTCAGTGATCCCAATGTTATTAATAGGGAATAAAGATAAATATATAGGAAGGTCAGTGATCCCAATGTTATTAATAGGGAATAAAGATAAATATATAGGAAGGTCAGTGATCCTAATGTTATTAATAGGGAATAAAGATAAATATATAGGAAGGTCAGTGATCCCAATGTTATTAATAGGGAATAAAGATAAATATATAGGAAGGCCAGTGATCCCAATGTTATTAATAGGGAATAAAGATAAATATATAGGAAGGTCAGTGATCCCAATGTTATTAATAGGGAATAAAGATAAATATATAGGAAGGTCAGTATTTTTTTCCAGAAAAGATGGCAACCCTACGCCCAGCAGCAATCCCAGGGAGCACTGGGGATGTGTACTCCTGTAAGCATCATCCCCAGAGCTCCGACGCATGCTCGCACGGTGCCGGCAGTAGGACCCAGTGGCCCGAAATCTGGGCCTGGAATTGGCAGTTGCTCATAGCATTGTTGATAAATGCAACTGTACTTGATTAGAGACAAGAGGTAAAAGGGCCGAGCATCATCAATGACTTCTCAATGCCACAATAATTATTATTTGATGGGATATACAGTAGAACCCCTATTCGACGTTTTTCAGGGGACCAGAAAAATTGGTGTCAAATCTGGGAAAATCCATTATGCGTTAGATAGTGGTGGGACCACAAAAAATAGAGTAAAATGCTGGCAAACCTAAAATCGGGGTATAGGACTGGGATAAGTTAGACGTTCCCCACCCCCTTTCGCATGCAATGACAACTGGGGTGTGAACAGTGCAGGGAATAGTTAATTTTGCAGCAACTGAGAGGGGAGCACAGGCAGAAGAGGTAAATGCACAGCGCCCCCCACTGTTACACCTCAGCACCTGCCTCTTCTGCGAACCCCTATTTCTGGCCCTGTCAGTGTATGTAAAATTGATGTTTCACTGTACCTGAAAGGTAAAAGCCACTCAACCAAGACCCACACGGAGGAAGTATTGACGCCCCTCATAGAGAGACATTATCCACATTACTTCTCATAGTTCATCGTACCTCGCCCTCCATGCTCACTTTGGGGCACCTCCGCTAAAATACATGCGCCTCTAAATCCAAAGCGAAGCTCACCCCTTTATTACCAATATAATGGAGCTGTTCATTCCACCGATGACCTGAGCATAATAAAATAAAGTCTTTACAACATGAAACAATTTCGCGTTTACATAGACAATCGGAAGAAATGGATTTAAACATCGCGCAAGTGTTTCCGTAGCTCATTTCTCATGTTAGAAGAGATGATTATAGACTGCAGTTCTGTATCCTCAGCGGTGCCATCGAGACGGAGACCCACCACCTATATTATACGTATATATATATATAAAGCCAGACAAGTGCCAGGATATTTATATTCCTCTAATGCCCACACTCACCAGCTTGCTCATGGTTTCCCTGGTATCCGCGTTTAATGCATTTAGGTGTTATCAGCAAAACGGATACCTGCTGGTTTATTAAAGGGAAGTTTAGTACTGGAAAATTAGATTTTTCTTTTATTCTAAACTAGTTATAGTCACGTCTTGTGCTTGAGCAGAGTGTGTTTGCCACGAGATCTGTGGCGCAGCGGATACATTTAAGAGACAAATATTTATTGTTTTAATCAGAAACTCCGCTTTTTTTGTGCATGTGCACTTTTCTCTAGTTTGTGGTCCCCAGGGTTACCATATAAAGTAGTGGGGACCCCTACACCTGTATAGCCAGGTCCCCAGTATGCCAAACCCAAGCCCTGGGCTACTACACCCCTTTGCCCCTCTCTTTTTTGTAGCAGTCCTTACACCTAATTCCATCTACTATTCCCAGTCGTTGGATTCTGGCTCTGTCTCACCCCAAAAAACTGGCCAATGTCAGTGGTCAGAAGTCCATTGGTTGTATCACAAACCTGTAGCCTCAAGACTAGAGTGGGGTTATAAGAAAACAACAATCATAGAATCCTTTTACCTTTTCTCATCTTCCCAGGCCTGAAAGCAATCATAGTAAAGACCATATATCATGCCTTATTTTCCGCTATACAAATAGCTAGAGTCCTACGACTGGAAAAAGCTGCCATGAATAATGTTTATCTAGAAAAATGACTTTTATAAAAAAATTAAAAAAAACCCCGAAATAATATAAATCAATTTGATCATTGATAATCTAATTAACTATACATTAGACATTGATGCCGGGTGGAAATAAAAGTATCCCTTTCATTTTCAGCAGCTACGGATTTAAGCACTTGGAGCTTACGAAAGAGTTTAAAGTTTTTAATGCGATGATCTGACTGAGGGCTCCAAAACTGTCCAGGGGGCTAGTGAAAGCCATCATTTAAGTAAATAGATACAGTATGCTAAGGAGGTTGGTCTGGCTCGTGGTTGGAGCCTGGGGCTTTTCATGAAGAAGTCATGTTTGACTTGGAGAGGACCATGTAAGTGGAGGTTTAGGGCAGAGACAGACGAGAAGATTCTGGGAGATTTTGTCACCCAGCAAAAAATTGTCTCTTCTTCGGGCGACTAATCTCCCTGAACTGCTTCCCCACTGTGGGATGGCACTTGGATCTCTTCGTTTTCCGAAGTTGCCTCACGAGGAAACTTCAGGCGACATCAGAAAACGAAGGCTTTGAGTGCCTTCCCGTCTGCGATTTCGAATCTAGCCGACGGGGGGGGGGCAGTTTGGGGAGATTAGTCGCCCGAAAAAGGTGATTTGTCATGGGCGACATGACAAAATCTTCTCGTCTGTCTCTGCCCTAAGGGTTTGTTGCCCCCCAACTCCTTGGATGTTGCTCCCAGCGGCCTCAAAGCTGGTGATTATTTTTGAATTCCTGGTTTACAGGAAAGTTTAGGTTGTATAAAAACCAGGTGCACTGCCTGTAGGCTACTAATCCACATAGGGGCTTCCAATAGCCAATTACAACCCTTATTTGCCACCTCCCAGGAACATTTTCCATGATTGTGTTGCTCCCCAACTCTTTTTACATCTGAATGTTGCTCAAGGCTGAAAAAAGGTTGGGGACCCCTGATATAAACTATAGTAGTGTTTCTGAAGCATATACACCAGTTTTACCAGTGCAGGGCAACACCGCATTACATTTTTATTACATTAAAACACTCTCAGCCCCCTTTTGGCAACTAACAGGTTAAAAAGCGTCTGCTGTTCTTTAACCCTCTCCCAGCCAAGACCACCAAATCACATTTTCCCACTGCACAACTGTCCCTGATTTATTCTTCTTTAATAGCCCTTTCTCCCTCTAATCTTCCACCTTTTTCTGGCACCATCCTTCTCTCATTTCCCTGTCTCTGCTTTGCCTCCCTCTCCTCCTCCTCCTCCTCCTCCTTCCTCCCTTCACTCCATCGCTCTCCTCCCTGCCCCTCCCCTCTTCCAGCAGCCGTACCACAGCGATCGCTTGCTGCCCCTCATCTCCATTAGCCTCTCTACCAGCATCTGTGGCCCCCGGGGAGGAGGAAGCTTTTGGGGTCTCCCTGACCCACTCTCAGGGGACACACTGCAATGGCCTTGCCTTCCTTGGCTGGATAAGCCTCCAGATATCCCAAAACTTTGCCCCTTGGATTGATCGGCTGCAGGAAGAAGGTGAGTGGAGACTGGGGCAAGAGGGGGAGACTGGGGAAAGAGGGGGAGACTGGGGCAGGAGGCGGAGACTGGGGAAAGAGGGGGAGACTGGGGCAGGAGGCGGAGACTGGGGAAAGAGGGGAGACTGGGGCAGGAGGGGGAGACTGGGGAAAGAGGGGGAGACTGGGGCAAGAGGGGGAGACTGGGGAAAGAGGGGGAGACTGGGGCAGGAGGGGGAGACTGGGGCAGGAGGGGGAGACTGGGGCAAGAGGGGGAGACTGGGGCAAGAGGGGGAAACTGGGGCAAGAGGGGGAGACTGGGGAAAGAGTGGGAGACTGGGGGAGCTTGGCTTTAGAAGGAGGGAAAGGCATTGTACCGTTTGGCATCCAAAGTGCAGAAGGAGTGAGTCCTAATTGCAGTGTGTCCGTATAGAGAAATATAAATATAGGTGACTGTGAGTGTATTTACATGTGGCCGTATATAAGTGCCAGTGGGTAAGTGATTGAGGGAATAGCAACTATAGGTGTAGTTTACTGCTGATAAACCACAGGGCACCTACTCTAACCTCTTACTATATGTCTGCGCTGTGGTGTAATTCTTGCACTGGATGTGACCAAGTCTATGTATCATAGTGTTACACTGTGTGTGTGTGTTTGTGTGTGTGTGTGTGACCCATGAGCAGATTTATCATCTATACACAACACGTCTCGCTATAGCTATGGAGTGTCAGTGCATTTTATATCAGCCGTGTGAAATTTAACCCCTATTCACCCTGCCAGATGGAAACACTTTGTGCCCCGTTTGTGCGTTGGTCTCAGCGGCGGCATCTTTGCTGTGTGTTCTTGTGTCATGTTCAATATAAACACCGATGATAAATACGATGAGTCATTGGTGAGTTATTGCCAAATCTTTTTCCTACCGAGTCAATATAGTTTGTGGGGCAGTTGGTTTTCGGTCGGTGTTGGTCGTAGTTGGTGGGACAACTCATTATCACACTGAGATACTAAGGGCTCTTACACACGGGCGTTCCGACCTGCGCTCCCCTGCGTTCCGTTTTTTGGCGTTCAGCCGCAGGGGAGCGCAGGAATAGACGCAAGTCATTATTTGAAATGGGGCTGTACTCACTCAGGCGCGTGTAGGCGCCGAACGCAGGAAAAATGCAGCATGTTGCGTCTGAACCTGCGTTCGGCGCCTACACGCGCCTGAGTGAGTACAGGCCCATTTCAAATAATGACTTGCGTCTATTCCTGCGCTCCCCTGCGGCTGAACGCCAAAAAACGGAACGCAGGGGAGCGCAGGTCGGAACGGCCGTGTGTAAGAGCCCTAATGCTTGTGGCTTTTTCTTGGTGTTCACACATTTAATAAGAATTAATCATTATACCTCTGCCCTAACAGGTTGTGACTACACTTTAGGCTACTGATAAGAGTAAAATGTAGAATGTTGGGTAAATGTTTCCATGGGTCATTACTCGCTCACTCATACCTCCCAACATTTTGGAAGTAAAAAGTGGGACAAAAAAATTTTTTTATGCACGTAGCGCAGCAAATTTTTTGACCACACCCCCTAATTACCATGTTTGTTTTACAAAATTTGGCAGGTTATGAAAGTTTGAAAATATTTCTCCTTATCTAAACTGTGTTTTTGTGTCTCAAAATTGTTACAAAGTATCTTATTTGCACCTGTTAGCTGTTCTGGACTCTCTGCTAAAAGCCAATTAAGTGAGAAACTTTGTTTCTTTTTCTGGCTGTTCAGTGCAGAGAAAAGAGGGACTTTCCAGTACAAATGAGGGACTGCGGGTTGAGCTGTCAAAAGAGGGACTGTCCCTCTGAAAAAGGGACAGTGGGGAGGTATGGCTCACCTGTTGACTAATATTCTCATCAGGGGAACAAGATGAAACACCAGCGTGATGCCATTGTATTGACATTGTTACAATGGAGTGATGATCGTGGATACTGGGAATATACTGAGTTTCTCTCACTCCTGTTCTCACCTGCAAACACTGTGTGTATCTCTTGCCTGACAATGTTATAAATAAATAGCAATAGATTTAATTAGTGCTGAGTTAATTGCACACACATTACTGGGCTTCACTCTGCCTGACCTTAGTTACTCAGAGCCTGAGCCATTGCAATGAGTGATGGGCGACAGGAGAATTATATACGACTTGTTACTACTCAAAGGGCCACGGTTAAATGTTCCGCTGGTGATGGGGAAATTCAAAACATTTAGAAACTAATGGAAATGTGTGAGCTCCCTGCTGAGAATAACTGGTGTAAAACTAGTATGGTAAACCTTAAAGCAGAGATCCCCAACCAGTAGCTCGTGAGTAACATATTACTCACCAACCCCTTGGATGTTGCTCCCAGTGGCCTCAAAGCAGGTGATTATTTTTGAATTCCAGGCTTGGAGGCAAGTTTTGGTTGCATAAAAACCAGGTGTACTGCCAAACAGAGTCTCAATGTAGGTTGACAATCCACATAGGGGCTACTAAATGGCCAATCACAGCCCTTATTTGGCACCCCATGAAAATTTTTAATGCTCCCCAGCTCCTTTTACTTCTGGATGTTGCTCACAGCTGAAAAAGGTTGGGATCCTTGCCTTAAAGGTATTGTTAAACTACAATACTCACCACCTATGCTGCCCATAAGGGTCAATGCACACACTCAGATTCGGGGAGATTATTCGCCCGGCGACAAATCTCCTCTTCTTCGGGGCAACTAATCTCCCCGAACTGCCTTCCCGCCGGCTAGAATGTAAATCCCCGTCGGGACGGCACTCGGACTGCTTCGTTTTCTGAAGTCGCCAAAAGTTGCCTCACAAGGAAAGGAAAACTAAGTGCTCCGAGTGCCATTTAGATTCTAGCCGGTGGGGAGGCAGTTCGGGGAGATTAGTCGCCATGAAGAAGAAGAGATTTGTCGCTGGGCAACTAATCTCCCCGAATCTGAGCGTGTCTCTGCCCTAAAGGTATTGTTAAACTACAATGCTCACCACCTATTCTGCCCATTCACAAGGTCAAACAACAAAGGCAAATGAATGCTGTTGGGGGGTGAGGACCACATCCACAAGCTCATACAGTCTTCATCAGTGGTGTGACTAGAGATTACTGGGCCCCACAGCCAATTATTATTTTTCAGGCCCCCCAAAATGTCTACAGGTTGACTTGTTTTATCAGTGTTTATTGAAACTGTAGTTACCCCCCTGGTCTTCACCCCTATGATATTTGTAAACCTGCCCAGTCAATATCTCCATTTGATCTGAGTATATAAATATATATATCTGAGGACTTCCTGATGAAACGTTGAATAAATCCACATTTTTTTGCTTCACAAGACCTATGAGTGCGGGCTTTTTGTTGTTTATATATATATATATATATATATATATATATATATATATATATATATATATATATATATATATATATATATATATATTCTGTATTTCAGATGAAGAGGCAGCAGTTTGTGTGGAATAAACACAGGCAAAGATAACAGTTTGGGGCAAGAAGAGATAAGATGAGGGAGTCAGACAGGGAGAGAGTTAAATCAGCTGGAGAAAAGAACAACAGAAGGGAGAGAGAAAACTGGGGAATAAATGAAAAAACACTCGTCTTCTTAGGGCAGAGACAGACGCGAAGATTCAGGGAGATTTAGTCGCCCGGCACCTAATCGACTTTTAATAAGTGATGTGATCTTACAATCTTACAATTACCTGTGACCTCTATCTTTATTATACTCATTACAATTAAAAAATCAAGTTTATTCCTCACTTTTCACCTGGTGTCTGTTGCTTTGTGCCCGGTCGGCTTAAGGGCTTTTACTCACACGCGTTTTTACCTGCGCTCCCCTGCGTTCCGTTTTTCGGCGTTCAGCCGCAGGGGAGCGCAGGAATAGACACATTTCATTATTTCAAATGCGGCTTTACTTACACAGGCGCATGTAGGCGCCGAACGCAGGTTGAGACGCGACATGCTGCATTTTTCCTGCGTTCAGCACCTACACGCGCCTGTGTGAGTACAGCCCCATTTGAAATAATGAAATGCGTCTATTCCTGCGCTCACCTGCGTCTGAATGCTGAAAAATGGAACGCAGGGGAGCGCAGGTAAAAACGCGCGTGAGTAAGACCCTTAGGGAGAGACAAAAAGGTCATTTGCTCTGGGCCCCAAACATGGAATAAACCACTTAAGGGCAGAGACAGGCGGAAAGATTCGGGGAGATTTAGTCGCCTGGCGACTAATCACTTCTTCTTTGGGCCACTAATCTCCCTGAAAAGCCTTCCACCGGCTAGAATGTAAATCGTCGGCAGGATGGCACCCGGAGCGCTTCGTTTTGCCTCACAAGGAAACTTTGGGTGACTTCAGAAAATGAAGCTCTCCGAGTGCCACCCCACCGGCGATTTATGCCCATTCTAGCCGGCGAGAAGGCTTTTAGGGGAGATTAGTCGCCCAAAGAAGAAGTGATTAGTCGCCAGGCGATTAAACCCCCCCAAATCTTTGCGTCTGTTTCTGCCCTTAAGTGGTTTATTGAATGTTTGGGGCCCAGAGCAAATGACCTTTTTGTCTCTCCCTAAGGGTCTTACTCACGCGCGTTTTTACCTGCGCTCCCCTGCGTTCCGTTTTTCGGCGTTCAGCCACAGGGGAGCACAGGAATAGACGCACAAAGGGTCGAATATCGAGGGTTAATTAACCCTCGATATTCGATTGGGAATTAAAATCCTTCGACTTCGAATATCGAAGTCGAAGGATTAACGCTAGCGTTCGGCGCTTCGCGGCTTAGTGAATTTGCCCCAAAGTGAGGAATAAAGTTGATTTTTGAATTGTAATGAATATAATAAAGATAGAGGTCACAGGTGAAACCCGCTGTCATAATTGTAAGATCACATCACTTATTAAAAGCCTAATTACTTGCTACATTATAATGGCGCTGACCGCTTGATCCTTGTGGTTATGCAGAGGAGACAGAGGCCCTTTTGTTTGAGAAGAGTATATTACATATATATATATATACAGATCTATTGCTACTACATTTGAAAACAGACTCGTACCTAGTTCTTTCCTCTATTCACACAACATGTAGTCAATGTTTGCGGGTGGGTTGCATCGCATATCTGGTAAATGCAAGTGAGAAATGCCCATTAACAGTCGTCATTCTCTTTAGTCTCCTCTTTATTTGGGGAGCCTGCGTTTGACATTATCTGAACCATTATGTCTGCGTATATATATATAATACACAAAAACCATGAATATCCTGTAAATTATATCCTTATAAACGGTGAGTTCTGATGTCATCAGTTATAAACGGTGAGTTCTGATGTCATTTCTGTCACATGACTCACTGAAACTTGTGTATTATAATAAATAAAGTACCCCCAGTTGTAAAATATGAGGATATTAGAAGTTACCTCGGAGTTCCATGACCTGTATAAAAACACTCGGCCTTCGGCCTCGTACTTTTATATGGTCATGAAACTCCTCGGTGACTTATAATATCCTTATATTTTACAAGAGGGGGTACTTTATTCACTATATATATATATATATATATATTTATACAGTATCAGCACTTACTACTGAATCTAAAGCCGAGGGCCATTACCTACACAATTAACCTAAGCCAAGTGTTAGTGATCATGCCCAAGGTGTCATCAAGGGATTACGTTGCATTAACAACACACTTTAGCCTGACGCATTTCTTGACCAGGTCACGATCGGTATTTATAGCCACGTGCCTATGTATCAGCCCAATGCTTGTATTTCATTAATTGTATTTAATTATTTGGGATGAAGATGAGATTTTAAGAGTGAAGGAAAGACGCTCTTGTTTCCTATTTTGTTCTAGTGAAGCCCCTCCAGCAACGGGTTTGTGCAGTTTGGCAAGTGCACCTTATTTATTAAAAAAGTTAACTTTAAGGGGCCGATTCACAAAGGGTCGAATATTGAGGGTTAATTAACCCTCGATATTCGATTGGGAATTAAAACCCTTCGACTTCGCATATCGAAGTCGAAGGATTTTAGCGCAAATAGTGCGATCGAACGATCAAAGGATTATTCCTTCGATTGAACGATAAAATCCTTAGAATCGAAGGATTTTAATCCAACGATCGAAGGAATATCCTTCGATCAAAAAAACTTAGGAAAGCCTATGGGGACCTTCCCCATAGGCTAACATTGACTTCGGTAGCTTTTATCTGCCGAAGTAGGGGGTCGAAGTTTTTTTTAAAGAGACAGTACTTCGACTATCGAATGGTCGAATAGTCTAACTATTTTAAGTTCGAATAGTTCGATTCAAAGTCGTAGTCAAAGGTCGTAGTAGCCCATTCGATGATCGAAGTAGCCCAAAAAACACTTCGAAATTTGAAGTTTTTTTACTTCGAATCCTTCACTCGAAGTTAGTGCATCGGCCCCCTAGTATTTGATAGAATGGCCAATTCTAAGCAACGTTTCATGTGGTCTTCATTATTTATTCTTTATAGTCTTCACATTATTTGCTTTTTTCCTATCCAGCTTTCAAACGGGGGTCACTGACCCCATCTAAAAAAAAAAACCAAAAACAAATGCTCTGTAAGGCTACATCTTTTTTTATTATGATTTCTACTTTTTATTACTAATCTTTATATTCATATTCCAGTCCCTTGTACAAATCTATGCATGGCGGCTACGGTAATTCGGATCACATTGCTGAAAAATGGAGAGCTGCTGAATAAAAAACACGAATAAAAAATGAAAACCAATGGCAAATTGTCTGACAATAACACTCGACATCAGGAGAGTCACGTTGTCCCGATATGATCTACAGCCATAAAATCATTGTTCCAATTCCATGGGGAATTCCACGCTGACTCCTTCTAAAAAAACAAATGCTCTGTAAGGCTACAAATGTATTGTTATTACTACTTTTTATTCCTCCTCTTTCTATTCAGGCCTCTCCTATTCATATTCCAGTCTCTTATTCAAATCAATGCATGGTTGCTAGGGGAATTTGGACCCTAGTTACCAGATTGCTTAAAATGCAATTTGAAGAGCTGCTGAATAAAAAGCTAAATAACCCAAAACCCTTAAATAATAAAAAATGAAAACCAATGGCAAATTGTCTCAGAATATCCCTCTCTACGTCCTACTAACCCCTAATAACCCCTTTAATATACCATTAATCTCATTGAAATGTTCTAAATCTTATAATATCTATATGTTTGTTATCCATTCCAAGTAGATTTTATAGCCCTATAGGTAAATTTCTCTACTTCTTTTCATATCACACTGAATTTCTTGAAATTTTCGAAAGCTTTTCTCATAGCCATAACGTGTCCGTAATCATTGGTAATTATGTGAAGATAATTGTCATTATGTGTAAGTAAATATGAAAAGGCCACAAATATATAAGTAAAGGTGGCCATAGACGCAAAGATCCGCTCATTTGGCGACATCGCCAAACGAGCGGATCTTTCCCTGATATGCCATTAACGAGCATGGCTATATCGGGGGTAATCTGAACGTTCGGCCGTATGGCGCAATGGGCTCCGGCGGGATCGGTCGGGTCAAAATCAAACCTGTCCAAACGACCGATCTCTGACGGACGCGACACACGATCCGAAAATCGTACGAATCAAGGATAGGATCTGTGCGTCTATGGCCACCTTAAGGCCTAATCGCTGGCCATAACCGTAGTCTTGCCGAGGATTAAAGGTCTTTCCATTCCCTATACCAGACTTATTCCTCGGCACTTTACAAAGATTATACATTATTTATGTCAGTCCCTCACAGTCGACGGATATAGAGGCTCATTTTCAAGGAGGTTTTTTTTTTGCTCTGCCGTAAGTTTCCTTTAGTTACAGTTTCCACACAAGGAGGGGTGATAGAGCTCTTGGGTGTTAGAGCTCAGCTGTGTTACTATGAGAGCAGCACCCCCCGAGATCAGCTCCCAGGAGCCCGTAACTATAGTAGTGGGAACAGCAATGGGAGAAGGAGACTGGAGTGTGTGAGCTCAGAAATAGACACAATATAGAGAAGTAGAACCAAGGGCCAACTCTAAGGGGCACATTTATCAAGGGTCAAATTGAAAATTCGAAGTAAAAAAAAATACAATATTTTCGTGTGCTTCGACTAGGGAGTAGTCCAAATTCGAATCGAAATTTGAAAAAAATTAGAAAATTTTAATATCAAAATTGATCATGTTTCTTCACAACTTTGACTTTGACCATTCACCATCTAAAACCTGCCGAATTGCTGTTTTAACCCATGGGGGACCTTCTAGAATCCATTTGGAGTAAATTGGTGGATTTTGAAAAATGAAAGTTTTTTTTTTTTTTTAAATACTTTGAATCGAATTCAATCGAATACGATTTTACTTCGTTTCGAATATAGCCTATTCACCCGCAGAAAAAAACTTTGATTTTTCAAATAAATTTAAAAAAAAACTCCCATTACTTTGGAATCCGACCCTTGATAAATCTGCCCCTAAGTGTTATTGATTTGACTATCATTTATCTCCTATAATACCTGTTATCGAATGAACAAACAGACCCACTATTCCTTATTCCCCTTTTATACATTGGCTTCCCCCCCCCCCGAAATAACCCCTTTTTCACCCTTTCGCTAAATCCCTTCGGTCCATGTTACTCTCTCGCCTCCCTCTTGGAATGCGTCTCATTAGCGGCCATGTTGTGGCTTCCTTGTTCCTAACTCTCATTGGCAGCAGCCGACAGCGTGAAATATATTTAATATATCGCTTCATTGACACTATTATACAGGAAAGGAAGGAATTTTATGTTTTATTTCCTTTATATTTGGTTGGGGTAAGGTTTGTTTTTATCAGGTCTGGACTGAGAATCTAGAACACAGAGTAGTTGTGTTGTATATTAGTTGTGTTGTATATTAGTTGTGCTGTATATTAGTTGTGTTGTATATTAGTTGTGCTGTATAGTAGTTGTGTTGTATATTAGTTGTGTTGTATATTAGTTGTGCTGTATAGTAGTTGTGTTGTATAGTAGTTGTGCTGTATAGTAGTTGTGCTGTATAGTAGTTGTGTTGTATATTAGTTGTGCTGTATAGTAGTTGTGCTGTATAGTAGTTGTGTTGTATATTAGTTGTGTTGTATATTAGTTGTGTTGTATATTAGTTGTGTTGTATAGTAGTTGTGTTGTATATTAGTTGTGTTGTATATTAGTTGTGCTGTATATTAGTTGTGCTGTATAGTAGTTGTGTTGTATAGTAGTTGTGCTGTATAGTAGTTGTGTTGTATAGTAGTTGTGTTGTATAGTAGTTGTGTTGTATAGTAGTTGTGTTGTATAGTAGTTGCCTGGTAGTGTTACACTGATAATTCTGCTCCTATTTGCAAGAAGAGACACAACCGAGTTACTAAGGACTCTAACACCCTGGCATAGTTGTGTGTGTTTGTGCCGCAGGTTTGAGTGCATCTAAATTCTAATTGTTTAGCAAATAGATTCCATTTTATTCTGCGTATATATGTGTAAAAGCATGAAATAAAAGCCACGTATAAGAGGCCCTTACAATGTCACATACATTCTGCTCTATCAGATCAGACACATAATTACTAACAATCTGGTGCAGGTCCCTTCACTCACACACATTAATATTGACTCAAATCTCGTGTGTGCAGAACAGAGACAAGACTATACCAGTCCATCAGCCGTGCGCTATACTGACCATTCTCTTATAAATGAGCCCGTAACATCTCAGGTGCTGAGTCCAAGGCACACAAGCCTCGCGCTATTATCTGCCAGACAGAAAAGTGTCACATTAGACTGATGAGCGAGATCTTCCTCTGACACTTACTGATTGGTGCAACTGAAGGACTGGACATATATGAGCTGCTGATTGGTTAATCAATGAGTGTCCCAGAGCAGAACATGGAACTGATATGTCTCACCCACTTTATTTCTCCCCTCTCTCTTCCATTATACTTTCCTATTCTATTACCCTCCTTATAGTGAGCCTCTGTCTCTATTGTCTCTGCCACTTTATATTCTCTTCAGACTATTTCTCTCTCCGTGACCTTCTCCATCTGTCTCTTAAGCAAAGCAGCTTACACTTATTTCTCCCTTTATTTCGCTTATAACAACTTTGTCTCCCTCTTTCACCTTCACTTTGCTCCATCTCAAGCTCTGCTTACCTTCCATCCCTCCATGTAACTTACAGCTCCCCATGGGGCCAGTAATAATTCAATTAGACTGCCACTAAAAATGTAATCAAGCAATAACGCACCTTATTTAATTAGTGTCCTGTCAAGTCTGTACATTTAACATGAAAGACACAATTCAAAGGCATCGGGGGATAAGGTCCTTGCTTTGGAACAGCAGCTTTAAAGGAGAAGGAAAGTCATTAAGCAATTGGAGGTGACAAATGTTAGGCACCCCAAGTGATTGTATTGACTTACCTGAAACCTCAGGCTGGTGCTCCTATCAGCAGAAAACTGCACCGGTCTGGGGTTATACCAGTGAGCACCACGGAGCCATCCTCTTCCGACTTCTTCTTTCTTCAAATTTCCCGGGGCAGACGCATGCGCAGTAGAAAGAAATACCGACTTTTTAGAAAATTTCCGCTTTTCACTCTAATGCGCATGCGCAGCCGCAAGTAGAAGCCGCAAGAGAATCGCTCCGTGGTGCTCTCTGGTATAACCCCGGGCCGGTGCAGTTTTCTGCTGATAGGAGCACTGGCACGGGACACTAACTATGACAGCAAAGTGCTTTTATTGGGGAAAATTGCACCACAACATGTTTATCACACACACCAGCTTATCTGCCCATGTGTGGGGGCTTCCGACAGGTCTTCTCCATTGATATCAGGACAAAAGTCGGCCTGATATCGATTGGGCAGGTTTAATTTTTCCTGCGATCGAGGATCACATCGGCTAGTTGATGAGGTCCTAAGACCCGTTGGTGTCCCTACAGCCGAATGATCGAATTAACGAGATATCGCCTTTGGTGGGAATATTGAGTTAAGATCTGCTCGTTTGGCAAACTTGCCAATCAGATCTTATTGTTTATGGCCACCTTAAGGATGAAGTGTCTGGGGAAAAACCCAAAGCCCAGTGTGTATCCAAATGTACATGGCCATGGTATAAAGGCACAAGGAAACAGCACTGGTTGAGCTGATATTAAAAAAAGACAGTATATATCCCTAACTATAAAATGTTTGTGGGGAGGGTTTTTTTTTTAAACCCCTGTGACAAGTTTGAAGTCCTGGATCATTGCTGCTATTGACAAGCTCAAACTTTAGCCTCCTGCAATAAGTTCACTATAGAAAATAGGACATTTTTAGTCCTATTCATTTTTAGGGTTTAGTTCTCCTTTAACCGCCTCTTTTTCTACAAAGTAGATACTAGTAAATCACTGCCATATGTGAACATTCCCGGCCTCCTCCTGTACATCATGAGCAACGGCAAACTCCTTCTTCTGTATTCAGGACAATAAGTAAGATATAAACTGACCTCTTGAGCCGAACGAAGTCAATAAAAGGAAAAGCTATTGATTGGGACTCCATTAATTACACTCACAGATAAAAGCAGAAGCGGATATATTGACATATATTGACATATATTGACATGGGCCCAACTAATATACTCCACCTTGTTGCTATTAAAGTGTTTGAGGAACAGTAGGAATATTCTCTCTGGCGTTGCTTTATAACTTGGTGTTTATGTGCTTTTATTCCAAACAAATCCCTGAAACCACACTCTAAGGGGCAAATTCACTAAGCGCCGAAGCGCCTAACGCTAGCGTGAATTCGATAGCGTTGGGTATTTTCGTTGTTTCGCAGATTCACGGACACTGGCATAACTACACTTGTGTTACTTCGCACCCTTACGCCTGGCGAATTTGCGCAACGGACGTAACTACGCAAATTCACTAACGCGTGAATGATTGTGAACGCTACCTTTTACGCCAGACTTCCTTCGCCACCTCAGACCAGGCAAACTGCAATAGAGTAGATAGGGATTGCTTCCCAAGTCCCAAAAAACGCGCGTTTTTTCTTTATTATGGTTGATAGGCTGAAAAAGATCGAAAATTGTTTTGGGGCTCCCCTCCTTCCCCCCTACATTTCCTGACTCATGGCAACTTAACTATACAGTGGGCACATGTGTAGGGCAAAATAAAAAATGTATTTGCTGTTTTGAAGGTTTTCCAGGCTTGTGTATTGCTGCTACGAACACTTCCCTTGAAATTTGAATTTGGCGCCGTATGCAAATTAACCATCGCTAGCGTAACTTTGCTTTGCTTAGCGAATCAACACTAGCGCAACTTTGCAACCTTACGCTACCCCTGAGCGCAACTTCGGATTTTAGTGAATTTGCGGAGCGCTGGCGAAACTACGCCTGGCGAAGTGCAGCGAAGCGGACGCAACTACAAATCTTAGTGAATGTCCCACTAAATCTCTTTGCAGCCAGAGGGAATGTGATTAAAATAGGAGATTAAACAGAAAGACTGTGCCCTGTAACATACATGTTGGTACCAAATCCAACGTTCTTTCTGATCAATGAGGAGGCAACACGTCTTGGCAACATCATGGGGCTTCTGTAGACCTGGGCTAATCATTAGACCTCCTAGAATTCAGCCTAATTTTTAAGGGCATGGCCAAAGCAGCAGAAGGCAAATCCCCCTATGTAATAAGACACTACATTTGCCCAGGAGCAGTAATCCATAGCAACCAAACAGGTGACCAGTAAATGCTACCTGCTGATTGGTTACTAAGGGTTACTGCCCCTGGGCAAACTTAGTGTCTTTTATTTAGGGATGCAATGAATCCAGGATTCAGCTTGGGATTTGGCCAGGATTCAGCCTTTTTCAGCAGGATTCAGATTCGGACGAATCCTTCGGCCCGGCCGAACCGACGGGGTGACTTTTTGTGACAAAACAAGGAAGTAAATAATATTTTCCCCTTCCCAGCCCCAATTTGATTCGGTTCGCTATTCGGCGGAATCTTTTGCAAAGGATTCGGGGGTTCGGGCAAATTCAAAATAGTGAATTCGGTGCATCCCTTCTTTTATTACTTAACCCTAAAAGCGTGGAATAAAATAGTTTGGGGTAGCATTGGAAACTGCAACAGCAAATATGCTTGTGTCTCTGGGAGAAATAAAACCTAAATATACAGATGGAAGGGCCCAAACCTAGGGTCTCATTTAGTCTCCAGTGTTGGTACCATTTTTAAGCTTTATCGCTATAATTTGTCACATCCATGCACTATACTTATACAGTATTTCAGATGCCGTTTGGTTTGGGAGCTTTCTGAGGGCACAGACCAGGGCCAGATAAAAAGTGCCGGTGTCGGGGGGCACAGCCGCTGAGCAGTTCATGCAGAAAGTGCATCACTACCAGTCTTGACATTTAATAGCCAGTGCCAGCTGTGCCCCCAGGTATTGATGTAACGTTTATAAGTCACGTAGACTCGCATTATATCACATTTCTCACTCCTTTCCGTCTTTTCTCAGTGGATTTCCTTTTGCTGCCGTTATTCTCTTCTGTGCCACTTTGCCCTGTACTTTCTCTTCTATTTTCTCCTGTATAAGTTATTTTCCCTTCATTTTCCCAACGACTGGTTTTTCCTAACGTACCCCCTCCCTCGCTTTCATTCACCCCGCACTGCTCTCTGTCCTTTTGCCCTGGCAATCCTACATATGTTCCCCCTCACAGAGGCTGTTTTCCCTCTCACATGTGCAGCATTATCCCCCCCATGTCCCAGTTGGGTTAATAGCCATGACCTGTGCACAATGGGCACACTTATTCGCTGCTGTAAAAGGCTTCCTTTCATTGGGGCCACTTGTGATCGGAACCTCTTTCTATGCCACCCCCTATCTATGGATGGACTTTTGCTTCACCCAGCTTCATCATTCATGAATCATATCTTGTGTTAAGGAAAACATGCCCTTATTAATGAGGCTGACGGATAATAAAAGTGGAATGCAAACTAGGCAAAAAATCAAATATATAGAGCAATGGCATCTTCTGTGCTGCTGCAGTCGCTCTCAGTCGCTCTTTATGAACTGCCTAATTCAGCATGAAATGGCCACTTCATCAGGGCTTTCTAATATCACCGTTATACCCACGAAATGTGCATGTAGCTGGGCTTTGTGCAATTCTAAGCAACAATGAAGATCTAGGCCGAGGGCCACCTGGCCGGTATTTTATCAGCCTGGCCGGTAAAAATGATGGTTGATCCCAATGTTATTAATAGGGAAAAAAGATAAATATATAGGAAGGTCAGTGATCCCAATGTTATTAATAGGGAATAAAGATAAATATATAGGAAGGTCAGTGATCCCAATGTTATTAATAGGGAATAAAGATAAATATATAGGAAGGTCAGTGATCCCAATGTTATTAATAGGGAATAAAGATAAATATATAGGAAGGTCAGTGATCCCAATGTTATTAATAGGGAATAAAGATAAATATATAGGAAGGTCAGTGATCCCAATGTTATTAATAGGGAAAAAGCTAAATATATATATAAGAAGGCCGTTTTTTTTTTCCAGAAAAGGTGGCAACCCTAGCCGAGGGCAATTCTTGTGTTTGGTGGAGGCTCAAAGGCATGTTCCAGGTATTTACACATAGCAGCATGAAAAATACCTGCCAGTAGACCTATGCAGGCAGGACCGCCATAAGAAATCGCAGGGCCCCATACAACAACATTTTCTGGGCCCCCTGGGCTGCACCCACCACAAGCCCCACCTACAGGTCTGCCCTCCACCACACAGTAAAAAAACTAGGCTAGGGTTCCCACATCTTAATAAAAAATAAAAAGATATTGGTGGTTAGGGCCCCCCATAAAAAACATTTGTGGCCAGGACCCCCCATTAAAAAATATTTGTGGCTAGGACCCCACATGAGAAAAGAAAAATTGGCCCTCGAGGCCCCCTACAACTCTCCCCCCTGTCCCCCCCTGATGGCTGCCCTGTATGCAGGGTAAATGTAATGGCAGCTTATAAACTCACAGCAGGATATATATATACAATGCAAATTCCATATTTAATGCCCCCAGAACTGCCAGTACACCTTACAGGGTAAATGTAAAATCAGTTTCATGTATAATAACCCAAGAACACACCGCAGAACAAATGCAGTCTCGACTTCATGTAAAATACCTCCATACTGTTTGCTGTATGAAATTCATTGGTGTTGGTTTTGGGGAGGCTCCGGCCGTGATGTTGTCTAATAGAAATACAACAAAAACCCATTGCTAATGAATCGTGATACAGCAAATCTACCAAGAATGCTCCTTTGTGCTCAGGAATGGTAATCCAGAGTTCCCCACTCTATTTTACCCATGACCTACCTCCAAAAGTAAAAAAAGTTGGAAAGCAACATAAGCATGGAAAAATGCCTAAAAATGTCTGTGATTGGCTATCTATTGGCCTATATGAGGCTTTGGTTAGCACCTCACCTGGTCTTTATACAACCAAAACTTTCCTCCAAGCCTGGAATTGAAAAATAATCACCTGCTTTGAGGCCACTGGGAGCAACATCCAAGGGGTTGGAGAGTAACATGTTACTCATGAGCTACTGGTTGGGGATCACTGTCCTAGGCCTGTTCAGCTCACATATATTACTAATATATACTGCTCATCCAAAGTAATTATCAATGTTTTGATTTTAATTTAGAATTTTGACGAGGGGACGATATCCTGCACTTTGGAAGAAGTGTTTTTTTGCAGTGCTCATTATGGCAATACATGCATGATATGGTTCACCTCCATCATCTCTATATAAGGAAACTGGGGTGTTTTTATAGAATATAAGGTATAAGCCACATAAACCCATGAACCATGGTGCCAGAAATATGTGTTTAAACCACAAGTCACTGTACGGTACTGAAGAAATAAGAACGTGTTGCAAATATTTGGCTAAAGTGCTGGGATGCCAGTGGGTGTGAAAAGTGCACTACATTTTCAGGAGAGAGGTTTTATAATCCCGCTAAATGTGGTTTAAGAGAATTTGACTTGCTGCTGTTCTTTCAACCTTGCACCTACTCCAACATCCACCTTTTTCTGCCCAAATAAGTCCAAACAAATGTTCTCGTCTTCCTAGAAGAGTATCTACTGTATCTATCTGTGAGAAAGAGATAGACAGGGGTTAGGTTGCCATTTAAGGTACAAAATGCCATTCTAATGACTGAGAATAAACCCACAATGAAAGAATTCTAATGAGAGTGCCACCAATTATGTGAGAGGGCCCTTTCAGTAACTGGGAGTGCTCTCAGTGCAAGCCTTCTAATGATTCAGGCCACTCCAATATGAGAGCCCTCGCTGAACTTGTATTGCAAAGAGTGTGAGAGCCTTTAAACATAGCATTCTACTAACTAATTATCTATCTATTGCTTTTCTTGCTGAGTAAAATAATAGTATTGCCAAGTCCAAGAGATGCTTCAACTTCAATGAAAACCATGAAAGCGTTCTAAACTCTTTCTTGATCCTCTTGTAGAGTCTATGAATACCGTTTTTATAACTCCAACTTGTGTTAGTAAATCCAAACGTAGCAACAAATACAGCCCTGTTTTCAGAATAATCTATGCCTACATGTTTGCTGTCATTAGCTACAATTAAGTTGTACAAAGAGAAAATAATGGCTTATCAATACAAGCTCACAATTCTGGCTGCACTGAGTAGGGGAGAACATGGAGTACAAAGGTGGCCATTCATACACAGGCTTGTACTTCTACAAATCAGGCTGTTTGAGCAATTTTGCCCTTACTGTTCAACCATGAATGTATCTATGGACATATTAAGGGCCACTAACTGAACCATCTTGCAGTTTTAGCAGGTTTCCATTGGTCTGCCTGAAAGATATGATCTCCTGATGCTTTAGTTCATGGATGAGGCATCAGCAGGTCACTGACATTTAGAAACTACGACTGCCACCTTTTCTGGGAAAAATATCCGCCTTCCTATAATCTTTTTTTTTTTTTTTAGTTCTTCCCAATTAATAACATTGGTATCAAGCACCATTTTTACAGGCTGGTACATGACAAACCTAAGCCAGATATGATGGTCGAAGTACAGCTGGGAGCCTTTATATTGGGTATAGTTACCTTTCAATTCTTTGGAACTGTTGTTAAGGGGCCGATTCACTAACTTCGAATGAAGGATTCGACGTTAAAAAACTTCAAATTTTGAAATTTCGTTTTTTTTGGGCTACTTCGACCATCGAATAGGCTACGTCGACCTTCGACTACGACTTCGAATCGTTCGACCATTCGATAGTCGAAGTACTGTCTCTTTAAAAAAAAACTTCGACCCCCTAGTTCGGCAGCTAAAAGCTACCGAAGTCAATGTTAGCCTATGGGGAAGGTCCCCATAGGCTTTCCTAAGTTTTTTTTATCGAAGGATATTCCTTCGATCGTTGGATTAAAATCCTTCGAATCGTTCGATTCAAAGGATTTAATCGTACGATCGAAGGAATAATCCTTCGATCGTACGATCGCAGTATTTGCGCTAAATCCTTCGACTTCGATATTCGAAGTCGAAGGATTTTAATTCCTAGTCAAATATCGAGGGTTAATTAACCCTCGATATTCGACCCTTAGTGAATCAGCCCCTAAGTGTGTATATGTTTATGGTATGTTTCAATGATGTATTTAACACTACACCCATTAATATATTTTACCAGCAAATAAAAATATATATATAGAAAATATGAAAAACGGGGTGACCCAAAAATGGTACTGGTCTGAAGTTCCTACTCCATAGAAATATTTAAAACAGTTTATAGCAACATATAATTGTATAAAAGTATGATGGTCAAAAAGGTTTGAGTCCTGGGTTTAATTCCAAGCACAGCCCAATTTGCATGGAGGCTGTAGGGGGAGTGCAAGTGGAGTAAGTAAAGTGCAATTTTGAGTGCAATTAAAACAGTAAAGTGTTTGCCCCTATAATTCCAGTATGATTGGGGGCAGATGCACCTAACACAATTGTGGCCAACGAATTAAAACCAGTTCAACTGCCCTTCCACTTTGACATGAATCAGTAGCAATAGCACTGAAAGCTTTGTAAGTGCCATATTTGCCCTGTTTTTTGGTGCAATTGAGCTGTGGCGTTTGATGTCGATTTCTGGAGCCTGCCTGGCTCAGAGGTGGTGGCTCCAGGGCTCCCCTGTGCCAATAGGCACAACTTTGCTCAATTTGGAACAGGAGGGAGAAAGGACTGAGTGGTGCCGAGCACAACTGTCCTGCATTTTGACACAGGAAATTTGCACAAATGCAACTATGCTAGTGGTTGTAAATGACACCTTGTATGTCACCTTTGGATTTCTAATGGTTTGGTCCAGTAAAATAAAAAAAACATATGGGCAGGTTAATTGGTGTCTGATAAAACTGACCATAGAGTAAGTGTAGGTGTGAACACATGTGGGTTGAAGGAATATCAGACTGCAAGTTCCATGTGAATCTTCTTTTTGTGTACAAATATTGACTCCAAATTGTGGGGTTAGACCGAGCACTGGCACAAGGGCACTTCTAGCAGCTGGTCAATGACACAGTGTGGGTTAGACCAGATCAACGTGGGTTAGACCAGTGATCCCCAACCAGTATCTCATGAGTAACATGTTGCTCTCCAACCCCTTGGATGTTGCTCTCAGTGTCCTCAAAGCAGGTGCTTTTTTTTTTCAATTCAAAGTTCAATATTTTAGTTGGATAAAAACTATAAGTATAGTGCCAAGTAGAGCCTCCTGTAAGGTGCCAGTCCACAAAGAGGCTACCAAATAACCAATTAAAGCCCATATTTGGCACTCCAAGGGATTTTTTTCATGCTTGTGTCGCTCCCTAACACGGGTAAAAAATGGTTGGGGACCTCTGGGTTAGACCAAGCTCTGGCGATGTCTTTCTGTGTTTCGTCTACAAGTTCCATGTGAATGACTGACTATCCCGTGTAGAGTTTTCTGTTATAGGCCAGTGCTATATATAAACAGGAGTCAATAATGAAGAGGTTACGCAGCAATATGAGTATATTTAAAGAAAGGATATATTGTAGCCGCTTCAGGAACCCTCTCCAAGTTTCATTGCTTTCTGCTCTATGAATAAACTTCCCCTGTACATCTTGCTATGCTCATGAGACTACTTCTAGTGAATAAATGATGGAGCTTTTAATGTGCCGGTGACTTCTTTGCGGCAGTTAGAGCTGTCTGCAAAAAAAAAATATCACCTAGTGTAAGAATGACTTTTATTGGATTAGACTACCTCTTAATTAAAGAAAAACCACCACTAAGCGCCATTGCCATCTAATGATGAAAAAATATCTCCTAATGGGCGAGACTGCTTTCTAATGAGTAGTTAGACCCTTTAATGATGTAGAGTAGTTTCTAATGAGTTAAATATGACTACAGCATGAATTATACAATAGCTGCCCCCATTCTCCAGCGGTGGATGTCTTTGTTCTGCAGCAATTTATGGACATATTTAATGGATCTTGTAGATCTTATTGGCCAGCTTTAAATACACAATTGAGAAGAGCCTGAGAGAGATGGATGGAGCTTTAAAAGATCTGAGAATACACAGGGAGTGGGAGGTATAAAATAGATTGCAAGACAAGCACTAGAAGCTCATGGTAACGGCCCGTATTAAAGCACTTTAACATCTATACGCAGTGAAAGTCAGCAGTGCTGTACATTGTACCTGATCCAGCATGACATTCTGTTCATGTTCTGTCTCACAAGAGTGACCTTTTTATATTAGCTATTCCATTTTATAGCCCGTCTACTGTTATAGGATCATCTTCAGGTCTATTCTTACGCGGCACTATAATCAAAATCAGTGGTCAGCTATTCACTGCCTGGTAATTATGACCAGGGTGCAGATATTCCGTATTTGAACGGTTACCGCGCATACGCATTCAGTCTATATTTTCCATTCTGTTCATTATAACGAGGAACCATTATCAAAAGGGCACAGAAAGAGTCAGGCCACAAACGACACGTTTCCATATATAGAAAAACAATGATGAAATGCTATTCGGCACGGACGGTGTCTCCAAGAAGGGACCCTAACTGGTAGATCACAACATTTACTTGTATGTCGTTTTAATGTGGTAAACTGAAGTTCGTTATCTCTGTTCTCACTGAAGCAGCTCATATAAAGACCAAGAACATTCACATAACCTGAAAAAAAAATACCCACCTGTGTGGTCATGACTCCTAAGGTATTAGCGGTGAAGCTAAAGATGAATCTTCCAATGTAGGGCTCTCTACTTTGCACTGTACTTGAATTATTCTCTTTCTATTGATTTATTTTTTGTAATACAATGTCTTCCGCCCCTGCAGGTTTACAACCAGAAAACAACTCTGATACTCCGGCTCTGGCACTTATAGAGTCTACTGATTGGAAGAGCAGCCAATAAGAATTGAGTGTTCTACCTACTCACTGCCGATTAGTTGCTGTCCTGCCCAGGAGGGCCATAGGATCAGAGAACTTTCTGGTTATAAACCTGCAGGAGAGAAGGACATGATGGATTATAAAATGGGTAGAGGAAAAATAATCGCAGCATATTTTCCTTTCAATACCAAAATAAGCTCCCTTTCTTGTCATTTAGAGGACAGAGAGACCACCCAATGGAATCAGGCAAAGAAATGGGAAAAAAGCTGAAGCATAAACTGATTTTTCATTACAGGCCCTACCAGCTTCCATAAGAAACATAGTACATTGAGACTGGAACACACTTTTACACTCCTAGGACCCTCCCTTAAAAAATTCACTTGAACCATTGTCCATTGGCTAAGAAACTTTTTAAATTCCGGTTGACAGCCGCACTTATTTTTTTTAATGAAATGTTATGTATGTTTATTCACTTTTTAGCTCTTTTTCTGGACTTTTTTTTGTTTTTCTTATTACACAGTAACATTTAAATGAACATCATTAGTATATAGAGTTCAATGTGACATAGTAACACTCAACTTAACAAATAGAACATTTTCGACTCATAGCCATTACAGTTAACATCTTGTTCTTCTTCTTCAGGTGTGGTTGTGCCAACAGGATAATTATACGATGACTCCTGGAGGCCGTTCTTGTTGGTGAGTTATTTTCTTGGTTTATGTTTTGAGGGTATTGTTGTGCCTCTACAAATAATGGATTGTTATGTATGGTCTCAGTGCCATACCAGGTCATGTATTGGAAGGTATGTACTGTAAGGTGTTTAAGGGGTGTTGGGAGTGAGTGTTTATATGTCTCCCAGGTTTCAAAGAATTTTTGGGAGCTTTGTTCTTTATGTAGTGTTGTTTCTATCCAGTCCATATGGAATATTTGGTGTCATTTCTGTTTTACTAATATGATGTCTAGGATACCAGGTGTGACTATAGAAAAAAACCCAATGGCACCTAGGTCTGCGTGAACACTTCTAGTGTTTATTAAAGCGGAGTGCAATGCAACGTTTTGGGGTAAATCCCTTTGTCAAGCATTGTTGACATTGCATTGCACTCAGCTTTAATAAACACTAGAAATGTTCACGTAGATCTGGGTGCCATTGGGTTTTTTTCTATAGACTTTGTGTTGGGAAGTGGCCGAGCCTCCACCCGTGTGCACCAGGCTCATCTATACCTGCTTTCAAGTAGGGTGTGTGAGTCCACACTACATTTGTTTGGATATCAGGCGAGAACCATTGATGTGGTATCGTTTTTCTATCCGCTGCGGCCAATCATTTCTGCCAGTTGTTTTTCTGGTTTTGTCAAGTGTTTATAGGAGGTGGTATCACTGAATAGTGCCCATAGTATTTGTGCTTGAATTGACTTTCCGGCAACCTGGGTCCAATACCTTATGACTTTTCCCAAAATGTTTGGATTTTACAACAAAACCAAAGGGTGTGTATAAGGTTTGCTTTCAGGTTAGCGCATCATAGGACTTATCAGAGAGAATTTTGCCCATTTTAAATCTGCGTCTTTTAGCACTTTTTAATGGATTTGGTGCAACACCTCCAGGTCTGTACTGATTTAGGGGGGATATGTGTAGCCAATAGGTTCCTTCACCCCCAAACCTGACTTACAGAGGGCACAGACCTCTTTGGTCCATTGGCAGTCTCAGACTGGAGGGGTAGAATAAATGGACTCCCCAAGCCTTGTTGCAAAATTGTGAATGGAATTGGTGACTGTATTGGCCGTAAGGGTTCAAAATATTGGAATTCCCTATGGCTCTGTTGAACTGAAGAAGCCACTTAGAAGAGAGGTCAAGAATACTCTGATCAGTTGCTTTAGACTTATCTCCACTAGATATTGTAGATCTTGACCTAGAAGAATGAAAACCTCCATAGACATACGAGACCCCAAGCTTCTATTAAAAGTAACGCTTGTTTTTACTCCACTAGCTGACCTGATACAAAAAGGTGTCACCACAGTTCATGTACAAAAGGGCCTTACTATGGTGATGCCCCATTATTTAATATCTTACATTTTGTTTGTTTTATGGCGATCACCACATTATTCCATAAAAACCTGGGTGCATTAGTGTACAATAAACAGTGGATCGATGGAGGGAGATTCAATGCAATCACAAGTATCTGATATGAGCCAACAATGTTGGTTGATGTCTAGAGTGAAAAATTCTTACATGACTGGGCAATGGCACCAGGGTCAGACCATAAACCATTCTCCACACAATATTTATATTTTAACTCTGCACACAATTTATTTTCCTAATAGTCTCTTCTCTTTAAATAAACTCCTCTATCTTCCTATTTCTCCTTGTTCTCATATTTTTAAAGAGGTCAACAAAATTGCCTCCCACAAACTTCCGCTGAAATTGCCAGACAATCGCTTGTACCAAAGCTGCTCAGGCTACAGTTGCCTTAAAGATTATTCCTACACTTGTCCAGCCAGTTATCAGTTGCCAAGGCTGGGCACAAGGTCTAGTCCGGCAGTTCATATGTACAGTACGTCTATAGAGGACACTACAATAGACCATGAATTTGTTATCAGACAGTCATCTCAACTTTCAAAATCATTGAGAAAAGGCTTCATGGTCTATTGTCCGGATTAAACCAAAACACGCCATGAAATTAAATATCCACTTCTTTCTTATCTGAACAATTGCTTCTCACTTCACCACCACAGCGAGAGAATATATATATATATACACATTGGAAACTTGACATATAACAGCACTGTAATTATACTGTAGCCCCAACATGGGTATTGGATATCCAAGTAATACACATAATATTATTAGATATATACATCGCAGGCAGGCAGCATTCCAGGTAAACTACCACTTCTACCATCATTACACAACATCTTTAGGGCAATGACGGATCTAGTACTTTATCTTCGTTCCTTTGTGATAATAACAGAAAGAAACTACAAAGGTGTGTTCATATGTGGTATAAAGAACTCATACATATTTATTGAAATGTGACAGCTTTTTATCTCTTACATTTATGTATGGCTGAAAAAGAACATTATATATATATATATATATATATATATATATATATATATATATATATATAATACACAAAAGCCATGAATATCTTGTAAATGATATCCTTATAAACGGTGAGTAGTGATGTCATCAGTTATAAACGGTGAGTAGTGATGTAATTACTGTCACATGACTCACTAAAATTTGTGTATTATAATAAATAAAGTACCCCCAGTTGTAAAATATGAGGATATTAGAAGTTACCTCGGAGTTCCATGACCTGTATAAAAACACTCGGCCTTCGGCCTCGTACTTTTATATGGTCATGAAACTCCTCGGTAACTTATAATATCCTTATATTTTACAAGAGGGGGTACTTTATTCACTATATATATAAACACGAGCCATGAATAGCTTGTAAATAATATCCTTATAAACGGTGACTAGTGATGTCATCAGTTATAAATGGTGAGTAGTGATGTCATATTTGTCACATGACTCACTAAAACTTGTGTATTATAATAAATAGAGTACCCCTTGTTGGAAAATATGAGGATATTAGAAGTAACCTCGGAGTTTCATGACCTGTATAAAAGCACTTGGCTTTCGCCCCGTACTTTTATACGGTCATGGAACTCCTCAGTAACTTATAATATCCTTATATTTTACAATAGGGGGTACTTTATTCACTGTATATATATATATATATATATATATATATATATATATATATATATATATATATATATATATGTGTATGGGTCTTGTTATCCAGAATGCGCGGGACCTGGGGTTTTCCAAATAATGGGTCTTTCCGTAATTATGATCTTCATACATTAAGTCTACTAGAAAATCATATAAACATTAAATAAACCCAATAGGCTGGTTTTGCCTCGAATAAGGATTAATTATATCTTAGTTGGGATCAAGTACAAGCGACTGTTTTATTATTACACAGAAAAAGGAAATCATTTCTAAAAATTTGGATTATTTTGATAACACGGAGACCCTGCGGCCTCGGGGCACTCAAGGCAGAAATCCAGGTCTGATCCTATACCTGTATATATATAACGTCTAGTATGATGATTTTGCAATTGGTTTTAATTTTTTTTTATTATTTGTGTTTTTGCATTATTTGCTGGGGGTTTTTTTTAGCAGCTCTCCAGTTTGTAATTTTGGCAATCTGGTTGCTGTGATCCAAATTCTCCTAGCAACCATGTATTGATTTGAATAAGACACTGCAATATGAATAGAAGAGGGGCCAATGAATATAAATATTAAAGGGAAAAATACATTTGTAGCCTTACAGGGAATTTTCTTTTAAATGGGGTCAGTGACCCCCATTTGAAAGTTGGAAAGAGTTAAAAGAAAAAGACAAAAAAAAAAAAATAAATAAATAAAGAAGTCCCATTGAAAAAATAGATTTAGCCACTCTTTATAACATACTTAAAAAGTTAAATCAAAGGTGAATCACCCCTTTATGTTTAGGTAAAGTGTAAGATAGTTATACATTTGTACTTAACATAAGTCTAATAAATAAGACTTTTGCTATTCTGTGTAACACACTTTTATGGAACAGCCCAATATAGATATTAACCTGGAATTTGGAAAAGATGGAGAGATTCATAGATGCCATTATACACCAATGAAACTGCCATACTTATTGCAATGTCACCTCTGAAGACCCATGAATTGGCCAAGAGGATTATGAGACTTTATCAGATGTAGACTGGCAGGCAAGAAGCAGAGTTGGAAGCAGAAAGTAAAGGCTGTATAGAAGCCAATAGGTTACAGTGAGCAGCAATTGTTAGTTTTGGTATAACTATATAGGGAACAGACCCCCGGACTGGTTGGGATCTCATGAAGGTATAGACTGCCCAGTAGGACACTGACTGCTTAGAAGTTGATTGATTAGGAGGGGGTCCCCGTAACCTCTAGTAATGTAGCGTTGAGTGTCTGTATCCAGACCAAAGGGTCAGAGCAAGTTTGAAGGTTCACAATTCTTGGACAAGGGCCGAAAACAGGTAGAAAGAAATATTAGCAGTGACACAGTCCTTCAGCCTTTGCAGTATCATAGATGTCAGCTCAAAAAAATAAAGTGGGCAGGAAAGGTAGAACCAAAAAATAGCATCAAAAGTTCACTGCACATTGGGTAGCACCTGCTTTGAGGCCACTGGGAGCAACATCCAAGGGGTTGGTGAGCAACATGTTGCCCTAGAGCAGGGGTCCCCAACCTTTCTTACCCGTGAGACACTTTCAAAAATAAAAGAGTTGGGGGGCAACATAGGCAGGCAAAAAGTTCCTGGGGTGCCAAATAAGGGCTATGGTTATTAGACAGGGCACCTGGTTTTTATGCAGCTAAAGCTTGTCCACAAGCTTGCAATTCAAAAATATGCAACATTTGTCCATGAGCCACTGGGTGGGGATCACTGATTTAGAAGGATCAGGTGGAGGGCTGGTAGAAGAGCACAACTTATAAATTGCTTTCATTTACATTTTATAAATTAAATGTGATGTCTTTCCCCAGACTCTGTGTAGAACAGGGGGTCCAGCTGGAGGGGTATGAGCCTGAAGATACCCCAGCATTCACAAATGAACATTACCTTAATAGTCATCATTTAATAAACAATAGATTTTTGCTAAATTATACATAGGCCCGGAGTATTTCATAGATGGAATAGGCAAAAATAATCATACGGCAGATAAAGTTGAATGGACGTATATGTTGCAGCAAATACATTACATTACACAAGTCCAGGGAACATAAATAAAGACAATAGAGTTGTTATATTGCCCTACACATGAGCCCACTGTATAGTTTATGTTCCATATGTTAGGAAATGGAGGGGGGAACCCGGTTACCCAAAAAAATATTTAAGGAGTTTTGCAGAAAGACGCCAGCATTTTTCGGGACTTAAATTTTTCCACTAAAAATATGATGTAAGTAACAGAAGATTGAGGAAAATCTATGCACTTCAGTGCACTTCTCCTGGTCTGAGGTGGCGAACGCAAGTCTGGCGAAAGAGGTAACGTTCAGTAAAATCCGCATCTTAGTGAATTTGCGGAGTAACGTCCATTCGCCAGAGCGGAAATTCGCTTGGTGATAGAGAGAATGACCGCTAGCGTCTGTGTCTTTCACTAGCGAACTTACTCCTGCGCCTGGTGAAGTTCCTGAAAACGCAGACACTGGTGAATCGTCACCAACGTTAATCACTTCGCCCTTTGGTAAATCTGCCATAAGAGGGAGAGGCTGAATCATGAGGGAGAGATGGCAGAACAGACGGCAGCTGCTGAATTGGAAAGCGAGAGGATTTGTGATATGGAAAGATTATTTCTGATTGAAATACAGAGTGAGAGAGTGACGTGAGAGATGTGTCAGGGAAGTGACAGAGCGTATGTGTAATAAGGGAAATAATAAGGGAAATAATAAGGGAAATAATAAGGGAAATAATAAGGGAAATAATAAGGGTAACGATAAGGGTAACGATAAGGGAAACGATAAGGGAAATAATAAGGGAAACAATAAGGGAAACAATAAGGGAAATAAAAAGGGAAAAGGATGTGTGTGATGTAGGAAAGGGAGAGACAGAGAGAGGGTGTGAGAAGAAAGCTGTGTGCAGGGTGGGAGTGAGGAAATGCAGAGGAGAATAAAGGAAAAGAAGAAGAAGAAGGAGACCAATAAAAAGCAGCCGTGAGTAAGTGACAGTGAGGCTGCAGTGACTAAAAAGAGAATTGCAAATGTCTATAAAGGCACGTCAAAGCTTTATTTACAAATCAGCAGACACAAAGAAAGACACAAAGACAGACACAAAGACAGACAGATATTAAAGTAGCCCAGACGCTCATATTCTTTATGGCAATTGCTTCACATAGAAGAAGTGACATATACTGAATAGGCCCAACAATAAATATGCATCAAACACTTATAAAGGGTTTTAATGAAGGTTATTAATAATATTGTAGCAAAGCAGGATATAAACATGTCCCGACCCCCCGAGATCAATACACTGATTGTACAGAGGTTTAGTCTGTGGAGCATAATATGCAGCAACACTTCATTTCTCTTCCATAAGAAAAAGAATATGGAAAGGATTTCTGTTCTGTTTCCCATTGGTTATGCTCCGTATATAGCGGAATATACACACAGGCGATAACTGAAGTGTCCCAATCTGACATTCCCTTGTCAGCAGTTTATTTTTAGAGAAAAGATTGGTCTCTGGCAGAAAACCAATGGTATAGAGATCTATAGGAAATATAAAATTTGCATCACACAAAACTGTAATAGGACAAAAAGAGAATCGGCAGGGACATCACCAATTTACTAAAGGGTTAGCGAAAGAGCTCAGCACTAACGAAGTTTCACGCCCTTTCGCCAGGTGAACGATTGTTACTCCACAAATTCATCAAAGCGCGAATTTTCCACTACGTTACCCTTTTCGCTGAAAAGTCATAGAAACACGTTGGTGGGATTATGTTTAATAGTTGCAACTGTTAAATATATATATTTTTTTAACCATTTGAAGCTCATGTCACATTAGTTTTAGGGTGGGCTCATGTCTAGGGGATTAGAAGATCGTTTGTCTTTATTTTGCTTCCTTGGACATGTGTAATAATAAGTGGCCACAATTTCACCATCACTAATAAAGACATATATACTGTATGACCTGTATGTACTCGCCTTATATAAATTGACGTAAGCGTAAGTGTGTAACCGAAAGTTTGCTTTGAAATGCCCTTGCTGACGAAACTTCATCTGGCAAGTCAAAACTTTGCATTTTGATAAATAAGCGTATGCGCTGCGAATTAAAGTCTGTTGAAGTTGCACAGAGTAAGGCGGAGCTTTCCGAGGAGTAAATTCACCCTTTAGTAAATTTGCCCCTAAGGGCCCTTACTCATGGGCGTTTGAAGCTGCGCTCCCCTGCTTTCTGGTTTTATGCGTTCAGCCCGAGGAGGAAATGCGCTGAATTATTTTCAACCTGCATTCAGACGCATGTAAGCGCTGAATGCAGGTTGGGACGCAGCATGTTGCATTTTTCCTGCGTTCGGTGCTTACATGCGTCTGTGTGAGTACAGCCAAAATTGAAAAGTACATTGAAAGTAATTCACCGCGTCTACTCCTGCGCTCTCCTGCGGCTGAACGCAGGGGAGCGCGGCTTCAAACACCCGCGAGTAAGGGCCCTAATTGTCTACTGTGGTGGAAATTAGGGATGCATCTAATCCAGGATTCCGTTCGGGATTCATCCTTTTTCAGCAGGATTCAGATTCGGCCGAATCCTTCTGCCTGGTGGAACTTAATCTGAATCCTAATTTGCATATGCAAATTCGGGGGGGAATCACGTGCCTATTTTAACAAAACAAGGAAGTAAAAAATCTTTTCTCCTTCCCACCCCCCATTTGCATATGCAAATTAGGGTTTGGATCCAGTTCAGTATTTGGCCGAATCCAAAATCGTGGATTCAGTGCATCCCCTGTGTTAGGGAGCTGCTATCTGGTTACCTTGCCATTGTTCTGTTGTTTGGCTGCTGGGGGGAAAAGGGAGGGGGGGGGTGATATCAGTCCAACTTGCAGTACAGCAGTAAAGAGAGATTGAAGTTTATCAGAGCACAAGTCACATGACTGGGGGCAGCTGGGAAATGGATAATATGTCTAGCCCCATGTCAGATTTCAAAATGAAATATAAAAAAATCAGTTTGCTCTTTTGAGAAATGGATTTCAGTGCAGAATTCTGCTGGAGCAGCACTATTAACTGATGTGTTTTGGATTTTTATCTCTTTAATAAAGTCTGCTAATGACAAGGAAAATAATATAGAGGCACCAGACAGGGGGAAAGTTTTAATAGACTGGGGGAGGAGGGTGTTGACACCCCACCAGTGCATTAGCCTTGTCCTTTAAGCAAAGGCCTGTATTGAGACACAATATATATATATATTTTAAAATATATTTTGTTTATTCAAGTGAGTTCATTTTTCTAATCAAGCAGATTAGCAAAGGAAAGCCATTTGTGACAGCAAATCTATCAACGAGGAACTCACTAAGACGTAACCTATTTAGACCGCTTAAAAGCTTTCGATCAATGGATTCGCTTACCGACCAAGTTATTCATTTGAATTAGAAATTGGATCGCTGCAAAACTTGGAAAAGTGGGTTCATTAGATATTCAGCGACACTCCGCAGGCCACAATATATCCAACGAGTTCATTTAGACATAAAAATGCAATCGATCAAATACAGACCCTGCTGATATCCGGTACCATTATATATTGCTGCTATTTCATTTAGATTGTCAGCCTCCTGAGCACATTAGAGTATTGGGTAGGTATAGGCAAAAGTTCACTCTGGAGAGCCAATTTAAATTCAGTGTATTTTATTCAGACACACAACATGTTTCGGACAGACATGTCCTTCATCAGGTGCTGATGAAGGACCTGATGAAGGACATGTCTGTCCGAAACATGTTGTGTGTCTGAATAAAATACACTGAATTTAAATTGGCTCTCCAGAGTGAACTTTTGCCTATACCTTGGATATTGTGTGGCTTGGACGGTGCCAGTGACTCTGTTGGATAGAGCTTCGATGACTTTGGAGTGAGGGACCACCCAACTAACAATTGAATTACCTGAGTATTGGGTAGGGTTGCCACCTTTTAAGAAAAAAATACCGGCAAGTGGTGGGGGCGGATAATAAAGGGGCGGGCCGTGACGCAAAAGGGGGCGGAGCCAGTGGACAGTGACCAAAAAGGGGCGGAGCCACAGGGTAGAGCCGCAAAAGGGCCGGGCCACATCGCAGAAGCCGAAGGAAATGTAAGTTTTTACTGGAGGGCAAGTAAATTTGTAATACCGGCCCCAGCCCTGGCAGGTGTTTTACCGGCTAGGCAGCTAAAATACCGGCCGGTGGCAACCCTAGTATTGGGGTTACTATCAATATCTACAGACAGAGACAAGCAGATGAGGGTCCTGCACATACATATTCATGGTCTCGGTTCCACCCATTTATACAGAGTAATAGACTAGGTATGGACCTGTATAAATTAGAGATAATGAAAATAAGGGGCAGATTTTTTTTTTTCGGCTGAAAAATATATTTTCTAATTTACGATTTTTTTCCTGATTGAAATAAAAAAAAAAAAAGATTTTTTTTTTCCAGTTCATAAAGTCTCCCCCTAGACCTTGCCTAGTGTTCATATTAATACAATATCCTTTTTTTTTTTAGCAACTTTTCCCTGATTTTATTTTGTGCAGCCCATAGGAAACAATGGAGTTTGACGGCTTTAATCTGGTGAACGCCTTATAATGGAAAAAAAAGTGTTGATGAACTAGATCAAATTCCAGCTGCTGGGAAAATGCCAGAAAACATTCAGGAATGGCAGTTACAGCCATTTATAATTCCCCCCTCACTCAGTGGCAAAAAGAAACGTGAAAAAAAAAACGGAATTGTGCCCAAAATTTTTTAAAAAAATCATTAGTATACCACTAAAAAAAAACAACAAATCACCAAGACTAATTAAACTTTAAAATCGCACAGCCTTTATTAAGAAACTTACCAAAACTCTGCTTACGTTTCTCTTCAGAAAAGGCGATCCGCTGATCCATTGTGCGGCACTCGATTTCTCCTCCCTGCCTTCCTTATAGGAGATAACCAGGGAGGAGAAATCGATCGCCGTATGATGGATCGTTGATGTGTTAGAAGTTATTTCTTAGTAATAAAAATCTAAGAAATGCAGAATGGAAAGTGAAAGTAATTTCCTACCCCGCCTAGAGGAGGGGCATGCAATATATGATTGACAGCTCACATATTGAAACACCTTTATTACAGGTATGGATGTTTTCATGAAAAAACGAATTTGAGTTCCATGTTTCATTTGCAAAGGACTTTCATTATACAGTTTTTTATGTGTGTGTGACAGGTCCCCTTTAAGTGTGTGCCCTTAATATGATGTGACTGTAGAGAGTATTGGACCACTGAAAAGGACAACCCAGTGTCGCTGATACTGAGATATTGTGATAACTGGGATAACTCTACATAACTGAACCACTTTATCATTACTGACCATATTTATTGTGACATTCACTGTCAAGTCTGTTTTAAGATATTGCAGCAGTGCTGGAAGGGAGACAAGGGATCGGTACAACACTTTTGGTGCTATGTAATTAAAGGCAATAAGTTTGCCCAGGGGTAGTAACCTATAGCAACCAATCAGCAGGTAGAATTTCCTGGTCACATGTTTAAAAGCAAACCTCTTATTGGTTGCTACTGGTTACTGCTCCAGCCTTTTTTTACATTTAGGGGTTTGTGCAAAATATCATATAATTTGGATGGTTAATGGTTTCCCTTTACAGTGGTGGATTAATTAAAAATGGCGGGGGGTCCACATCGCTAGAGCAATGAACACAATTGCGCTCTCTGCACTAGTGGAGCTGAATTTCCAGGTTAAAACCAGGAAGTTTGGCTCTTAGGGGCAGATTTAAGGGTCGAATTAAAAAATTCGATTATGAAATTCGAATTTTCAAATGTTTTTTTATGGTCAAAACTGTCAAATTCGACCAGGGCGTTATTCATATTTGATTTGAGTTTTTTTTTTTAAAGTTTGAATTCGATTTTCAAGATTTATCATACTCTGGACCTTTAAGAATACCTGGCGAATTGCTGTTTGAGTCAACGGGAGATGTCTACGCAATATGTTGGCGCTACGCAATATGTTGGCGCTATATAAATACATGTTAATAATAATAATAATGTCCAGGGAACAATTTGGAGTTGTTTGCAGCCTTCCTGACATTCGAAATTTGAATTTTTTTATGGTCAAAACTGTAAAATTTGACTAGGGAGTTATTCAAATTTGATTCGTCTTTTAAAAAAATTTGAATTCGGTTCAAACATGAAAAAGTCCCTTGAGATGCTAAATAAGGGCTGTGATTGGCTATTTGGTAGCCCCTATGTGGACTGGCAGCCTACAAGAGGCTCTACTTGGCATTATACTTCTTTGCTTCCAAACCTGGAATTCAAAAATAAGCCCCTGCTTTGAGGCCACAGAGAGCAACATCCAAGGGGTTGGAGAGTAAGATGTTACTCACGAGCTACTGGTTGGGGATCATTGCTGTAGAGTTATGGGGAGGATCTTGGCAAGATGCAATGGTGGGAAATAGACCATAATGTTAATGTAGATGTCAATAGTGAGGAAGAATCTCTCCACTAACTAATCAATATGTCTATAGGGGCAGGGATATAAAAGGGATTATCTGTGCTTGATAAGGGCACTTTAACAAGTCAAAGAAAACACTCGTTACTAAATAGCAAATAGATTAACCATAATTAATTCCAATCTCGTTTATCTGCCTTCAGTTTGGTTACCGAAAATCCGGCATCCCAGACGTTTGCATTTAATCGAATGGGAGAAGTCCCAATGATTACTTGATCCGCCCTGGGTTTCCTGCAATAATCCAAAGTTTTCAGGGTTTTCGGGCAAAAAGCTGGAAAATTCGTGAAATTTGTATTTTTCAAGTTTTTTTTTGGATTTTTCCAGCAAACAATATTTTCTGGAAAGTGTTCATAAATAAGCCTGAAAAAACCTGTGCGGATTTGGTTCGGAGTTTTTTTTCAGAAAATATTGAGATCAATTTGAACTTTGATAAATAATTAGAGGGGAGTGAACATACCGTTGTACTTAAGTCTTGAAATGATGGGGTTGATTTATTCAATAATTGCACCAGTTTATTAGCCCGTGGCAACTAATCAGATCTTTACTTTCGTTTTCTAAATGATCAAAACTAAGGGGCAGATGTATTAAGGGTCGAATATCGAGGGTTAATTAACCCTCGATATTCGACTAGGAACTAAAATCCTTCGACTTCGAATATCGAAGTCGAAGGATTTAGCGCAAATGCTGCGATGGAACGATTAAATCCTTCGAATCGAACGATTCGAAGGATTTAATACAACGATCGAAGGAATATCCTTCGATCAAAAAAAACTTAGGCAAGCCTATGGGGACCTTCCCCATAGGCTAACATTGACTTCGGTAGCTTTTAGATGGCGAACTAGGGGGTCGAAGTTTTTTTTAAAGAGGCAGTACTTCGACTATCGAATGGTCGAATAGTCGAACGATTTTTAGTTTGAATCCTTCGATTCGTAGTCGAAGGTCGAAGTAGCCCATTCGATGGTCGAAGTAGCCCAAAAAACACTTCGAAATTCGAAGTTTTTTTACTTCTAATCCTTCACTCGAGCTTCAAGAATCGGCCCCCCATTGTTGATTGGTTGCTATGAGCAATTGCGTTGTTTTATCACTTATATTTGACGCTTATTACTTCTCGTTAGAAGCTTAATAACTGCCAGTGACCAATGATCAATGATGAGAAATGGCAGAATGAGTTCTGTCCGTCTGTCCCAGTTGAGTTTGCCATTAGCAGTGTTTTCTGTATATCTCTATGGGAAACAGATAAATACGCTTTAAATGCTGATTCACTGGTGGTGAACTTTACTAAATCTGGGTCCCCTCACAAAAAGGTTAAGAAACACTCGTTTATAAAAAGCAAAATAAATGGAATGCAGGACCTATATAAACGTAGGTTCGATTTCCCCTTTTATATTTATGTTCGACTGAGAAAACGAGATATTCTATAACAAATTCCTTGTCTTGTCATTTAATATCAGGCAGATGCCATACTATACTGTCCTTCCAGCCAATACAATAGACACAGTATGTGGCACGAATGGGAACGTGTATCCGTGATTATCCTGGACACGCTTGGGATGATAAGTGGAGACAAATAAGTTTATCTCTATTTACCAGCTGTCCTGGATTTGTAGCTTAGGAGGCTCATTATGCAGAAGAACATTTTAATAAAGGAGGGTTTGATTGTGATTACAGGGAATTGCAAGTTACAGTCCAAGTACACTCTTTAATAAGCTACATAACCTTGTATGTATATTTATCTATATACCCCTATATATACCCCTATATACCCCTTTTATGCAGCGCTTTATAGCAGAACAGTCAGAGACTTCAGCGGGGGCACATGGGACATATCTGTTGCTTTTGAATCTGAGCTGAATGCTGAGGATCAATTACAAACTCACTGAACAGAAATGTCCCATGTGGCCCCCCTTATAGTCACTGACTAACTCAGAGTTAAGGTCCCCATAGACGCGACGATTCTTCTTGCCGAACGACCGATTTTAGGGAAGCCCGACCAATCCTTCGAAATTATCGTGCGGTTAGTGGTATTTGAACGATCGTACATCTTACGATTTTTCGGCCGACATCTGTCAGGAAATTGATCGGCCAGGTCAAAAAATCTTTGTCGGTCCCAGTGCAATGTATCTATGTTTGCAGGGCCAAGCAGGCAGCTCCCCTTTGTTTTCCTGGTAAATTGGTCTTTTTAGTTGATGGTAGATTCGTACGATCGTGGTCTCACGATCAGGATCTGATCTTTTAAAAATCTCAACATCTATGGCCAGCTTTAGAGAGCTGAAAAGCAGGAAGTAGTGTTCTGGCTATTATGTTACATATCCACTCACTCCAGCCTTTATACATTACATTTTTGCCTAAATAACTATATTAGATACATCCTGTGCTTGAATGGCTGCCCCCAAGGCTACACAGCAGCTTGTTTATATAAACTATAGTAGTACTTATCTGTTATCTACTGTGTATCCTGTGCTTGAATGGCTGCCCACATGGCTACACAGCAGCTTGTTTATATCATCTATAGTAGTACTTATCTGTTATCTACTGTGTATCCTGTGCTTGAATGGCTGCCCCCATGGCTACACAGCAGCTTATTTATATAAACTATAGTAGTACTTATCTGTTATCTACTGTGTATCCTGTGCTTGAATGGCTGCCCCATGGCTACACAGCAGCTTGTTTATATAAACTATAGTAGTACTTATCTGTTATCTACTGTGTATCCTGTGCTTGAATGGCTGCCCCCATGGCTACACAGCAGCTTGTTTATATAAACTATAGTAGTACTTATCTGTTATCTACTGTGTATCCTGTGCTTGAATGGCTGCCCCCATGGCTACACAGCAGCTTGTTTATATAAACTATAGTAGTACTTATCTGTTATCTACTGTGTATCCTGTGCTTGAATGGCTGCCCCCATGGCTACCCAGCAGCTTGTTTATATAAACTATAGTAGTACTTATCTGTTATCTACTGTGTATCCTGTGCTTGAATGGCTGCCCCCATGGCTACCCAGCAGCTTGTTTATATAAACTATAGTAGTACTTATCTGTTATCTACTGTGTATCCTGTGCTTGAATGGCTGCCCCCATGGCTACACAGCAGCTTGTTTATATGAACTATAGTAGTACTTATCTGTTATCTACTGTGTATCCTGTGCTTGAATGGCTGCCCCCATGGCTACACAGCAGCTTGTTTATATAAACTATAGTAGTACTTATCTGTTATCTACTGTGTATCCTGTGCTTGAATGGCTGCCCCCATGGCTACACAGCAGCTTGTTTATATAAACTATAGTAGTACTTATCTGTTATTTACTGTGTATCCTGTGCTTGAATGGCTGCCCCCATGGCTACACAGCAGCTTGTTTATATGAACTATAGTAGTACTTATCTGTTATCTACTGTGTATCCTGTGCTTGAATGGCTGCCCCATGGCTACACAGCAGCTTGTTTATATGAACTATAGTAGTACTTATCTGTTACCTACTGTGTATCCTGTGCTTGAATGGCTGCCCCCATGGCTACACAGCAGCTTGTTTCTATAAACTATAGTAGTACTTATCTGTTATCTACTGTGTATCCTGTGCTTGAATGGCTGCCCCAATGGCTACACAGCAGCTTGTTTATATAAACTATAGTAGTACTTATCTGTTATCTACTGTGTATCCTGTGCTTGAATGGCTGCCCTCATGGCTACACAGCAGCTTGTTTATATAAACTATAGTAGTATTTCTGAAGCAAACACACCAGTTTTACCAGTGCAGGGCAACACTGTATTATATTTTTATTTCTTTAATACTGTCCCTGTTCCTTTAAAGCAGCTGCCCCTCGGGTGCCTGTATATAAATACGGCCCTGACTACAGGCCTCTAATTGCTGTTGACCTACAGGTCTCACACATTGAACCAACAAAAATAAATCATGGATTCTTAGTATCCACCATCAATGTCAGGCCCACAAACACCGGGCTTTCCATTGCTCCTGCTGAACACAGAACCCTATCATATATGCCCTCTGCCCCCCTTATCTTTTCCAAGGTGGCCTATTGTTATTGGCCAAAAACATTTCATGTAAGAACGAGTTTCCCGGTGATTTCCAGGGTCGGAAAACAAGAGATCTGAGTGTTTACATGAACGTCTGGCCGATGATGCTAATTAATGAAGGTTTATTTTCTTTAATCCCATGATAAATGGCAACATTAACACTGCTCTCATTCACTACAATCAACATGTTATGAAACACAATTATGTAACAATTAACCAGTCCGGCTTTTTAGCGTTTAACTCTTCCCAAGATCCAGATAATATAAAGCCCATCAAATATTTATCTCACGCGGCTGTAGACGTCTGTCATTGTTGCACTTTCTATTTTTACGCCAACTATTTCCCTTCCAGAACTCCTGGCAGCCTCCCAGCTTCTCTCCATTGTACTTACAAATACACAATACCCTCTATCTTAAGAATATATCACATTTAGGAGCCAGCCAGAACTTTTATAAGGCAGTAAAGCAGGTCATGACTATTTATTTAAAGACTTTCCAAAATACTGAGAAAGGCTCATGTTGAGTTAAGAGTGGAGTAAATCTCTGGTAACGACACTACACTGTGTGTATAAAAGCCCAATCCCAACTGAAGTAACATATATACTGTAAATATAAATATATATAAATATAAATATATATATATGTGTGTGTGTGTGTGCCATGAAAGAGTGTATAAACTATGACAGCAAAAAGGTGTGTGTTGAGGGGTTTAGAAGACTCAAACCAAAATGTGATGTCCATAAAAACAGATATTCACCACAATGTTGGTTATATTTGATACAAATAAAGTCTGGATCGGCTGTGTTGATCCTCCTTTATGTTTAAAATACGCCTCTGAAGTTGTTCAACAGATTAAAATAAGTAAATTAAAATCTATCATACAGTATAACCAAGCAACCAAATTAACGAACCACCAAACAGCGCTCTGCGAATGTTACTAAATTTTAAAATTGTACCAGCATTAAGCAAGGGCCGTAAAGAAAGAAAATATATAAACATATCCATTGAACCACCAAAGATTAAGGTTATAAATGTAACAAGCCTAACCAGTGACGGGCCAAGGCGGTTGGGCGCCCTAGGCAACCCGGCCAACCATGCCTCCCCTCCTAGTGCCATGTCTGAATAAGCGCAAGTGACGCGAAAGAGGAGACGTGTGTGCATGCACTGAAGAGGAGACACTTTGGCGTGTGCATGCTTCCGCGCATGCATGCCCATCTCCTTTTCCTCTAATGCACACGCTAAAGCGCGCATGCGCGGAAGATCACACTGCAGATGCAGTGGTGAGAAACAATGGTCCGAACTAGGGAAAGGTTTCAGAAGAGGTACATGCCTGGTGCCCCTCTACCTTTGTGCCCTAGGCACGTGCCTCTTCTGCCTACCCCTAGTTCCCGGCCCTGAGCCCAACGCGCGTGTTTTAAAGCTAGAGTCAATTTGTCTGAATAATGACCAAATTTCAGTAAACGATGTGGTTCTGCTGTGTTTGCGGTCTTCCTGACATCCAATTTTTTTTCAGAGAAAAAACTCCTAATTTTATTAGAGTTTTTGTGTTGATCCTATTCACCCGAGTGGAGAAAATTCATTTTTTTTTAATGTTTTTTTTTTTATTGAAAGTTCAGCATACACAATTGATTTCACTTATATAAAGGGACAGTCATGTAATTATAAATTGTATATAAGTGCATAACTCATAATATATTGCTTTATATTAATTAATTTCGATTGGTCAAATTTCCAGTTCATGGGAGTTTATTCAAAACTCAACCCTTGATAAATGTGACCCTAAGTGTGAGATGATGGCATTAAGAGGCAGGGTTGTGATGTCAGGGGGTGTGGCTATAATAGGGCATTCCATGATTGGCTGATTGTGGTGACCTGTCCTGGTTTCAGACTTCTGGAATCTGGACAGTCAGTTTTGAAATGGGAAGTCTGTGCAAAAACTGGACTGTTTGGTGAAAGATGGAAACCCTAAGCCCATGGGTGGAAAAATTGTGCCGCTCCCAGTCCTAGGCATTTGTGGCCTCCACCCACATAGCTGGGCCTAAGGACAGATACACACGGTTAGATTTGGGGAGATTAGTCGCCCAGCGACAAATCTTCTCTTCTTCGGGGCGCCTAGTCTCCCTGCAATGCCTTTCCGCTGGTTAGAATGTAAATCGCTGGCGGGATGGCACTCGGAGCACTTAATTTTCCCAAAGTGCAACTCAGGCGACTTCAGAAAACGAAGCGCTCCGAGTGCCTTCGGCCTCGTGTTTTATATGGTCATGAAACTCCTCTGTGACTTATAATATCCTTATAATTTAGAGGTGGTACTTTATTCACACTATATATATATATATATATAGATATCGCTGTTTCACTTTTCAGGTTCTATGAATGATGTTTAAAATCAGACAGCCATTGCCTTACAAGTCTGTACGGATGGTTGTACTTGTACTACAGTATGTTCTTTACAGATTGCAAATCAGTGATTATTTCTGTTATTATCTGCCATTACGCTGCAATTTACAGAGATTAATCATCACATTCTCACACTCACTTGCTGGAGTCACTTCCATCGGGTGCCAGTTAACCTGCCCATATGATTTAGTAATGATGGATGATATTAGTTGTTTGCAGTTAATTAGGCTTTCATATCAGCGATTGCCCCCCTTTGGGCTCACAAGCGGGTCGCCCACATGCGTATCCACTGCGAAAATCGTGTCTGGAGGGGGGTGGGGGGGGGATGCACAGCCTGCACCTGGGCCCCATGATGTATAGTTACGTTACTATATATACTAGTCTATTGCACTTAAAGGGATATTGTCATGGGAATTTTTTTTTCAGTCAGTGCTGCTCCAGCAGAATTCTGCACTGAAATCCATTTCTCAAAAGAGCAGATTTTTTCATATTTAATTTTGAAATCTGACATGGGGCTAGACATATTGTCAGTTTCCCAGCTGCCCCCAGTCATGTGATTTGTGCTCTGATAAACTTCAGTCACTCTTTACTGCTGTACTGCAAGTTGGACTGATATCACCCCCTCCCTTCTCCCCTCCAGCAGCCAAACAACAGAACAATGGGAAGGTAACCAGATAGCAGCTCCCTAACACAAGATAACAGCTGCCTGGTAGATCTAAGAACAACACTCAATAGTAAAATCCAGGTCCCACTGAGACACATTCAGTTACATTGAGTAGGAGAAACAACAGGCTGCCAGAAAGCAGTTCCATCCTAAAGTGCTGGCTCTTTCTGAAATCACATGACCAGGCAAAATGAGCTGAGATGCACCTACACACCAATATTACAACTAAATACACTTGCTGCTTCAGGAATGACATTTTATATTGTATAGTCAATTATTTGCAGTGTAAACAGTGTCATTTAGAAATAAAAAATACATCATAAAAATCATGACAGAATCCCTTTAAAAGAAATTATTCTAATTGTATCCCTTAAAACCATGTGACAACACACTTTATACCATTTAAGTGGGCGGAGCTTAATCATAACGTGGGTGGAGCTTAATTGTAAAGTAGGTGGTTCTTATTTATTGATTACACTGCACATTCTGTCTTCACTTGACAGACTAGTTTTGTTGAATTGTGAATCTCTGAAGGATCGTGCCATAACTAGGAGCCTGTCTGTAGATATTTAACAATATGTAGCAGTTAAAGCTGCAGCGCGTGTGCATACGGATAGATATTACATAGCGGGAGCCCAGAAAGACATTAAAATAAATGGTGATGGCTGTTTAGTTGTGGACAGATTTGACTTCTGCAGCTTTTCCTCCCTCTCTCTCCCCCACGCTCAGACCCAGAGTTTGGAGATCAGCCCAGGGTAGAAGTGTTAAGGCTGAATTTCCACTGAGTCGCCCAGAAATATAAAATAAATACATTTTGATTCCAGAAAATGGACTTGATTGTGCAGACTACAAGCAAATCGGAGATACGTCTGCAGTTCAGTCTTAAGGGTTCAGAGCAAAGCATTGGATGCAAATAAGTACATAGATAGCCATGTTATTTACTCCTCAATGCAGCTGTACATTCCTGGGGTTTTCCCGGATAAGGGATCTTTCTGTTATCTGGATCTTCATACCTTAAGTCTATTAGAAAATCTGGTTAACATTAAATAAACCCAATAAGCTTCCAATAAGCATTCGTTACAACTTGGCTAAGATCAAGTACAAGCTACTGTTTAATTTGAACGATGTGATTAAAAGAGAGTCTATGGGAGATGGCCATCCTATAATTTGGAGCTTTCTGGATAATGGGTTTCCACACCTATATAGGAGCAAATACCTTTATGAAATGTAAGCTTTTATGCTCGCTGCATGTTGCACTTTGCGCCTATATGCTAGCTGTAGCCAACAATGCAACTTTTACATGTATATATTTACATACAAATCACAAGTAATGGGCAGATCTGGAGGTCGTATCTTGTCAGGATTGATGGCGTGTGTTACAATGGACATCTGTATTTCCTACAAGTTGAGTAGCTATGGGGTTTATCTGCATGCTTCAGTTGGCCACACTTGGGTCGCTTGATGCACAAAACACACACACGATAAATAGGGAGATAATAGGGCTGTTCCCCATTTTGTCTGAATATTATTCTTAAGGTGGCCATTCACATAGAGATCCGCTCGTTTGGCGATTTTGTCAAACAAACGGATCTCTCCCCAATATGCCCATCTTCAAGGTTGGGGGAAATTGGGCTGATCCGATCATTTGCCTTAGGGCCCAACAATCAGATCACAATGAAGGCAATACAGGTGCTCGAGTCGTGGGACTGCATCAACGAACAGATGCGGTCCGCGATCCGACTGGATTTTTACTCCTGTCCAATCAACATCTGGCCAGATATCGATCAGGGAAGCCCCCCGGAGGGCACAACACACGGGCCAATAAGCTGCTGACTTGGTCTGCTTTTATCGGCCCGTGTATGGCCACCTTTACACTGGCCACACAAACGTCAACACTGCCTGTCAATTGGTTATACACAAGCAAGAGGCTTGTAGACCCACATATTTGGCCAAAATGATGGACTCTCCAACCAATATCAGGTCTGGGCTCAGCCAGATATTGTCCAGGCGGCTGTCCTATGAAGACTTCATCAACCGGTATCTGCCACTAATATGATCCAATAATTGGCACAATGTAGAGCAAAAAATCAGACAGATCACTCCATTTGGTGTTTTTCTTTCAGAGCATGGCCAACTCAACTATGCAACAATGGCCAGAAACACTGCCTACTATACAACATGAACAATACTATTACTGCTGTTGTATAATGGGATTTGTTTGCACTTTGCACACATGTTCATGCACTACCTTTGTACCCATATTAAACGCTTATTTATTACAGAGATTCAATAATGCAACTGGGCATGCAAGTTAAATTAGGATTAGATATTTACTGCTTGCTATATATTTATTTTAGGGATACACCGAATCCAGGATTCAGTTTGGGATTCAGCCTTTTTCAACAGGATTTGGATTTGGCCGAATCCTTCTGTAGCCTAAATAGTGGTGAGAAGCAAGAGCGGGATTAGCAGAGAGGGAGAGTGGAAGGTGAGTGAATGAAGCACACGCTCATAGTCTGACACCTAAACACAGACTGATCCACAGAAATACAGAAAGTACAGAGTGAAGTGAAAGCAGAGATTAACGGGCCTGAAAGCAACTGAGCAAAGTACAAACTGATTGATGTTCACACTCACTATACTGCAATGAGCAGAAACAAAGGAATTAGTCCATCAATTTCCTAATTGGCTGATTTGTGCTTTTCCACGTATAATCCTACGGGCTTCTTCTTCTTCTTCTTCCTATGGGATTCCTTCAGGCCCTGTTAGGGCAATGTCCCAATCTGCACTTGTGAAAACGCTTAATCAGCAATTCATTCAGCTGCAACTGGAAAAGTGGCCAATTAATCACAGTTTTAGTGGAAGAGAAGCAGGTCTGAGAAGTTACATGTTATTCATGTTCCAACAGCGCAAAGCGCATAACTTATCCCAAACGAGATTCCGTCTCTATGTTTGTACTCAATGAATGATGAATCTGTTTCCCGGCACTCAGCTTAGAATACATGAGATACACGTGGCCCCAGTTTCTCAAGGGCAGGGTTGTATTTAAATTCTGTGCTAAATTCATTCATGTAGCTAAAAATGTGTATATTTTCTATAGTGAACTTATTGCACGAGGCTAAAGTTTGAGCTTGTCAATAGCAGCAATGATCCAGGACTTCAAACTTGTCACAGGGGGTCACCATCTTGGAAAGTGTCTGTGACACTCACATGCTCAGTGGGCTCTAATTGGCTGTTGAGAAGCTAAGCTTAGCTGAGCTACTCGGGCATCTTTGGAGACACAGATCTTTACTGCTAAAGGGCTGTGGTTGCCTTGGGCTGGTACAGAAGCACAAAACATCATGTACAACATTTCTACCTACTTCTTTAGTTAAAGGGATCCTGTCATCGGAAAACATGTTTTTTCCAAAACGCATGAATTCTGCACTGAAATCCATTTCTCAAAAGAGCAAACAGATTTTTTTATATTCAATTTTGAAATCTGACATTTTGTCAATTTCCCAGCTGCCCCTGGTCATGTGACTTGTGCCTGCACTTTAGGAGAGAAATGCTTTCTGGCAGGCTGCTGTTTTTCCTTCTCAATGTAACTGAATGTGTCTCAGTGGGACCTGGATTTTACTATTGAGTGTTGTTCTTAGATCTACCAGGCAGCTGTTATCTTGTGTTAGGGAGCTGCTATCTGGTTACCTTCCCATTGTTCTGTTGTTAGGCTGCTGGGGGGAAAGGGAGGGGGGTGATATCACTCCAACTTGCAGTATAGCAGTAAAGAGTGACTGACGTTTATCAGAGCACAAGTCACATGACTGGGGGCAGCTGGGAAACTGCCAATATGTCTAGCCTCATGTCAGATTCAAAATTGAATATAAAAAAAAACCTGTTTGCTCTTTTGAGAAATGGATTTCAGGGCAGAATTCTGCTGGAGCAGCACTATTAACTGATTCATTTTGAAAATTTGTTTTTTTCCCATGACAGTATCCCTTTAAGCTTTAGTTCTCCTTAAATCAGCCAATGGAACAATCCCGCACTCATGTAAAAAATAAGCCCCTGCTTTGAGGCCACTGGGAGCAACATGCAACAGGTTGGTGTTGCTCACGAGCCACTGGTTGGGGATCACTGTGATACAATATGAGCCAATGCATCAGATGCTTCCCAACCACAGGGCCCTACAGAGAAGCAAAATGATTGAATACTTACTCTTCTTCTCATCAGCTCATTGAGTCACTGCTATGTTTGGACTGTGTATGTGAGTTTATGTATTTATTTATACAGTTCTCACTGGAGACCAATGAATTATTGAATAAATGCTTTAGCATTGATGTAATGAGGTGAAAGTGCGGCCTATAAGGCTCCCAAGCACGGAGTTTGGAACGTGAGCTCCTAAATAGAGTGGGAGAGAGAAGGAGAGAGAGAGATGGACTACCATCATTGTGATATAACATACGATAGCTGTAAGTTCCTCAGCACATACAGAGACACACAAATGCTTTCAGATGGTCAATAGTCCCAGTTTAAGGAAAAGGGCCTGGTGAATGGTGAATGGCTTTGCGAGGTGATGGAATTCTAATCTTCACAGCAGGCAGCAAAAGCCTTTCACTGTTTGGACACATACAGAGACAATAAGAGCCACAGTCTCCTTGTATGGTTCTGCTGCTCACGCTCTACACAAAAGCCATCATTTAGAGGCGTCAAATTATTGTTTCTCTATAAACCTTAGGAATGAAGCCCCAATTAAAAGTCTATTGCCGGGATGCATAAAGGATTATGGCATTTTTCAGCCCTGGATAGGGTGCAGGGAAGGAGGCTTGTTGTTTCCGTCTCTAATGACAGTGAGTAAGTGGCAGCTAGCACAGCTGGTTGCCTTCATTCCAACTGAAATAACAGTTCCGCCGGCTTTATTATAACAATATATAAATCTTACACCACTTCAGCAAAGAGTGATAATCTTGCAAGCGTGGCGGTTCATTTTTAAATACGGGGCACCTATAGCCCACCATGGTCAGGTACAGTATGTGGACATGTTAGAGGTGGCCAACGGGTGGTTTATTGTCAACCAGTACTTAGCTAATATGAAATATTAACATGACATGGGTGTTCTTCAATACACAGAGGGAAACCTTTACTCAACAGCCCATAGCACTACACCCTAAGCCCCAGTAAAACTTAAAGGGGAACTATCGCAAAAAGGAAAATGTAATAAAAGCTTCGTCATACTGAAATAAGAAACTTTCTAAATACAATCAATTAAATATTCTGCATCGTTTCTGAAATAATCAAGTTTATGTTCACTATTCCTCTCTCAGCATCTGTTTCTCTTCATTCTCTCTTCATGCAGCAGTTGGGTGTCAGATATTCACTGACAGTTACATCCAATATATCTTATAGGGGGCTCCTTTTGCCTAGAAGATGTATTAGAGCTCACTCAAATAACTGATTCCGGTACAAACAAAATAACTGCCTTTGGCACAAATCCTGCATGTAGAGAGACATGATGTCTGGTGAGTTTAATAGAGTGACCTCTAATACATCTTCTAGGCAAAAGGAGCCCCCCTGTGTACAAAATGTGTACAGACACACACACACACACACACACACACACACACACACACACACACACACACACACGGTCGCTACACACGGTCGCTATAAAGAATTTGTAATTTCAGCTATAGAAAGATAAAATAAGGAATAGTCATATCAGTATCTGCCTTGGCTTCTGAGCTGTGACCTCAATATCGGCTAAGACGAGATTTCCTAGGGAACCCACCCCAAATATCAGCTCAGAGGACAGACTGTAATTGTGGCTCTTGGAAGGAGCCTTTCTGGCTCAGTCAGGGCCGCGTTTGGATAAGGCATTACAATTCCATTGCTGGCCGGTCCTGCTAATGCTGCTCATTTGCACGAGATGCTGGTCAAGCCAAAGTGAGATGGTTAATCATGTAAGTCTTATTTTGATCATTTTGTGGATATAAATTTGAATGTTGTAATTTCACAGAACAACAGAGCGAGAAAAGTAGTGTCAGGGGAGGCTAAACATTTTATCCATGAACATGAGCTAAAACCCTGTAATTTATGAACGCATTACTGAACGCAAGCAACACGAATTGTTACTGGCTCTGCACCAATAAATCAGGGCTATTGTTTCTGCTCTGCCCTGATATAATGGCTAAACACATATTTCAGGTGCTTTGGCCCAGGGGCACTGCTACCATGAAGTGAGCAGAATTTTGGCTCTACTCGTGCAATTGATGCTCCCCCCTGCTTGAAATGTTATGTGCCAGGTGCCACATCAGAAAGGCCGTCTCAGGGCGACATGGACCCCGAAAACCTGGACTGGCCCATCGGGATACCAGGAAAACTCTCGATGGGCACATCAGTCAGTTGAGTTATATTAGAGCTGCTAGATGTATGACTTTAACACGGGTTATGGCAGACACTAGCACAGGCACCCATTTAGATGTTTCCAAGTGATTCTCATCTGACAGCAGCTACATATTCTCATGCATAATATATATATATATATATATATCTAGAAAGCCAACCCAAAGCCTTTTGGGACACTGCATTGCTACCTCTATCGCTCCAGAAGAGATTGTTTATGCAAATGATATATGAGCTTCTGATCTAAACACTGATTATTTTTAAAAAGCATGTTCCAGTAGTAGAACTAAAAGTAACTGCCCCCCATAGCAAAATTAAGGGCCCAGTGCCGGACTGGGCTGGTGGGACACCAGAAAAAGAACTTGGTGGGGCCTAGCGTTCATGGGCCCGTCAATGGAGGCCTACAAGCAAAGAGCAAGTTCAGGAGAGGTTCCTAATGTAACATTGTCTAAGACAAAAATATAAAAGGAAAATATAGAGAACGTGGGTAAAGAAACAAGCAGCAGTAATGGTGGGCTCAGGAAAAACATCTCATTGGTGGGCTCTGTAGATAACCTAGGATATATATGACTGTACTATTCTTAAGCAGGTGAACTTGCTTGACTTGCATTGCTGGAAAATAAATCAGCGGGATTTCCCAACTCATCTCTGTTTATTCAAGTTTCCTCTCTTACCCCAATTTTATATGTAGGCCAAAGAAAGACTTTTTAGCATGGAAAGGAATACATGTTTATTGTTTTTGCACTTGGCTTTAGCTGGTAAGCCCATTGTCTTTACGATGAAACAAAAGATACTGGCTGGTTATACCAACAAGACATGATAGACCAACACATACTCGCAACATCCTACAATCTGTCATCAGCTGCCTCCTTGGGAAAGTTTGGAACAGCACAACACAGTATTCTTCTTTTAAGGCCACACGACCTGAAACGTTGCTGTGATGCCCTAAAACACTAATTACGTTTTTTTAATAAGAAGAATACCGTGTGGTGCTGTTCTAAACGTTCCCATTTGTGATGTCGTGGCCACTGAAGAACGTGCACTACCCTTACAAAGAAGCGACAATCATTGTGTTGACTGCTTGTTTGCTAGATCAGCGGTCTCCTTGCCAACTATTTCCCACAGGGTTACAAAGATAGTGGTTAGAGTTCTCCCAACGGGTTTTCTGGATCGTGTGTTCGTTTGTAAGGGTTTAAGCAGACCGAGGAGAAGATCAAAAAATAAAGATGGAAAGGACAGTAGATAATATATTTAAACAGGTCTGTATGGATCTACTGTGCCCAGGATAGTCAGTTAGAACATAAAGAGAAATTGCTGAATTTAGCTTCTGCCTGGCAAATACTCCCAAGAACAAATAATGAGAAATCCCAATTCCTGACAAGACTGTATCTGTTGCTTCTTCTGGTTTTCATAGTTGCAGCTCCTTCTGGCCTCCGTCAATGGACTTGCCATGTCTTTGTTTGTATCTGGTCACTGCTCACACCATAAACCAGTGATCCCCAACCAGTAGCTCGCGAGCAAAATGTTGCTCTCAGTGGCCTCAAATCAGGTGCTTAGTTTTTAATTCTAGGCTTGGAGGCAAGTTTTGGTTGCATGAAAACCAGATGTACTGCCAACCAGAACCTCCTGTAGGCTGCCAGTCCACATAGAGGTTACCAATAGCCAATCACAGCCCTTATTTGGCACCACCCAGGAACATTTTTCATGCTTGTGTTGCTCCCCAACACTTTTTACATCTGAATGTTGCTCACGGGTGAAAAAGGTTGAAGACCCCTGCCATAAACAAAATGAGAGAGTAGGGAAAGTGTGTGGGGTTTTAAACATGAAATACTATTAGAAAAACTTCAGGGCATTAGACACATGGTGGAAGGACTGGACTTCATTTATAATTAGACTTTGTGCCAGGCTGTACATCAACAGTTAAAGTTGAAAAAAAGACCCACAACCATTGAGTTCAAATTTTTGCCCAAATAAACCTACAGCATTGATAACAAGTACTTAGGAGTAAGCTACTTGACACACACGTGAATACTGCTCTAGACCCTAAAAATATATATAATACAAATAGTAGGCAGTATCATACATGAAATATTTATGCGGTACACACAATAATCATACAGTTATTTAAAATTCAAATAAAGAAATAAACTGTACCAGAGGTACCACAGAGCTCCCCCAACGAATGCATTCCGTGTTCCTGAGGAACCATCCAATGACTCGAGTTTATGATTGCCTGGTGCACAAAAATAAATGTTTTATGCATGATACTACCTACCATTTGCATTATTATACTGAAAAAAAACAAATCTGGATTTGGTGGAAAAAAAATCCCTTCAGATTTCAATATGGTGCTTGGACCAGTTCCTCGATTAACGTTGTAGTATATCCATTAAAACCATAAATTTTTCCCATAAAGCAGTTTTTCCCCCCAGAATTCCAAAGCGTGAAATGAACACGTGCACTTCACTGAAATCAGACACCATTACACTTTTACAAGTCCGGTGGGCAACACTTTCAATGTTCGGCATAAGAGTAATGTGTGTCCAATTCTTTCGGCACAACTGCGATGCACCTGGTCTGGAGGTGGTGGTGGTAGTTCCAGGGTTCCTTTGCGTCGATAGATGGAACTAAATTCGATTTGGAAGGAATGAATGAGGCAAGAAGGACTGAGCAGCATCGATTGCAACTAGACAGAAGTGCATTTAATGCAAGTGTCTTTAATGAATAGGTTTTTACACTCAATTGACTGTTGGGGACATTTGCAGGAAGGAAACTCTGCTTGTTTTTTAGTTTATTTGACATGATCCCTACGGTCATTTAGTTCTTAGTCTTATCTACAATCTACAATTAGACCTAGGGGTCGGTGTGAGCGCGTGCACTGAGTTCATTTTGGAGGGTTTGAGCTTGATGGACTTTGGTCTTCCTTCAACCCAATGAAACTTATACAATGAAATTCATTGGTAGAAAGATGGTGGTAACATTAATAAAGTGGTGCATTATTCCATTATCTTTCCATAATCACTGCTTACAAAGCTTCATAATTGGGGGCTGTGCCTTTGTCTGGGTTGACGGTAACAACAGCCATGGGGCCAAATTCACTAAGATTCGTAGTTGCGCCAGGCGCAACTTCGCCGCACTTCGCCAGGTGTAGTTTCGCCAGCGCTCTGCAAAGTCACTAAAATCCGAAGTTGCGCACAGGGGTAGCGTAAGGTTGTGAAGTTGCGCTAGTGTTGATTCGCTAAGTGAAGCGAAGTTACGCTAGCGATGGTTAATTTGCATACGGCGCCAAATTCAAATTTCAATGGAGGAATACGTAGAATCACTACAAATGCCTGGGAAACCTTCAAAACATCAAATAAATTTTTTATTTTGCCCTACACATGTGCCCACTGTATAGTTAAGTTGCCATGAGGAAATGTAGGGGGGAAGGAGGGGAGCCCCAAAAATGTTTTTGATCTTTTTCAGCCTATCACCCATAATATAGAAAAAACACCAGCGTTTTTTGGGACTTAGAAAAAATTTGAACTTTTTTTGAAGCAATCCTCTACTCTATTGCGCTTCGCCTGGTCTGAGGTGGAGAAGGAAGTCTGGCGTAAAAGGTAGCGTTCAGTACACTGCGTGCGTTAGTGAATTTGCGTAGCTACGTCCGTAGCGAAAATTCGCCAGGCGTAAGGGTGCGAAGTAACACTAGCGAATTTACGCCAGCGTTCGTTAGTGAATTTGCGAAGTAATGAAAATGCCCAACGGTAGGGAATTGACGCTAGCGTTAGGCGCTTCGGCACTTAGTGAATTTGCCCCATGGTTTCTGCCTTGTCAAACAATTGGGATGGGGCGGCTTTAATATCTCTATTTTAAATAATATATATATTTTTCTTATTTTATTTGTACCTGTGAAAGAAGCAGCTAACAGAGATTCAGGAGGAAGAGGCCCCCTGTCTTGATCAGAAACAGGAATACGACTGACCTGTAGGACAATGGCCGTGTTTCTCCCTTATCCGGACAAAGTCACCGCACAATGAATTAGAAGTTTTGCCAAGTGCATTAGTGTCGGATTGCTATAAATTTTTAGGAGCCAGGGGCTCTGGAGTGAGTTGTTTGGCACAACGACATTTCTCCTCTACTTCTCCCTTTATTTACAGCTTTGTTTTGGTTTGAGTTGCCCTCTCCTGAGTGCACTAGGTAGGTCTGGGGACAGTGCCCTGTATAAAACATCAGCTGAGCCAGTTATTTCCCTCTCTCTCCCTCTCTTTCTTGTGTCTCGGGATCAATATTAATTCATTATATTCAACACTCGCCAGATGTATTTATTTATTCCCCTCCTCCAAACACAGAAACACAAGGCTTGGCTTCCAATCCATTAAAGAGCGAGATTTATGGGCCCCATGTACAGCTAACGAATAAAGCCAAAATGTATATCTACAGCTAAAACCCGTTGGATCAAGTGGGGGAAATTGGAGTCCCGTTAACAAAAATGTAAAAATAATAGGAGTCTGAAAACCTCTCTGAAAGTTGGGAAAGTAAATGCGCTTATGGAAATCGATGTGCTTACCAAGGTGCAAGCACTTAGAGGGCCATAAAAGGTAGGCATTTACTATATAAATCTACTTGCACTTAAAAGCGCCATAATTCAGATGTTTGCTGATGCAAGGCACTCGTTCTGTCAAATGTAACAGGTTTGTCAATAGGATTTTTTTTTTAAAATGAATGTAAAAAAAAAAAAATAAAGGCTCGAAACTTTCTGGCAGTTTGATGGACGGGGATCTGACGGGAAGTCGGCATTAGCTCAACGGGAGAGGTGGAAGGGGCAACATATATTTTACTGTTTATTAACAATAGAAGTCAATCAACTCGTGTATCCGGGATACTGAACCTTTGATACTTTAGTGCTTTATTGGGGAGTACAAGTTTTAGGGCAGGGGAGTACAAGTTTTGTTTGGGGAAGACACCAGTAGATGGCTTTCCATGGTAGAGCTTATAACTATACACTTATAGATGGCAGTTCAGCATATGTTTCTCTTCATTCTCTCTTCATGCAGCAGTTGGGTGTCAGATATTAATTGACAGTTAGATCCAATATATCTTATAGGGGGGCTCCTTTTGCCTAGACCAGTGACCCCCAACCAGTAGCTCACAGTGTCAGACTGGCCCACAGGGATACCAGGAAAACTCCTGGTGGGCCCATGTGTCTGAGAGTGGGCCCCTGGTCTAAGGTATTTTGGTGGGCCCCTGGACTAAGCTTTTTGGGTGGGCCCCTGGTGTCCCAGTCCGACACTGGTAGCTTGTGAGTAACATGTTGCTCCCCAACCCCTTGGATGTTGCTCCCAGAGGCCTCAGAACAGGAGCTTCTATTTGAATTCCAGGCTTAGAGGCAAGTTTTGGTGCATAAAAACCAGATGTACTGCCAAATAGAGCCTCTTGTATTCTGCCAGTCCACACAGGGGCTACCAATAGCCAATTACAGCCCTTATGTGGCACCTCCCAGGGACATTTTTGGTGCTTGTGTTGCTCCCCAACTCTTTTTATAATTGAATGTGGCTCATGGGTGAAAACGGTTGGGGACCCATGGCCTGAGAGAGGAATAAAGATAAACTTGATTATTTCAGAAGTGATGCAGACTATTCATTGATTGTATTTAGAACGTTTCTTATTACAGTATGATGAAGGTTATGTTAAAATTTTATTTTCGCAATAGTTCCCCTTTAAAGAGATGCCCATGTTGCCATTGGATGGTATATATTAGGGCTAATAAGAATCAGAGCTCAAGGATTAGACATGAATTTATCTATAAAGCAAAGCTTCATGGGTTCAATAAGAGCCCTGCAGTGATCTGACCTCCCCACTGGATCCCTTCTCTATGTCTCACCAATATTACACATATCAGATGTGGCTCCTCCTCCTGACAGGAATCATTCAGGTAACCTTGTACCTATACGCCAGTCTCACAGTCAATCATGTTAATGGCACATACATAGCCGGAGCTGTCAGACCCACATGATATATTGCTGTTACAATAATACATTAGGGATGCAGCAAATAGCAAATCCTCCGCAAAAGATTCAACCGAATACTAAACAGAACACGAGCCCAAATGTTCATATTTGATTATAAAAAATTTAAAAAAGCAACTTGTTAAAAAAGATTTCTATCAGTTGCCAGAGCTTTAAGCACTTATCTGCCACAGATAATAAAATGTTTTTAAGTTTCCAGCTTCCTCTCTGATTCAGGCGGGACATCACGATGAGCAACAACAAATGGGTTAAAGTCGGGACTGCCCCGCCGCAACTCCCTTCTGCCCCCATTCTTATCTCTTCATACACCTGTTATTGGGGCAGGGAGTAGCCCACATTCTCGGGTGCCCATGGGGAGCAGGTTTTGACTGGCGGCGTTTTTTCCATGTGTCCCGCTAGCCCAGTCCGACCCTGGTTAAAGTCACAAGAGTAATGGTTCAGATTAGGTTTGTTTGGCTCTACACTGAAACCCCCATTTTACACCCCCTGATTTGACATTGTTTTTTTGTTGTCCCACCTATATATTATGCATAATACATTTCCCTGGTTTTACATTTTCCTGTCTTTTACACCATTTTTTTCTGGTCCCCTGAAAAAACAATAAAATGGGGGTTCTACTGTAGTGATGTGCGGGCTGGCCTGATACCCATGGGCCCCGCTGGTTTACTCGCAAGATGTATTAGAGCTCACTCTGATAACTGATTCCAGTACAAACAAAATAACTGCCTTTTGCACAAATTCTGCATGTAGAGAGACATGATGTCTGGTGAGTTTAATAGAGTGAGCTCTAATACATCTTCTAGGCAAAAGGAGCCCCCCTATAAGATATATTGGATCTAACTGTCAATGATTATCTGACACCCAATCTCCTAGCAGATGAATAGGAGCTCATTCAAATAACTGATTCCAGTACAAACAAAATGTAACAAAATAACTGACTTTTGCACAAATCCTGCATGTAGAGAGACATGATGTCTGGTGAGTTTAATAGAGTGAGCTCTAATACATCTTCTAGGCAAAAGGAGCCCCCCTATAAGATATATTGGATCTAACTGTCAATGATTATCTGACACCCAATCTCCTAGCAGATGAATAGGAGCTCATTCAAATAACTGATTCCAGTACAAACAAAATGTAACAAAATAACTGACTTTTGCACAAATTCTGCATGTAGAGAGACATGATGTCTGGTGAGTTTAATAGAGTGACCTCAATACATCTTCTAGGCAAAAGGAGCCCCCTATAAGATATATTGGATCTAACTGTCAGTGAATATCTGACACCCAACTGCTGCATGAAGAGAGAATGAAGAGAAACAGATGCTGAGAGAGGAATAGTGAAGATAAACTTGATTATTTCAGAAACAATGCAGAATATTTAAGTGATTGTATTTAGAAAGTTTCTTATTTCGAAATGGACGAATTTGTCTTTTTTTGCATTTGATTGGTTGCCACGTGGTACTGCCCATGAACTAATTTGCCCAGTGTTTATAAATAAGCCCCACTGACTTGTTCCTGTGCAAAATAAAATGTTAATCAGCTTTTCTCCGTGGTGCACACATATAGCTCCATAGTAGATTTTGCAATGATTTTTTCTAACTCAAAACACCCTAAATCATGCCAGTGCTGCTCATGTAAATTTCATTACATTGGATTTTCGAATCACAATTGCATGAACAAAATCTATTCTATTGTAGTGTCCAGCAATGGGAGAGACTGGGGGCAATCTAGGGCACGGTGGGCAAAATATCAGAAACCACTAGAAATTAACACTTTTTCAGTAACTTTCTATTTTCTATTCGTGTCTGGTTTTCTAATTTTTCTTTTTATTTTTTTTCTCTCCTGTTTGCAGTTTTTTTAGCAATCTGGTAGCTAGGGTCCAATGTCCCCTAGCAACCATGCAGCGATTTGAACAAGAGACTGGAATATGAATAGGAGAGGCCTCAATAGAAAGGTGAGGAATATAAAGTAGCAATAACCAGTGGCGTAATTACTGGGGGAACAGCAATTGCACCCCGGCCTGCTCCCCCCAGGACCCGCTGGAGGCCACACCACAGTAAAGAAAATGCGTGTCTGGAATATACACCCAGGCCAAGAAGAGGATAGTTAAGTTACTGGCATTCCATTAATTGCATTAAATTTTAGATTTAGGCAGTTTGCTGGAATGCAACTATAAAAAATAATAATAATGAAGATCAACTGAAAAATTGCTTAGTAGTGGCCATTCTATAACATGCTAAAAGTTAACCTAAAAGCAGGGCCGGATTTACATAGCAGACGCCCCTAGGCCCACTGCCATTCGTCACCCGTGTACCCCCTTTATTTATGCAAATTTTCATGATCGGGACCTGAGCAATGTGGACTGGGCACAGGAAATTTACAAAATGACTGTATCTTCTGCTCATCCCCAGTGTTTTTGAACCAATGTGGGTGTGGTTGGGCAGCATGCCGCCCCCCTAAAATCCTGCCGCCCTAGGCCCGGGCCTAGGTGGCCTTTCCACAAATCCAGCCCTGCCTAAAGGTGAACCATCCCCTTTAAACTTACATTTTGGAAAAACGCATAACATGAAAAGCAATTGAAAAAAAGTCTTTATATCTGGGGAACAATCTGAAACCAACTGAACTGAAAAAACAAAGTGTTCAGAAGTTGAACAAACCCATTAAGCGTCAGGGCACACAGGCAGATTCGGGGAGATTAGTCGCCCGGCAACAAATCTCCTCTTCTTCGGGGCAACTAATCTCCCCAAACTGCCTTCCCATCGGCTAGAATGTAAATCACCGACGGGGTGGCACTTGGAGTGATTGTTTCTGAAGTTGCATGACAAGGAAACTTCGGGCGACTTCGGAAAACGAATTGCTCTGAGTGCCATCCCGCCGGTGATTTACAGGCGGGGGAGGCAGTTCGGGGAGATTAGTCGCCCCAATGAAGAGGAGATTTGTCGCCGTGTGACTAGTCTTCCCGAATCTGCCTGTGTGTCCTGACCCTTAAATTGCTAAAACTTCAAAATCTTGAGCAGTGGAACAGTGGATCTCGGCACAGTCTACCTTAATCCATCTCCTGCCAGTTATGTCAGTAGCAGATCTGACCAAGTAGATAAAGAGATTTTGTGCTGGGCTTGTTTCCATGATGTGATGAGTAGAGGGAAGGGAAGGTTTATTTAGGCAGAAGAGAAGCAGAGTTCTAAATATTTGATGTTTTAGGATCGTTAAGCATAATTAAATACATTGATGTTAATGCCGTGCGCTCAGTGGAAGTGACAGGAGAAAACTGCTGCATTTTACGAGTCCTACAGGGAAAGATTCACAGACTTCCCTTATGTTATTGTGTCCTGGGAGTGGGCGCAATTAATGATATGTCTTCATTTACAGTCAACTGCTGCAAAATGTCATGAATACGCAGCACTTATCCAGACGAGGTGTCCGTAACAGTGCAAGTTGCCATTGGCCTCTGCTTTATTTCTGCATGAACACACGGACCGTTAGGATTCAGATCTTTAATCAATACAACATATAAGCACTGTAAGGAATCTCATCACGAATATAGAAATGGTCCATTCTTTTAAATGGCTCCAGCAACAGGTTGCATTTCTTACAATGAGACGCATTCCTTACAATGAGACGCATTCCTTACAATGAGACGCATTCCTTACAATGAGACGCATTCCTTACAATGAGACGCATTTCTTACAATGAGACGCATTCCTTACAATGAGACGCATTTCTTACAATTGCAATTGGCTGTGTGGGGCTTAGAATTTGCAGGTGGCCGTGTGATTTGCAGCCTACGGACATACAGGGGAAATCATTCTTACAGGGCCGGCCTTTTGCCTATTGGACCAATTGGGCCCAATAGGGCCCCGCACCTCTGGGGGCCCCGCACCACAGGGCAGCATAGATAGTATTTCCCTCAGCACATGATGCTGCCTGGCCTGCCCCCAACTTTGAGAGTTCAGCCCATCCCCAAATCCATAGGTCCAGCCCACCCCCAACTCTGATAAGCCAGCCTATCCCCCAACTCTCATAGGTCTAGCCTGCCCCCAACTCTCATAGGCCCAGCTTTCCTCCAACCTTGATAGGCCCTGCCTGCCCCCAATCCAACCAAGCCTGCTCCCAAGCTGAATCAGCCCAGCCTGCCCCAAACTAATTGGCCCAGTCCACTCTCCTATTTCCTCCCTCTCTCTTACCCTGTGTGCCCCTATTATGTGCCTCTATTTCATCCCTCTCTTACCTTGTCTGTCCCTTTCCTTTCTATTTTGTGCCTGTATGCCCTTATTTTCCTAAATATTTGGTGTGTCAGTAGCCAGCAACACTTTGTCTAGGGGCCCCGCCAACATGGTCCCAATTGGGCCCCACATTTGATAGGATCAGCCCTGCATTCTTAGGTGGAACATAAGCAACAATCTCAATCTGACAGTAACGTTTCTAAAGTTGTATGGGCTTTACCCGAACCCAGCAACCAAAACTTAGCCTCCCAGCTCTATATTATATAGGAATATCAAATGTTTCCTCTGTAGCCAGACAGTCTGGTTGAATTTGCATTTATTTGGGGATATTTGCTGGAAGTTCAGCATTTTCTAAGCTCCTGTTAGTAATAAGGAGAGTACGATCAAGTAACCCCACAACACACAATACTGAGTGGGCTGAAGAGCTTTACATCATGTAATGTTTGTTGGTTTAGGTAAACCTTTGGCACAGGTGTCTTCTCTCTCTCAGTCGTTTGCTCTTGAATATTTGTTTTAGTTGTCCTTTTGTATTTAATATTTAGTTGCCTTTTTATGCCCAAGACCTGCCCTTTTCTTCCTCACCCTGCTCAAGCCCTGTACAAGCCACGAACATAACATTATTCTTGTTTGCTTTTCATATTCCCCATCTCTCTCTCTTTTACACGCAATAAAGCACAATTTCTCTCCAGCAGCTCTCTGTCCCTTCTGCTCTCTCCTTCTCCCTCCCTCTGCTTCTCTCCACCTCCTCTTCTCTGCTTCTCTCCTCCTCCCTATCTCCATGCTTTCACACAGTAGCATCTTACATGCGTGCCCAGATATTCAATATCATCTTTATTCACTCCTTCGAGAGGTTACCCTGAGGGGGTCAAGCTACCGACTGCAGTTGCTATTTTGGCTGGGGTGTAATGAAGGGGGGATGGATGCGGAGAGCCTGCTGGACGGAACAAGAAAGGTCTATTTATCTGCCGAGAATGAAAATGTTCTGTCTACAAGGGTTTCTGCACTGCGATGTATAACCAAGGCAGCAGCGGTGAGATAGATCCTTCTCTGTATTTCTCTCTTCATCTCACAGCTCCTCTCCATAAGACAGTCTCCTATTGGGAAGCTTTTAAGGTTTGGGTTTACATGTGAATATTCTTATATACCTGCCTATCTAAACCTTCCTCTGAAGCTCTACATACATCTAGATCATTATGCATGCGTGCATTACCTGCGGCCAATAACTAGTTCTCTGTGATCACCTGTAGGACTGTTTTCAGTGGAAAGCCTCACCTTATTACACCTGTTCATCTCTGATATTGCTTTACCTGGGACATGCCAGGGATGATCATCTCTTTGCTGGTAACACATTAAAGCCTAGTCACAGATTTCAAAATAATAAGCAGTAGAAAATCAAAGGAACTAAAGAGACTTGTACCACCTCTGTGTTCTCTATGAGGGATAGAAGTTCTTGGCTAAGTTAGACAAGTACCCCAGTAATCTACATTTTAAAAAAATTCTACAAACAATTTTTCTAATGTCTCATAATATTTGATCCAACTTCTCATGTTTTCTCATTTCAGGGCCTTATCAATATCTAAAATTTTCTGAGTATTTAAAATAAAGTCCAACCAACCTAGGATCCACTATTGGACCTTATTTATTATTAAAAAGCACAACCTTTTTTTTTTTTTTTGTTATAATTGCTATAATTAGCAGTTCCATTTGTTGTGAACTGTAGTCATGAGATACAAGCTTACTAAAAATCCTCCATTTGTGCAGAAAAAAAAAACTAGAGCTAAAGCCGAGGCTCCTGGAAGTACAGAAATAAGTCCATAAAAAGCCTCCCTTTGTGCTATGGAGATACAGACAGATGGACAGACACAGATAGGAATAGGGCGCTGATGAAATTAGTTCTGGAACTCTCTTCTTACCAACCCCTGGAACCCAAGTCATCAGCGACAGCTAGTATTTTATATGCACTACTTGTACCCACCCATAACACTTACCTCTCACCCCTTCTAACCACCCATGTTCATGTGGCACTGAAAACTGGTTCTTCAATACTGTGTTTTTTCACTATGAAAGTGCCCACGTGGCCCCTTGGGTCCCGGGTGCAGGAATAACTCTGTACCTCCATTAGTGACACTGACCACCTTATTCTCATTAGTATTCTACAGAAAATGTCCTATACGATTACTAAATGCTTTTGCAACTTCTATAACATTTCACATGACCAAGGACAGGCGAGTACACACCTACAACGTAGTCTTATGTGAGTATGTGGATGCTGGGGCTTATGGTTCTGCAAGAGCAGAAGGGCTGGACACTACTAAATCCCTCCCTAGAGCAGTGATGGCCAACTTAAAGATCTCTCTTTTTGTGGAAGGTGGAACTCAATAGGCTGCCAGAATTTGGGGGCAGACTGTAGCCATGCTAAACCCCCACCTCATTACTAGTAGATGATTTGATTGATTCCTACAAGTAGGACATTTTTACCTTCTAGTACCAACTGACGTCTTCTTATCTCACCTCTCACCTCATTAACAAAACAGCAAAACTTAACAAGTACCAAAACGAGCTTCTCTCATTATCCTTCCCCTTCTCCACCTTCTGCCAACACATTAGAAGCACATACACTTACATTCTGGTTCATCTGACAATTGTACTCGTTATTGCGGCAACGTTTAATTAGCCCAAGACGTTACTTGGGTTCACATCGCATAGACAGCACTGTCTGTTCTCACTTCTCCCTCCTTTTCCTCGGCCTGCTTTCGGATTGTGCATATGCTTTCGGGCTCTGTTAGATCTACCACGTTTTTATGATTCATGACTGGTAATGTGTGCGCAATGCAAATATGCAAAAGGAATGTGGGTCTACTTACCTAAAAATTAAGTCGGATATACAAACAGAAACTGATAGTTGGTGTGGCTGCTTGAAGACTTGACAAGAGTTATATATATATATATATATATATATATATATATATATATATATATATATATATATATATATATATATATATATATATATATATATATATATATATATATATATATATATATATATATATATATGTTCAGTAAGTATCCCTTCTGGTTTGTGGTGGGTGCTGGGTCAAGTTTATTACATATAATCTTCAAAAATGGATCCGCATTCCAAACGATTCAATCAAAGTCAATTTTATTAGATCATCACTCACGTGTCCAACGTTTCAGCCCACATTAGGGCCTTTATAAAGGATCCTTGATCGTTTTGTTTGGAGTGCGGATCCATTTTTGAAGATTATATATATATATATATATGTAAATATATATATATATATATATATATATATATATATATATATATATATATATATATATATTGTAGGAGATTGTGACACTCACAGGGTTTCTTTGTGCAGAAAACAAAAAAATCCTTTATTTTAACTAAACGTTTGGAAGCCACACTCGGTTCTTTGTCAGGAGTTAGCAACAAACCATTGTCTTCAAAATGGAGCAGCACTCCAAAATTGTAAATCAATGATTTATTGAAACATCACTTGTGTATCCAACGTTTCCTTGATAAAGGCCCCATTGAGGGCCGAAACGTTGGATACACGATTGATTGATTTATTTATATATATATATATATATATATATATATATATATATATATATATATATATATATATATATATATATATTAATATATTACACACCAAGTGCATTGCTCAAGAGCTAACAATCAAATGCGTAAGATGCAGGCATAAAGAAAGTTTTGGTGGGATGTTATAGCACCAAGATGCAAGAGAATTTTGTGCCAGGTTCTCTGTTGGGATTCAGTCTATTCCGAAATAACGTGTTCCTGTATTAGAAGTAGAGGAATGATAAATACTCCAGAGGATGAGTGTGATACAGGCCCTTATTGGGTCTCTCTATGACTTAAGAGGAAAAACCGTTGAGTGATGTATGCACATTTGGATGGAGAAGGAACTGCATGTACAGTATAATATGAGGATATGCAGGACATTGTAGAAGTTGTTAGACCTCACTGGAGCTCATTAAGAGGCACCAAAGCATTGAACCTCTAGCATTAAATTGCCATTATTTTGTGCTTATTCTTTAAGAACAATAGGTTTCTATTGGTATGTGTATATATAGTTTTGTATAGGTATGTGTGTATAATATGTACATATATATATATATATCACACTGGGGTCATTTGGACATCACACCCCTGTGCTTACAACATGCCCTTGTCTTGGATATAGGACCTGGTGCCTATTTGTACCCCCTCTTTGTGCACTTTCTATCACGTGCTATAGATGTGCAGTCTAACCCACCCAAGAATCATACCCACACCCATCATATTCTTTAGGCGACTCTTCTTTTCAGAAATGCCCCCAATAACACCTGTCCCTTTGAATCTATTTCAGTAAGTGCCCCAGTTTGCCCAAAGAACCCAGCCCTGCTGCACCGTTTGCATCTGAATGTTAGACGCTGCATAAAGCATTGTGTATGGCTAAAATCAGTGTCAGTGCTAAAATGATGGGAAAACAAAGCCTGTGGTCAGTGTGTGATTTCTGTGCAATGAGCTGAAGGAGCGCAAGCTTGATAAATGCTCCACAATGTGATTTATAAAATGAGGAGAAGCCCCTGCTCCCTGGTTCTTACACATTAGGAGTGGAGGAATATGTGTGTGTCTCTATTAGAGTGCAGCGCTGCAGTATGTCATAAGAGTTTAGAGAAAATACCAAGTAACGTGTGTTGGGAGATCATTTCTATGATATTATAGTATGATAATAGAAAAAGAAGCAGTCTCAGCAGGTATTTAATAAGACTGGAATGGATTGTTGGTAATTACACATTAGGAGTGGAGGAATACGTGTGTGTCTCTATTAGAGTGCAGCGCTGCAGTATGTCATAAGAGTTTAGAGAAAATACCATGCAACGTGTGTTGGGAGATCATTTATATGATATTATAGTATGATAATAGAAAAAGAAGCAGTCTCAGCAGGTATTTAATAAGACTGGAATGGATTCTTTATTATGAATTTACACTGGTGGGAAACAATGTGGTGCTCATTTAAGGGAAAAAATGTAATACATAAACTACGCAGGTTGCAACTGCCCTTTCCTAGCTGCCATGGGTTGAATAGGTGTATGTGGGGTTTCATATATAAGGAGTTGCATTACAGATGTGTGTATGGACCAGCAGAACCTCATGAATAGAACAAATCTTGGTTTAACATAAAACTGAATGGCCTCATTGAGATATAAATACTTCCCCTTCTACACCTGCCTTTAATATATGATTGAACATGCGGCACTTCGAAGCCCAAGAGTCTCTGCTGCATCATCCAAGGGAAAGAAGTCATCACTCAAACCCCATAAGTCACCAGAGAGCAGGTTACAAGCACAAGTTACTACAGGTGCCCAAGTCTGTTGTACATGACACAATGGGGCTCATTGATCCACACTGAGCAAATTTGCACCTGGGCAGTAACCAATGGCAATCAAATGTTTGCTTTTATTGTTCTACTTAAAAAAAAAAAAATCTAGTCGCTGGTTACTATGGCTTACTGCTCAGGTGAAGGTTTCTTGACCCCCAAAGTGATCATCCATCACTTCAACTACACTTTGAATTAGAGGATGCAAGGTTTTATCGGAATGGTTTCTCCAGTGGCCTGGATGGAATTATATCAGTTCCGTGTGTGTGAAAGGGAATTGGGAAGCAATGGTGTTTGGCAATCTCTGTGGTTAAAGGTTGATACTGTTTAGAAATATGGTAGGTTTCAGGGGAAACCTTCATAATAACGAATGGGTATGGGGCCCTTTAGGAGGCACAGAATGGCCTGTTTGTCCATCAGATCTATATAGCCAGAGTATGGTCTGGTTATGCCTTTTACTATGTGTCAGGGGCAACCCCGGACATCCGCACTAGATGTGCCTTGGTCAAGGGAACACATATTGGAGGGAAATCCTAGATACTTTGGGGCTATTACAGGTGACAATCCCTAGAACACCTAAAACGTGTGTTTTGGCCATAATACAAGACCTTAAGTTAAACCAATACCAGTCGCTTTTTGTCCTTGAGGTGTTGCTACTAGTTAAGAGGTTGATCACCCAGAATTGGAGAAATGTGGCTTCTCCCAATGTCTCTACCTGGAAACTGGCAGATACCTGCAGTACAGAGCAATTAATGTACTTGAAAAGGGGAATCCCTACAAAATTCCATAAAATTTGGGGCTCCTAGATACATTTACCCCCAACACCCACGACAACCTATAGTAGATTAAGCTAAGTGGGTATATAAAAGGGAAACTGAGCTAAAATCCATAAAACAAAAGCTATGACATTGTTTCATTGGTGGAAGACCCAAGATTTTATGAAGGCTTACTACAGTATACTATGCACGAGGACATGTATCTATGATTGACTGAATGTACATATACTTATTGTTGTCTTCAACAACCAGACGTGTAACATATGGTCCATTTTATCTGCTTATCCTCTGTAATTCGCTTTTTTTTTTTTCATTCAATAAACTCCCCGAATTTAAAAAAAACCCACAAGAAATAATGCATTTGACAACACAACAGTTCAGCCGTGTCTGTCCTTATTGAAACAGTATAGAGTTCACCAATTTGTTTCTGCTTTATGCCACAGGTGAGACCATTTCCACAATAGGACCTCTACGTAATCACATATAAAAGCGGCACTGCGTTATCTGAGATGGGATTATAGCATAAAGAATCAACGGATTCCAGAAGTCTTCCCCACTCGTTCTTCCAGAGATCACCTTCTACCTACAGTTCCAGAGCTACTCATTGACTGCTCTTCTTGTCCTCACTAAAGCAACTTAAACGCTGGGTAGTGTGGCACATATTACCCCTTCCTCCTCAAGGAGAGACTTCTTCTCAACAACCATCCATAGCCCATGAATATATATTGGTAAAAAGTCCCAGGATCACCTCTGTCACGCAACATTGCACCTATTCCATACATGCCCCCTCCACCGTCTGTGTGCTGCCATGAAGAAGGAGGATTGCTCCTTGCTATAAAGAGGAGGAGAAGGAGGGGGTGAGATAAAAGAATTATTTTCCTACTGAAAAGAAAGGGAAAAAGAACGAAACAGAAGGAAATGTGCTAATCCAATTTTAAGTCTGCTGAGCTGGATGGTAGAATAAGCCGTAGCAGGTGCACAGAAACACCGAGTGGATAAATCTACTCCTTGACTTTCCCATCTGATCTGGATTTACAAATGCTACAGAATAAAGATTTGAAAATTACACAAAAGGAGGCGGGTGGAAAGAGACCAATGTTGCCAGCAGTTATTTGAAGGTATGTGCTGAGTTTTAAGGACCTGACCTCGGCTTCCTTTGATTTATGGAGTGACTTTACATAGTAGATATACTCAGCTCTATGAAGAGTAAAGGTGGCCATAGACGTAACAATTACCATCTTTCTTGGAAAAGATGTTTCCAAGAAAGATGGTTGGTTTCAATACACACGTGTAGAGCTGAATGGTCAGATATACATATAGAAACAATAGAATTCTACCTGTATCTGACGATTCAGCACTAACAATGGCCCATGTTTGGGTTCCTTCAAAGGCACCCGATCAAAATTTTCTGTCCAGCCCGATCGATGAGCCGACTGATATCCAAGTCTTTTGACGATATCGGTCGGCTCTTTTCCCACCAGATACGCACCGAATATCGTATGAAGATTTTGTACGATATTATCTGTGCGTCTATGGCCACCTTAACAGTGCATTCTATACAAAATCACTCAGATAGTTCAGAGGCTGGTGTTGTAGCAGAGTGGGAAACAATAAGATTTTGGGAATGAGCCAGGGACAGGCAAATAGAGTCAGAAGAGAAAGCATTGAATGGGGAATAGAACATGGACTTGTAAACTATAGAATACATGCCAACATTGCTAGACATATACAGTATGTTATAAATATATCACACAAAGAAATTATATACGACACAATAATATAACATAATCTTAGTGAGAATGGAAATGTGAATGGACTAGTAAGGTAAGTGGAAGATGTGCCAGTAAGGGAGAGTAATGGCACAGAGTAGAGCAGACTATTGTGATGGGTGCAATTAAAAAGTATATTAAGAACAAAAGAAAAATGCAGTCATTGTCTGGAGTGTCTTGTGCTCGGAGAGAGCAGTCGTTCAGTATTTAGTACCGTTTGTATTGTTTACTATATAGTATGGTTAGTTTTGTTCAGTATTTTGTATGGTCAATAATGTTCAATATGATATTGTGCAGCTGTATCAGGCACTAGTGACAAATCTCCTCTTCTTCGGGGCCACTAATCTTCCAAAACTGCCTCCCGCTGGCTAGAATGTAAATCGCTGGAGGGATGGCAATCGGTGCACTTCATTCCGAAGTCGCCTGAAGTTGCCTCACGACAAAACTTCTGGCGACTTCGGAAAGCCAAAGCAATCCAAGTGCCATCCCGCCGGTGATTTACATTCTAGCCAGCGGGAGGCAGTTCGGGGAGATTAGTCGCCCAAAGAAGAGGCGATTTGTGGCTGGACTAGTAATAGCTTGTGACATCACCCTTACACTCACACAAACGTTAGTTATATGGGTATAAAATAAGGTTGCCACCTGTCCTGATTTCACCCGAACAGCACAGGTTTTGGAAGGGCTATCCGGGTGAAAAGTTCCTGTCCGGATTTCCAAATTAGGAAATCCATACAGGACACTGAAGTGAATCACATGGTGATCAGCCAATCGCTGATGTCATGTCATGTCATCAGTCCTGTCCCCCAACGTCACTGGCCCATCCCCCTATGTCACTGGCCCATCCTGCCCGTTTTCGCAGAGAAGAAAAGATGGCAACCCTAGTATAAAATAGTAATAGCAGAATAAAAATCTGTTGGTGATCAAAAGGTTTTTGAGACCACGATGATATGAATTGGGTCTCAACCAGGATACTGTGCCGGGGTTCAGAGGGTCTCTAGTTGTACTATTGGACATGGTTGCAGGGTTGTATTTTGTTTTGGGGCTGCCCTACACACTAGATCTTCTCACACCTATTAGTAGACATGAGCAATGATGCGCAAGTGACATCATGATTTAATGCGCCAACATCGCTTCCACCTCTAACACTAGGGTTCCCACCTGTCTGGTTTTGACCTGGATAGCCCAGTATTTTAAAGGGCTGCCTGGGTCAAAATTAGGAAAACCAGGGCAGGATCCCCCATGATTGACACGGCAATCGGCCAATCGCGCTTCATACCCCTGACGTCACTTCACGCACCCGTCGTGTCATGGCTCCGCCCCTCTACATAACGGCCCCATTCCCTGCCCGGTCTCCACCATCTGACACCCCCTCCCCTCTATCTCCAGATTTCGTGGGAATGTATCTGGCGACAAGTTTTTCTTGCCTATTTACAGGCGTCCAAAGGCTGCCCCCCTAGGAAGAGGCCCTGTAGTGCCTATACGGTCCCCTGGCTGTCAAGCAACAAACCCAAGAGATTTGGGGGTCAGTAATAAAGACAAATTAGTGGAAATCCTGAATGAGCATTTTAAAATATGTATGTATGAAAAACATATTTTTAAAGTTTTACGGCGTATAAAAAACACTTAACTGTGGAGCCCAGTTATTGTACTTACACCAATGTGCTGATGAGTTGCACTTGGATATGCCGTGGCCCATCATATTTATTATTATTGCTCTATTATTTATTAGGGAATGCGCTAGATAATCATCAATGCCGCATTCATGTCTAGGGATATTAAAACCATCATCACCATCGTTCAAGCAAATTTGCCATTTATAATGTACGAGGCAGCAAGTGTTTCCCGCATGAAGAAGGTGCAGGAGCAATAATGACAAGCCCAGCATGTTGGTACCTACAATCCCCTGGAGAGGATGAGGGAGGTGCACATGATGAAAGGATGATGCAAGATTAGGAGATTACTCCACCGAGTCTTGTTAGATGATCAAACTGCTGCTTTCCAGCCAACAAGCCAAGTGTTGCTATTTATTACTAAATTCCCCAGACGCAGCGATAAAGTGAGAAACAAGCGTTTCAAAGAGAGATGTCAAACTAAAGTTCTTGCAAAAGCATTAACTCTATACACAGAATTTTCATTAGAACTTTGCTTTCTACAGTCTTTGAAAATATTCATTTATCATTTTTTTTTTTTTTATTGATTGTTTCTTTATACCATTAAAGGGATACGGTCACGGGAAAAAACATGTTTAACACATCAGTTAATAGTGCTGCTCCAGCAGAATTCTGCACTGAAATCCATTTCTCAAACAGATTTTTTTATATTTAATTTTGAAATCTGACATGGTGCTAGACATATTGTCAGTTTCCCAGCTGCCCCCAGTCATGTGACTTGTGCTCTGATAAACTTCAGTCACTCTTTACTGCTGTACTGCAAGTTGGACTGATATCACCCCCCAGCAGCCTAACAACAGAACAATGGGAAGGTAACCAGATAGCAGCTCCCTAACACAAGATAACAGCTGCCTGGTAGATCTAAGAACAGCACTCAATAGTAAAATCCAGGTCCCACTGAGACACATTCAGTTACATTGAGTAGGAGAAACAACAGGCTGCCAGAAAGCAGTTCCATCCTAAAGTGCTGGCTCTTTCTGAAATCACATGACCAGGCAAAATGAGCTGAGATGCACCTACACACCAATATTACAACTAAATACACTTGCTGCTTCAGGAATTAAATTTTATATTGTACAGTGAATTATTTGCAGTGTAAACAGTGTCATTTAGAATTAAAAACCACATCATAAAAATCATGACAGAATCCCTTTAAGTTACTTATTTTAGCCCAAATCATAACCTATAAAAGATTTGTGCGTTTCACCACTAGGTGGAGCTTGAGTGTAAACGTAACAGAAGAGAAAACTCGGCTGAAATCTTTGGATGATGGCATTGCTGCAATTGCTTGAGACGTCATTGAAACCCTCGCGGCAGTTTTGTTGCTTTGTTCTAGATGAACTATAATTCTTTGGAGCAGATTGCTCAGGTCTAGGTCTGGATTTAGGGTTGCCACATGGAAGATATTTACTAAATCAACCAGGCCCAGGCTGGGATTCTAAATAGAGGCCCAAACAGCCCTCCAGAGGCCAATAAAGAGCGACGGTCTATGGCATCTTACAGCAGCCCCTCAGGCATTTGATAAAATCCATCAATTGCCAGTCCAGGCCAACCAGTAAAAAAAAAATAATGCTTGGAGTGATAATAAGAGAATATAAACAGAGATTTAGAGGACCAGTATTTTTCCAAAAATGGTGCCAGCCATAACTGGACTGTTAACCTGACGTGTCCTTTCTACCCTCAAACAACGTTTCTTTTAATATATGTCTTTGCTTACAAATTATTTGCATGGAAATGTGCCAGATCATTTATGTTTCATTAACGTCTAGGATATTAATCACCGTTGTGGTTTTATTATTCTATATACAAAATGATAGTCGATTTTCCATTTATGATTAATGAGGCAGCACGTGAGGCCACACATGAACCGGACCCTTTCTGCCTCCTGCTGGGGGGAGACATGTTTCACAGGGGCTGACAAACACTGTAACTGTGCAAATATGCAAAAACTGTGTGTCTGCCCAAAAAAGTTATGAGTTGAGAAGAGATGAGGGTCAGAAGAACATGAGTTGAGAAGAGATGAGGGTCAGGAGAATATGAGTTGAGAAGAGATGAGGGTCAGAAGAACATGAGTTGAGAAGAGATGAGGGTCAGAAGAACATGAGTTGAGAAGAGATGAGGGTCAGAAGAACATGAGTTGAGAAGAGATGAGGGTCAGGAGAATATGTAGGAAGGGGTAACGTAGGATGTGGCAGAAAACATAGCATATAATAGGAAGGTGCTATCGATATAAAATCAGTTTAGGGTTTTGGAGAAAGGAAGCAGAGGAGAAAGAACAATAAGGGGCAGATGTATCAAGGGTCGAATTTCGAGGGGTTAAATCCCTCGAAATTCGACTGGGGAATAGAATTGAATAGGCAATTCGGGTGAATTTATGCGCTGGCGAATAGTTGAATGGGCGAACATTCACCAGGCGAATAGGCGCACAATCGAATATTCGCTTGAAGGATTTTCATTCGATCGAATGCCTTTTTATTCAATCAAAAACTTTTTAGGTGGCGAAGTAGGCAGTCGAAGAATTTTTAAGAGACAGTACTTCGACTATGGAATGGGCGAATAGTCGCAGCGTTTTTGCGCTCGATCTATTCGAATCATTCTACTCTGGCGAATTTACGCCAATTCGATAGTCGAGGAGCACAAAAAACTACTCGAAATTCGAGCTTTTTCCCTCTATTCCTTCATCCGAGCTTGGTGAATGGGCCCCTTAATGTGGAAAATCAGAATGTTGGATCATCTTTTTCCTGCAGTTCTTTTGGCTTCTTATAATTATTGTATAAACATCTTACTGTAATGGTTGCATTCAGCTTAAATAAGTTATTGCTATTACTCCTACCAATCCATGTATTCACTCCCTACAAGTCCTCAGGCCCGGATTTGTGGAAAGGTCACCAAGACCCAGGCCTAGGCTGGCAGGATTTTAGGGGACGGCATGTCGCCCTACCACATCGACATTGGTTCGGAAGCTCTGGGGCTGCTCATGAGACACAATTATTTGTGAAAATTTTCCCATGTGTCAATCCCTAGTGCTCCTGATGATCTGATCTTATGATGACCTGATGATGAAAATTTGCGCATGTGCACGAATGAAGGGGACAGGGGTGATGAGGCCTACGGGCACCCGCTATGTAAATCCAGCACTGCAAGTCCTATAACTGTGGTTATGCCCCCTTGTGGTTATTTGGAAAGGGCCAGTTTGGCAAAAGATCTGCAGTCTTGGATATTTATGAAACTATGGCAGGGCTCCAGTCCTAATGAGCTGGAGTGAGTGCAGAGACTAAGTGCAACTAAACTGGTTAGAGGGTCTATATAAATACACCAGTAAAGCCTCAAAGTAATGCTGCTCTGAGTCCTCTGTCAAAAGAAACAGCACATTTCTTTCCTTCTATTGTGTACTCATGGGCTTCTGTATCAGACTAACTGTTTTCAGCTTAAACCTCCAGGGCTAGGGCTTGAGCATGCCCAGTTTGTTCCACTCTCGCTCCCTGCTGTAATCTGAGCTCTGAGCTAGTAGGGAGAGACTCTGGTAGGAAGTGATGTCACACCAAGCTAATATGGCAGCTGCCATCCATAGCTGAGCTGTTTACTCAGCTATGGTAAAGCATTCTACCGAATAAATAGCTTGCACTATTCTGGTTAATCTATTGGCAATAAACTGCTTCAGTAGCTTTCCTTCTCCTTTAATGACTATAAGAATGGCTTGGATGATTTCTTGGACAGACATAATATAAAGGCTATTGTGATACTAAACTCTATAGTTAGTATAGATATGGGTATATAGAATTTATGTGACAGTAGGGAGGGGTGTGTGTATGGGGCTTGGTTTTGATTTGGAGGGGTTGGACTTAATGGACTTTTTTTTAATAACTGTAGCATTATTATGGGCATAAACCAAATATTGTCCTTCAAACGGGGTCTTGCACCTAAAATAACGACTTGGTTCCTATCTTACCTCTACCATCTTGCACCATACATCTGGTGGCCTCAAATCTTACAAAATCCTGCATTTATATTCTGGTTTGCATTGATTAAACATATAGATACCTCCCCTTTTATCCTCTTCCCTTGGCCTTTCCCATCTTGATTGGATGGAGACGGCACAGTTGACTAAGTGTTCCAGCTTGATGTGTGCCGCTAATTACAGTAGCAAGCGACGAGGCTCACATGATTAATGTAAAAAGGCAGTGAGATAGTAATAGATGTTGAGAAAGGTTTGTTTCATTTGGATCTGGTTTTTATTATTTTCTTTCATCATTACAGACATGGAGGTACAATTACAAGTCATATAGAGGCGATTTCACCTTGCGCTCGTTTATACGCTTTGCATACAGACTCTGGTGCAAACTAATTTATATTTTATGGTAGAAAGTATTAACGACTACCAGGCAACCATGTCTTGAAACCCATGAGATGTAGATATTGAAGAGCAAAAGGTTCACTCCAATTTCCTCAGAATCCATTTAATTCCCTGTTAAATGTATTCAATCCACTCTCATTTCTTTTCATTTGATCTCATTAAACGCGCTGATATCCTTAATATTTCTCCATGGCGGACTAAATAATTATAATGATATGTTTGTAATGAGGAATGATTGCTCACCTCGCTTGTAAACAATATCCAAAAGGGCACTTTGTCCCTCATATAGTTGCCAAGGGTCCCTAATCTGCACAACGTTCTTGAAAGTTATTGTCCCCGACTATTGCTTCACCTTGAAATCTACATTTTAATATGGGTATGGGATCTGTTCTCCAGAAACCCGTTATCCAGAAAGCTCCGAATTACGGAAAGGCCGTCTCCCATAGACTCCATTTTATCCGAATAATCAAAATTTTTCCTTTTTCTGTGTAATAATAAAACAGTCGCTTGTACCTGATCCCAACTAAGATATAATTAATCCTTATTGGAAGCAAAACCAGCCTATTGGCTTTATTTCATGTTTATATGATTTTCTAGTAGACTTAATGTATCAAGATCCACATTACAGAAAGATCCATTATCTGGAAAACGCCAGGTCCTGAGCATTCTGGGTAACAGGTCCCATACCTGTAATAATAAAATAGTAACTTGTACTTGATCCCAACTAAGATATAATTAATCCTTATTGGAGACAAAACCAGCCTATTGGGTTTATTTCATGTTTATATGATTTTCTAGTAGACTTAAGGTATGAAGATCCATTATCTGGAAAACCCCAGGTCCCGAGAATTCTGGATAACAGGTCCCATACCTGAATTTGGACTTTGGTTATTCTTATGGTTTTGGAAATATTTACCTTTGTTCTGCAGACTTCCAATTTGGAATCAAAATAATCGGGGTCTGAAAAGAATAATTTGTTAAACTATTCACTGAATGAATCTGAATTATGGTCATGGTTGTATTTCCTCATTATAACAGACGAGGAACAGTAAAAGGCAAAACAATTAAAGCAAGAAAACGACTCTCTAACAACCCGAGGATACATTTCTATTTTTTAAAAAAAAAATTCTGCATAAATTCAAACCTCAGGAGCCTAATTAAACAAGAATTACACTCAAAAGTTGGTTTGACCTTCAAAAACACTCAGTCCACCTTCACTAAAGATAACGTACTTGCACTTTTGTGAAAATAAGTAAAAGGCTGGAATTTAATAACCTCGCTAAGTGGCGCCGCAGGCTTTTTTTTTCTCCTAAGTACAAATGAAGTGTCTTCTCCTACAGCCTTTTTTTACTCTTATTCTAAAGAGACAAGTAAGGGGGTTATTTATCCAAGTCCAAATTTATCTCAATGGTTTCTGAAAAAAACTCTGACCAAATCCGCATGGGTTTGTTTGGGCTTATTTATTAATACACTTTCCCGAAAATTTTGTTTGCCCGAAAAAAAATCGCGAAAAATCTGATTTTCACAATTTTTTCAGATTTTTCATGAGAAAACTCAGAATTTTGCCAGAAAATGTTGGGGTATTGCCAAAAACCCAGCGCACATAAAAAAATCATTGGGACTTCTCCCATTGACTTATATGCAATCTCAATGCCGGATTTTCAGATTCAGACTTTTCCCATCCTCGGGTTTAATAAATTCCGAAAAATTTTAGATTTTTTTTTTTTTTAAAAGTCCGATCAAAAAATCATGGATTTTTCATGCTTTTTGCATTCTGAGTTTAGAAAATAACCCCCTAAGTGTCTTACCATTCTACAAAATACTACTAGGCCAAGCTGAATAAAATACTTCTGTTATATATACCCAGGTACCACCATTATGTATTTTATCAATCCATAACAGTTCTGGTTTGTAGGGAGGGTTCTCTTAAAGGAGAACTAAACCCTAAAAATTAATATGGCTAAAAATGACATATTTTATCTAGTGAACTTATTGCAGGAGGCTAAAGTTTGAGCTTGTCAATAGCAGCAATGATCCAGGACTTCAAACTTGTCACAGGGGGTCACCATCTTGGAAAGTGTCTGTGACACTCACATGCTCAGTGGGCTCTGATTGGCTGTTGAGAAGCTAAGCTTAGGGCTCGTCACTAATTATCCAGCAGAAAATGAGCTTCCCTGGCTGTAATATAAGCTGATGCTACAGGTTTGCTGATTATTAAATTCTGATGCTAATTGCACTGGTTTCTGTGCTGCCATGTAGTAATTATGTGTATTAATGACTAATCAGCCTTATATTGTGACATTTCTATTCTATGTGTACTGTATATTGTGAGTGGCTCCCTAAGCTCAGTAAGTGACAGCAGCACAGAGCATGTGAATCAGTGAATCAGCAGAAAAGAAGATGGGGAGCTACTGGGGCATCTTTGGAGACACAGATCTTTACTGCTAAAGGGCTGTGGTTGCCTTGGGCTGGTACAGAAGCACAAAACATCATGTACAACATTTCTAGCTACTTCTTTAGTTAAGCTTTAGTTCTCCTTTAAGGAGAGATTGGCCGTTGAAACGTCAAGTATTTTATCGGGAACTGGTGGCTGTAGGGGACAAGGCTTTCAGTAACCCTCACAAATCCTGCTAAATACTAAAATGCTATTCAGAAATATTCCTCATACAATGGGAATTGTCAATGTACGAACACTTGCACCCTTTTCATACTACTCAGTGTCGGACTCCCACTTTCCAAACTATTATTCCTCCTCTCCTCACTCAACCTCTTTATTCTCCTGGTCTTCTACTTCTACTTTACATTCTTCCATTATTAAGCATCTAAGAAATAGCGAATGATCATAAAATCGACTAAATGGTTAGAAACAAGAGGGTCCCACCAGGAGTTTTCCCGGTTCCAGGTGGGCCAGTCCGACACTGCTCACATATTGAATATTAGAGACCCACAAACATTCTCACAACCATTACAATTGCCCCTTTCTCCTTTAATTCAGATCTTTCCACTGTCCCTATTTTTTTTTTTTGCCCCGTTAATATTCTTAGTGCAGCAAAATTGATTAGAGGTTAGACGCCAAGATGATTCCTTCGCACACTTTCACTTGAAAACAAATGCAAAAACAAACCCGAAAAAATAAATAAATAAAAGAAGCTGCGAAAGCTTTCAGATTTTAATTGAGAATATTATAATGTTCCGACAGGGTGCAGATTAGTTAGTGCCCTGCTTACTCCAAAGTTGCATAAACTGCAATGGAAAAGCAATTACAGCTTAAATCTCACTGAAATGTGGCTTCAAGCAAAGGTTAGAAAGGAATTCATGTGTTGTTAGTGATACAGTCAGAAGGGAAAGAATAGTAATTAAAAACCTATAAACACATGATGTAAAGCTCTGATTTTGTTTGAGAAATCCATTGGCAAAGGAAAGAAAACAACTTCACACCGGCCAACGTTCCTGCTCTGAAAGGTGATTGTGATTACGGGGGGGGGGGGGTGTTTTCAGTTTTCAGTGCTGCCAGGTGCCATTGATTAGAATATTCTTTAAAAAGGATTGAATTTGTCCGTCTATTAAAAATGTAGAATTTGTTATATATTTGTTATACATGTTTATTTGCAGAGCTATATGTATTAGACACAACCCCACTCTCCACCCCCTCAGCTGTGTCCCTCTCTGATCCTGCTTTTAGTAAACTGGGAGCAGATTGAGGACAGTAGAAGTACAATTACCTGTATAATAATGGGTTCATGTACTGTAACCTGTCCCTCTCCCTTCCCCCCCCAGCAGCCTAACAACAGAACAGTGGGAAGGTAACCAGATAGCGGCTCCCTAACACAAGATAACAGCTGCCTGGTAGATCTAAGAACAACACTCAATAGTAAAATCCAGGTCCCACTGAGACACATTCAGTTACATTGAGTAGGAGAAACAACAGGCTGCCAGAAAGCAGTTCCATCCTAAAGTGCTGGCTCTTTCTGAAATCACATAACCAGGCAAAATGAGCTGAACAGAATCCCTTTAAATGTCCTTCTACATTATAAGATGTTGTTCTATGGAAAGACCCCACAAAACACTTGGTAGATGGGTCACCAACGTCACTTATTATATTAAATATAATATATTATCTTATAAAAAAAAGTTTCTCTTTGCTGTTGCTTGAAATGTGCTTATCACAAGCAATTATCCTCAGTCGGCATCTCAGGAAAAGCAAGTTCTTGTATCCGACAGCAATAGCTTCACCATCTATAGAACTGAATCGGTGAATTTTATTGATTTTTTTTCAAGCCAAGGTGTTTTACTGTAGGATTTATCTCACCTAAAATAATCCTCCCTAAGAAGAACTGGAGTGAGACTGAGAAACAGAATGAAATGAATACAAAACAGGAGAATCCAACATGTAAGTGTCAAAATGAATATGAAGCAGACAACAAACAAACCTTTATAGTTGATTCTTATACCAACACACAGCGGATCTACAACGTAACCACATTCTCTAATATGATTTATGCCATCATTGGGCAACAAAACAAACTGTAATTGTAAGGAATCTGCCCAAACTGTCTCATCTATATAAAAAAGCAACGTGACAGCAAAACATTAACTAATTAGTTAATCGCTGCAGATTTCATGGAGAATTCCTCATTTATAATAAAACACTGGATCTTTCATCCCAACTGTCATCATAAATGATGTGGGATTTGGAGAGTTACACTACGATGGCACATTCATTCATTCGTTTATTTTCTGCTTCCACCTTTGAATTGATGGGGACTTTGTAATAAATACACACACGAAATATATATATATAGGTATGGGATCTGTTATACAGAAACCCATTAATCAGAAAGCTCCAAAGTACAGAAAAGCCATCTCCCATAGACTCCATTTAATCCAAATAATCAGAATTTTAAAACTGATTTCCTTTTTCTGTGTAATAATAAAACAGTCGCTTGTACTTGATCCCAACTAAGATATAATTAATCCTTATTGGAGGCAAAACCAGCCTATTGGGTTTATTTCATGTTTACATGAATTTCTAGTAGACTTAAGGTATGAAGATCCAAATTACGGAAAGATCCATTATCCAGAAAGCTCCGAATTATGGAAAGGCTGTCTCTCATAGACTCCATCATAATCAAATAAGTTCAGTTTTTAAAACTGGTTTCCTTTTTTCTGTGTAATAATAAAACAGTCGCTTGTACTTGATCCCAGCTAAGATATAATTAATCCTTATTGGAAGCAAAACCAGCCTATTGGGTCTATTTAGGGGCAGATTTATCAAGGGTCGAATTTCGAAGTAATGGGAGTTTTTTGAACTCCCATAATAATTAAAATTTATCAAAAAAAAAATCTAATTTTTTTTTTGTTGGCTGATTAGGCCCATTTTTGATCTAATTCGAATTGTACAAATCGAAGTAACATCGTATTCGAACGAATTCGATTCTAAGTTTTTCCCAAAATTGAGTTTTTCCACCAATTGACTCCAAATAGGTTCTAGGAGGTCCCCCATAGGTTTAAACAGCATTTCAGCAGGTTTTAGATGGCGAATGGTCAAATTTTTCAAGAGACAGTTCATGATAAATTTCAATATTTGGATTTTCAAATTTTTTTGCCTTGGAAAATATTTCAAGATTTTGCTTTCCTTTGAATGACTGAACTAATATTTAGTTGTATTATAATCAGTGTTTCTGAGAACTGCTGCACCTCTGTGTTACACGGAGTCCCCCCCCCCCAACTTCCAACAACCTGTTACATTCCACAATTCTTCTGCATTTCTTGCTTTTGCCTCACAAACACCATTTTTGATGTCACCCCACAAGTTTTCTATTGGGCTGGTCACTCCATAACGTCAATCTTGTTGGTCTGGAACCAAGATGTTTCTCCTTTACTGGTGTGTTTGGGATCATTGTCTTATTGAAACCCCAATTTCAAGAGAATTTACTCTTCGGCATAAGGCAACATGAGCTCTTCATGTATTTGATGTATTGAAACTGATCCATGATCCCTGGTATGTGATAAATAGACCCAACACTATAGTATGAGAAACATCCCTTGTCATCACTCTCTTCACTCTGTACTGGGGCTTCAATTCAGTGTTTGGGGGTCATCTGACAATCTGTTTGGACCCTAGATCCAAAAAGAACAATCTTGCGCCATTTCTCTTTAGGCCGGTCAATGTGTTCTTTGGCAAGTTGTAACCTCTTTGGCTTCTTGCCGATAGCTTGGCTTCACATACACATCTTCTAATTGTAACAGTATCACAGGTAACTTTAGACCTTCTTTGATCTTCCTGGAACTGATCATTGGCTGAGTCTTTGCCATTTTGGCTACTCTTTTATCCATTCCAATAGTAGTTTTCCATTTTCTTCCACATCTTTCAGGTTTTGGTGCCATTTTAAAGCATTTGAGATCATTTTAGCTGAGCAGCCGATCATTTTCTGCACTTCTTTATATGTTTCCCCTCTCCAATCAACTTTTTAATCAAAGTACACTGTACTTCTGAACAATGTCTGGAACGAGCCATTTTACTCAGATTATCAGAGAGAAATACACTATAACCAGCAGCACAACATTCAGTGGCGTAACTACCAGGGGTGCAAGAGGTGCAATGGCACCTGGGTCCGCACCCACCGGAGCCACGATAATGGATATCATGGGTGGTTGGGCAGGGGGAGATTTTACAGTGCACGCAATTCATAGGGGGGAGGGCCCGACAGGGGGGCCCAGGTGCTCATCCTATACCAGGGCCTGCCGGTGAGTAGTTATGCCACTGACAACATTTGCTCCTTCCTTCCTTAACTAAGGGACGTAATTGACTCCAGTTATTTCCCAGAATGAATGACCTCACTAATTGAACTCCACACTGCTATTATATGGAACAAGCCTCAATTCCTCAATTAATGATCCAATTACACAGAATCAGCAGCAGGTCATGCCGGTTGGGTCTTTTGGATTTCTATTATTCTACTTCACCTACTAGTAAATTATTTGCCATGTAGAAATAGAATTTCTACCAAAAAGTGATGTTGGACTGATATTATTCTGAATACATCTGTATATCTGGTACCAAAAGTTTCAATAATGAATTACCATTGGTTGTAGCAATGGATATGTTGATTATGTTAGTGCCAGAAAGGATCAGGATAACACTGTACAGGAGAGGAGCTGCTTGGGTACTGCCAGCCCAAAAATGTCACCCACTTCAGTGCCCTATAACCGGATATTGATTATGGAAAGGCATATATTGAGTGATGCATTATGATGCACTGACTATAAATAATTGTAGATATATAGGTACTGTGAATAATGTCTGCATAGAGTAGAATATATGGAGTCAACAGGATATTAGGAATGTCTAAGAATGGCTAGAATGATTAAACAGAAAATAACTAATACTATTTAACGGTTACTGTGTTTAATACATTTTCTTTAGAGATGTTATACTTGCAGCGCTCTGTATGGGAAATGCGATAACTAAAAATGTATTGTGTAACCTATTTTTTTTTGAGAGTGTGGGTACATGTTTCTATATAAAGCTTAGGGACACGTCTCTGACCCAGAAGCGATCTAACCACATATGACAATCTAGAGAGTCGTGTTTCCACTAACCCTCCTTCCCAAAGAGTCAGATATTTGCCCACATCTCAAAATAACGGAGAGTCACAGATGGTGATGGGTGAACTTCTCCCAAAAAATGTGTGTATTTTGCCTGTGAAATTTGCAAAAACTGCGAAAATGTGCCAAACTCGAATTTTGACACTAGCATCAATTGTTGACACCGTCGTTAAAGTCAAGGCATCCCAATAGTGTTGATGCACAATGGTTATGACATGAGCGACTTTTCTGACGCGCGTCCATTTTCGCAAATGTATTTGCCGGTGGCGAATGTCGTGAATTTGTGCCTGCCAAATTTATTCGCCATCACTAATGATAGATTTAAATGGCAAATGCTAATGCTTAATGTACCATCCTATGTTCTGCAATTTTCTGGCTTGGGGTTGCAGATAATGAGATATGGCCAAAAGTCTTTGCCTAAAGCCCATTAATACCGTAAATTGGAATCAATTGGTTTTACTACATTAGCTATTAATGCTCTTGGTTAAATAGCTACAGATAATGCCAAGAATATTGTAAAAAATTGCCCTGCTAGCTTGTTATACTTATTATAGTTATATTTTTTGACTATAATCTGTAACAGCTGTATGAAATGGTATCAAAATGATTACACTCCTAATTTTCACAACAGTGCAATTAATCCACAAATTAGGATACTACAAAAAAACTAAAAACTGTAAAAAGCTCTGAGCAAAAGCAGCAAACTCCTGGAAATTACATGTTTTTGTTCTTCGGGAGCTTTGCCACTTGGCTACAGCTGGATGGGATGGCAGGGCTCCTGAAGAACTACTTGTGAAAATGAAAGAAAATGAACTTTGCTTTAATTGAGAGGGAGGAGTCCACCTTTGCAGTCCTCGTTTTTTTTTTTTTAGAATGAAACATCAAAAATGTGGCCTCTGTGACAGCCATAAATTCCCTGGCCTCCTGCCACCTCCTATTATGAAAGTAAGTTTTTCTCTACAGACTAAAAAAGACACAAAAAACACTTGTTACATCAACTGCTATTACACGTCCTGCCTCCCCTGAGGGCCCATGACTAGGGTGGAATCTTAACTATAAAAAAACCCTACCCCCCTACCCTACATAGACCCCACTCCCTGCTCCCCCCCCCCCCCAGCCTAGGGTAAATGCCCCTAACTCTTTACTTACCCCTCTGTGTAGATTTAGGACATCCGAGTTCACAGGCGCCATCTTCTTCTCTTCGTGAAGAAAGCGGCATATTGGCGCATGCGCAGTTGCAGTGATGCTATACACATTAGGGATAGGAACAGTTAAGTACAGGTATGGGACCTGTTATCCAGAATGCTTGGGACCTGGGGGTTTCTGAATAATGGATATTTCCATAATTTGGATCTTTATACTGTCATGGGAATTTTTTTTTCCAAAACACATCAGTTAATAGTGCTGCTCCAGCAGAATTCTGCACTGAAATCTGTTTCTCAAAAGAGCAAACTGATTTTTTTATATTTAATTTTGAAGACATGGGGCTAGACATATTGTCAGTTTCCCAGTTGCCCCCAGTCATGTGACTTGTGCTCTGATAAACTTCAATCACTCTTTACTGCTGTACTGCAAGTTGGACTGATATCACCCCTCCCTTTCCCCCCCAGCAGCCTAACAACAGAATAAAGCTAGCCATAGACACAAAGATCCGATACGATTTTCGGACTGTGTGTGGATTGTCCTATGGAGATCAGTCGTTTGGTCGATCGGACAGGGTAAAAGATTTCTGTCGGCTGCTGATAATATCTCTGCATGTATTGCCGATCGTACGATTTTCAGTGGGAGACTGTCACTAGCTTTGTCGGACATAACTTTCGTACGATTGCTGTCAGGGGCAGAACATCAGCTGATCTGTTCTTTTGTACTTTATTTGATTGGAATGGTTAGTGGCAGGTCGGGAGATGGGGAAGTCTGATCATTCGAGGATTCTTTGCATCTATGGCCAGCTTTATAGGAAGGTAACCAGATAGCAGCTCCCTAACACAAGATAACAGCTGCCTGGTAGATCTAAGAACAGCACTCAATAGTAAAATCCAGGTCCCACTGAGACACATTCAGTTACATTGAGTAGGAGAAACAACAGGCTGCCAGAAAGCAGTTCCATCCTAAAGTGCTGGCTCTTTCTGAAAGCACATGACCAGGCAAAATGACCTGAGATGCACCTACACACCAATATTACAACTAAATACTCTTTCTGCTTCAGGAATGACATTTTATATTGTACAGTCAATTATTTGCAGTGTAAACAGTGTCATTTAGAAATAAAAACTACATCATTAAAATCTTGACAGAATCCCTTTAAGTTCACGTGCAGCTATTATATCATTGGTTTGTATTGCTTGGAAACTATAATCAATGTAACCCCTTACGAAATCATGTAAATATTAAATAAACCCAATCCAATACCTGTAGTGGAATTTGAAAAAAAAGTAAAAGCTTAACAATTTGCATTGATATTAAAAAGTGAAAGTTTGCCATAATCAATCACACTCCCTCCTTGCTGTGATTGTCTATTCTTCAGTTACCACCACAAGAACTGTATTTAATTCTGCCAGTAATGCTTGCCAAGTCATATGCAGTGCCGTGTGTCAGTCTAACATTTTCTTAAAAGAATTATTAAACAGACAGTTGAATATCATAATTGCTATAAAGGTTATAAAAAAAAAACCAATTACGCTGCACAATATGGCATTTGTAGCACAATATCAGTTTTGCTGCACAATGTAGATTTGCATTTTATTTCTAGAAGATTTATTGGCCAGCATGAAGATAGATTTGTGCCACGGAATAGAAATGTATGTTTTTCCCCCTCCTCCATAATTAGTTTTTGTCTGAAAATTGATTTTAGAGCAACGAAAGAGAGAAAATGTCATATTTTGTTGAGAAATAATGCATTACTTTTCTCATGAAAAACGAAATCTTGCACCATAAATCTATTGTATTTTATAAAACATTTACACGCAGGAATATCACAGTACAGTATATTTGCCTATTTGGGGAAATCAAACAGCAATTTTAGAATTTGGGGAAACTATTTTAAAAAAAGACAAAAAAAAGACACAAAGTAAAAAGATTTAGAAATGGAATACAGGCACTTCAATGATTGACTCAAAGCATTTTGTTAGTAGGTGCTTACAAGTATTTCCAATATGGCTTAAATTAAAGTTGAAAAATTTGTTAGTATACAACGGAAAAAAACAGCAAGACAAATAAAACTTTAAAATCGCACAGTCTTCGATAAGGAATAATTTACCGAAACTCCACTTGTGCTCCTTTTTAGAAAAGGCGACAGGGCGACAATCCATCTTGCCGCGCTCGATTTCTCCTCCCTGGCTATCTCCTATAAGGAAGGCAGGGAGGAGAAATCGAGCAACGCATGATGGATCGCCCGATTGCCTTTTTTGAAGAGGCGCGCAAGCAGAGTTTAGGTAAGTTATTTCTTAATTTTACACTAATAATAAAGGCACAGGCAGAAATGATTGGGTCTATGAAATACCCATGATGTCATAATTAGTAGTCCACTGCAGGATGAACAGAATTATTTCAACCTATACCCTAGCAGCAGCATGTGTACTTTATATAGGTTTAAAGGGATAATCCTTAAAGAAGTGCTCTAAGTGTGCCAGCAAGCTGCTGTATCTGCCATTTGTCAAGATGTTTTATAAAGTCAGTGGGGAGCTGTTATTGCAGACAGTGCAGGTACCATGATGAACTACACAGATAACATTTATTTTCCAATAGGCATGGTAGAAAACATAAAGCACTGCAACACTATAGCTTCAAACCCCTAAAAGGTTTCCCATCCTTATGTCTTCTTTAGCAAGGATTTCATTATTTTGAAAAATGTGTAGTCTCTGCAGATCAAGTCTCACATCCTTCGATGGCTGAGCTCCTCTAAATATCCATAATTTGAAACTAAAAAGAGGCCCTCTGAATTATGTAAGTGCTCATTAACTGCGAGTTAGGAGTCGACAATTGTTCAGATTTCCTATTCCCCATGAACACAATATCAGAAATGCTTTGGCCTCTTTGCTAGTGTCTAGTGTCATATCCAGGGCCACGATCAGGGGGGCATAGGGGGTACTCCTGTATCGGGCCCAGACCTTATGGGGGGCCTGGCTATGCTGCACTTTTTGAACAAGCCGAGGACCTCGACAGTTCAGATCCGCCAAAAAACCCAAACAGCCGTCCCGAATCAGAGAAAAGACCAAAAGCCACGAAAATAGCTGAAGTTGAAGTCCTGAAGTGGCGAAAAGACCCGAAGTCATGAAAATAGAAGAAGTTGAAGTCCTGAAGCAGCAAAAAGACCTCAAAGTCATAAAAATTGACGACGTTGAAGTCCTGAAACTACGAAAAGACCCGAAGTCATAAAAATAGACAAAGTTGAAGTCCTGAAATGGCGAAAAGACTCAAAGTCATAAAAATAGACGAAGTTGAAGTCCTGAAATGGAGGAAAGACCCAAAGCCACATGAACTTGAAGTCCTGAAGTGGCGAAAAGACCCGAAGTCACCAAAAACAGTCAAAGCTGAAGTCCTGAAGTGGCAGAAAGACCTTTTAAGTCCTGAAGCGGTAAAAAGACCTGAAGTCACGAAAATAGACGAAGTTGAAGTCCTGAAATGACAAAAGACCCAAAGTCATGAAAATAGACTTGCATCATTAAAAAGCATAATGGGTCATTCAACTCTTAAGGCCCCCATACACAGACCGAGTCGGCAGCTTATTGGCCCATGTGTGGGGCCATCTGACGGGTGTCCCCGATGAATATCTGGCCGAAAGTCGGGCAGATGTTGATCGGGCAGGGTAAAAAATTCTGTTGGATCACAGCTGCATCTGTGCGTTGGTGCAATCCAGCGATCCAACCGCCTGTATTGGATGCATTATGATCCTGGGTCCGAAAATCGGATCAGCCTGATATCGCCCTCTTCAATATGGGCATATCTGGGAGAGACCCACTTGTTGGTCAACATCGCCAAATGAGTGGATCTCTACGTCTATGGCCACCTTTAATGTGGCAGATGCATGTGAATGTGTGAATGGAGTTCTGTGAGAATGTACATTACCATACTAACTAATATCATTGGCTATACAGTCCTTCAAAACAAAAGAAGCTGCATTTAAGTGTATTTTATGTTTCATAAACAGTAACTTCTAAAACGATGGCTTATGGTCGGCACAAGACTTTATTTCCATGCATTCTGGAAGTGGATGAATGATTCTGTAATTCTTGATCCAGACTGTAGCTCCAGCACAAGACCAAGATGCTTTGATGTCAAGAACAAGGCATGTTTAAATGTACCATTATGGTTATAATGTCCCTTTTATAACAGCGCTTACTTTTTCAATCCATGAAGTATGCCAATGAATATATGCATAAATCCAGCACAAGCGAACATCCTTGCTGTAGGCTTTTTATATACTATTTATATACGGCAATAAAACGGACTTCCATAAATAATCTGATGTTTCGTCAGACGGTTAAAAATGTTCATGAGTCAGGATGAGAAATCCGCTGATAAAGGTGTAGTCAAAACCAACACCGTTTGCTCATAACCTGATACTAGTCAGCCACTAGCTGTGCAGCATAAAGTCTTTACACTGAATACAAAATAATCTGGGGCACTTTTATCTGTGTAGATGGAGCAATTAATAGGAGCCAGGAAAGATTAATTTTCTATCCAACAACCAATGGAGCTCTATGTAAATAAAAGGACAGGCAGAAGAAGATCTTCAAAAATAAGAAGCCAAAGTGTCATGCATATCCAATATTCCATAAGTCCATCTGCTTACAATAGACCCCACTGACCTTTCTTCTAGCCAACAAATACCTACAGAAGGTATAGAGTAAGACCAAGCAGGTGCAGAAACAGATCACTCAATAAAGTACAAAATAAGAGCTAAATCCAAAGTCAGGTCAGAGGCCAAGGCCCAGCAGAGGATCAGATAGTCATGAATTGAATCGAATAAACACGAAATGTAAAGTATTGCGTTTCTTTGCCGAGTATTTTTGCAAATGAGCCAACGCAAGGCTCGAACAGAAGACGATATTGCTAGCGACGAGGGGCTGGAATTGGCCTGCAGATTTCAGTAGGCTGATTTCAGCCCTGAGTTTTGATCTTGAGCTTTTCTTCCCTAAAGTATAGATAACGTAGACCTCCAATAGGCAGTTGGTCCCAAGTTCAAACCCCACAAAAGACAGATGATCAAAATAGGCATGGACAGGGTTGGACTGGGGACCCACTGGTGCTGCTGTCTCCAGACCCCTGTCGCGCGTGTTTATGACGCACGTACACGTATAGTTCCTCATGCACTTTTTTTTTGTTGCGGCCCAGAAGGGAGGTTGCAGCAGGCGACAGGAAGATTATCCAGGGAGCGAGTCGGCCCCGGCAGGGCCCACAAGAGCCGGAGCCCACCGGGTTTTTGCCATGCCTGACCTGGGCATGGAATAGGTTAGTTAGAATATAGAACTGGCACCACTGGATATTTTCAGGTCCAGTTGTCTTGTGCTTGAAGTGTTGTACGGATATGTTTGTAAAAAACAAATAAATGTCGAAGGCACTGCTAACATGAAAAGACAAGGCACCAATTTATTTCGGGGAGACAACTACAATGTTGCACAATGAGCCTGCAGAGCATATCTTGTAGCCTCCACAAACCATCGTCCTTCTCTGCACTGCAGACAAAGCAGCAAAAGCCCTTTATGAATATGAACAAGACATTGATCAGTTGCTTGGGGTCTTGGGCCAGAACATGACTTTCATTGCCATGTGTCATATTGTGACGGTGCAGATGATACAAAACAGATCCAGTCCGCCCAAGTAGAAGGGCCATAGAAAAGCCTTGGCAGCAACTGAAAGAAGCTCAGGGAGAGGCCAGAGGCTGTGTATAATTAATTGATGCGACATCCTAGGAATTTAATTCTGGGCACCATCTCTAGTAAATCCATCGAGAGTAGCCAGAATGCATAATACGCTATACATAAACCAGCAGACATGATGATGTAACGGAAATAACAATAATATACAATATTCTGTAGTCTTCAGCTGCACATTATCAAAGGTGTAGGGTCAGCAGAGAAACAGAGAATTTGACAGCAGAAAGTAACTTTGCTCATAAAATCTGCCTAAACAAGATTGATAATCATAATGTTTGCGTTAGAACCTTGTAACTCCAAAAGACCTCTGCATCTTTGTCCATCCCTTAATTTTATCTTTCTATCCAGAGTTATTTCACTGTCATTAGACTGTTTCTGTTCTTGTGTACGGTCATCTCCTTAGCTACCTGGTATCCTCCTTTATTCTCACCTTTCTCATTTTATTATGTTACCAAGTAGCCAATCACAGCTCTTATTTGGCATCCTCAAGAACTATTTTCATGCTTATGTTGCTCCCCAAGCCTTTTTACATTTCAATGTGGCTCATGGGTGGAAAAGGTTGGGGACCCCTGAATTAGAAGGATCCGTATGGGTTTTAATGAGAATCTGAGAAGGTTTGTGCCAGAGGAATAAGGTGCAATCGCTCCAACAAAGGCTACAGAAAAAGTGTGTGATGCACCATCACTGCAGAACAATAACACAAGGTTGTGATTAACTGCGACCTACTGCAATTATCAAGCATGTAGGGTATGGGGATGGAAGACAGCCAAATGTTTATATGGAACGTTCTGTTACTACAACACTGAAAGCTGCCCTCCTCTTCCTCTTGCAGCAGGTTCAGCCATTAGTATCCATTGCTATTAACTGAGCAGCTGGGATGTGCACATTTTCATTAAAGGAAAGAGGAGCCATCTTTGTAAAACGAGGCTTTATTGTGCAGTTTGGCCAAGAACAACTTAATTGAACATTGGAAGGAGGAATTAAAGTCATTCTTCTAGAGCAGGAAGAACATGTTTAGGGGTTTTTTTTTTGTAGGGCTGGAAAAGGGTTGCAAGATCTGTTCACTTCTGTTATACTGAACTTTATGTTTTGGTGTGGAACTAAAGAGTATTTACCTGTAGATATACGGACAATGCAGAAAAGGATGATGGTGGGGGGCAAAGGAAAGGCTAGAGAATATTCTCCTCCAACATGTGATTTGCACACAGCGTAGTCTGTAAAGTCATCATCCAGGGGAAGAATGAAATGACACAAATCCTCTGTTTTCCGTGGAATTTAATTCACTCTGTACAGATTATTTTTTCTGATTACACACCGGTTTCCCCCGACTCTGACAAGCGGACTTCATTTTTTTGCGGCTGCAGTAAATTGAAACCAAATATAAAATTTGAGCGGTGTCGGGAAACAAGGTCGGAGCTATTCCGTAAATCCGGCATTGCTTTTTTTAATAGATTTTTCTTGACTAGAATTTCTGGAGAGAGAAGAGGATTTTTCTTCAATATAACTACAGATCGCTATCCACTTCACTAGCAATTGAAAAATGTTAGCGTTAAGCCACTGTAGTGTTGTTTTTTTATTTATATAGCGCTAGCATATACCGCAGTGGTTTATAGAGATTATACAGCATTGCCTGCCCCAGCGGAGCTTACAATCACATCAGAGTCCTGCAGCGGGTCAGGTACCCGCGGGTTACCCGCAAAAAAAGTGGGTACACTGCGGAATGAGGGTAGGCTTTTCAGGTGCGGGTATAGATGCGGGGTCGCGAGTCTGCGGGTCGGTTGCGGGTCTCTTCCTGCTTCACTTCTTTTCCTGCATTTCCCCCTCCTATCTAACTTCCGGCACAGCTCTCTTACATCACACGGTGCGCTTCTGTCCCTATCCCTTTCGACTATTGGCCACGTTTGATGATGTCACTTCCAGTTTGATGGTGGTCGGCGGGTTGCGGATAAGGCAGTTGCAGGTCCAGGTCGGTAGCCGTTCAAAGTGGGTAAATATGCGGGTCACAGTTCGGGTTGCAGGCTGCCGGTTCGAGTTGGGTCCGGGTCTTAGAAATTGGTTCCGCGCAGGACTCTAAATCACATTCACACAAATTCATCTACCTGTATGTTTTTGGAAATAAATCAGAGTAATGTGGAAACTCTTTGCAGATAGTAGGGATGCACCGAATCCAGGATTCGGTTCGGGATCCGGCCTTTTTAAGCAGGATTCAGATTCTGGCCGAACCAAATCCAAAATTCTAATTTGCATATGCAATTTAGGGGCAGGGAGGTTAATCACGTGACTTTTTGGGTCACAAAACAAGCAAGTAAAAAAAATTCCCCTTCCCACCCCTAATTTGCATATGCAAATTAGGATAGGAATTCGGTTCAGTATTCGGCCGAATCTTTCACAAAGGATTTGGGGGTTCAGCTGAATCCAAAATTGTGGATTCAGTGCATCCCTAGCAGATAGTGCCCAAGAGCAATACACACACACATATATATACACATATACATATATATATATACACATATACATATATATATACACATATACATATATATATACACATATACATATATATATACACATATACATATATATATACACATATACATATATATATACACATATACATATATATATACACATATACATATATATATACACATATACATATATATATACACATATACATATATATATACACATATACATATATATATACACATATACATATATATATACACATATACATATATATATACACATATACATATATATATACACATATATATATATAATATATATATATATATATATATATATATATATATATATATATATATACACACATACACACTAATTAGGGCACCTGCAAGTGCGAAAATGAATGAAGCGCGCCATCCCGCTGGCGATTTACATTCTAGCCTGTGGGAAGGCAGGGGAGGCAGATCGGGGAGATTAGTCGACCAAAGAAGAGGGGATTTGACGACGGGCGACTAATCTCCCCGAATCACAGAATGTGTCTCTGCCCTAAATGCTCCCTGCTGATTGGTTGATATGGGTTATGTTGTGGAAATTCATTAACCACAGATCAATTGACGTAAAACAAAATAAAACCACAAGCTCTGTGGACTCTGAGCTCACAATCAGTCAGAACCCCAAACAAAGAAATCAGAGTTTTTATAGACTTGGGAATGTATGTATATAGAGTGGGAAAGTAGAGAGATATCTCTCCACAGCACAGAAAAAAAACTGCTCTTATAGCCAAACAGGTGGCTCTGTCCTCAAGGCCAGATTACTAGTGACCAAGACTAACTTGAGAACAGGATCCATCCAAGTCAGGGGGCTCACATGGAATTAGTAGCCAACCCAAATACCCAGATAATTACTGGTTACTGCACTGAGGGACATTTCCCTTGTGTTAGTAAAATATGAGTATAATCCTAAGCAATAAGGTAATAGATCAGATAAAATCTATAACATACAGTATATAATGCTGCTGTAGATTGTAGTTGTAGCACACACCACAAATAGTTCCGGCTCAGATATTTAGAAGTTTTATACATGGAGGAACCGACAAGACCGAAGAGAAAAGATTTGAGGTCAGCAGGCAAACAGAGTTTAATAAATTCTGCAACAGATTTTGGGATGTAAAACAAAAGGACATCAGTTAATATGAGCTGAAGCTGCGGCTCTGGCTCTTCCTGGAATGCGGCTTCATCCCTGAGCTCAGAGGACAAACGGAAATGCCCCAAACTCAATCGGAGTAAAAAATCTGCCTGAAATTGACAGCAAATAAAGCCTGTACTGAGCCAGTCCTGCTGGAGTTTTTATACAAAAAGTGCCAGATGCCCAAGGAAAGAACCTGCTTTTTACTCTATTTTCCTGAATGTCAGTAAACAGGTTAAATACAGTTCAGTGGTGGTCCATTGATAAGGGGTACTAAAGAATTCTCCATGTTTTCAAAAAAGGCTCCATGTTATCAATGAGATATCATTACAGATTCATCACAGCTTTATTAGGGGATATGGAGGAAATACGACGGCTGTTACAGACATGTTGGCTTGTGCATATTTTTTAGGGATGCACCGAATCCACTATTTTGGATTCGGCCAAACCCCCGAATCCTTTGCTAAAGATTCAGCCGAACTGAATCCGAACCCTAATTTGCATATGCATATTAGAGGTGGGAAGGGGAAATCAATTTTTACTTCCTTGTTTTCTGACAAAAAGTCACGCGATTTCCCTTCCCGCCTCTAATTTGCATATGTAAATTAGGATTCGGATTCGGTTTGGCCGAGCAGAAGGATTTGGCCGAATCCGAATCCTGCTGAAAAAGTCGGAATCCCAAACCGAATCCTGGATTCGGTACATCCCTAATATTTTTGGGGAGTCAACCTAACAAATAAATATTCCCTGCTGGCCCGAGATTGGAATGGGGGTGTGGCTGGGGCGGGTGGTAGAGTCCTGCGCGGACCCAACCCCGCAACCCTTATATTTACCTACTTTGATCCGCTACTCAACACGGACCCACAACTGCCTTATCCGCAACCCGACCTGCAACCCGCCGACCACCATCAAATAGGAAGTGATGTTGCTACAAACCGGAAGTGACATCATCAAAAGTGGGCGGGGACAGAAACAGTTACAGTTTTGTAAAATTATAGATAATATAACATAAGATAAGAAATTTAGATGAGACCTGCAACCCACGACCCGCATCTATACATTCATTCCGCAGGGTGCCTGTCTTTTTTTTCGGGTAACCAGAAGGTACCTGACCTGCTTCAGGATTCCAGCGCGTGGGGCCAAGACGCACCTGAATCTGGCAGGGACAGGCACCAAGCTCACATACCTTATGTGTTATCTATTGTTTGGGTTTTGTTCATATGTCCACAGCTCAAGGTATTACAAATAAAAGCTGATCATTGGTTACATAAATAATAAATAATCAGCATACGTGTTAAACATAACAAATGGTTTGCTGCTAGTTTGTGTTTCTTTATCATTAAGGGCCTAAAACGTCTTATCTGTCTCTTAATTACTTTTATGTCAAGGCTCATTTATGCTAAATATCTGATTAAGGGAGGGCTTAATGAGGATGGAAAGGAAATATAAAATGCACTATCGAGAAAGACGAAGATTTAGTTACAACTGTAAATAGAAGTCTGAATGCACAATCCCGCATACGTGAAATTTAAAAAACATAAAAGTTATTTCAATAAGGAGTAAATCTTATCCTCAAGTGAAACAACGTCCCGCAGTAGCCGAGGAAACATGAGAAATGGAAGAAAACAGAGTTACCAGACGTGGATGGAAGAACCCACACACACATATATATATATATATATATATGTATACTTAACTGCACTCCAGGGACATTTGAATTATTTATTACACAAGATCACAGCCTAATACATTTCTGTGTAATAAATAATTCCAAAGTCCCTGGAGTATATATATATATATATATACTGTACGTGTGTGGGTTATATGTGGAGTGGGGTGAAAAGTTTGATTGTGGGCAATGCAACGTATTACTATACACAATGTATTATTATAGGTATGAAATCCATAAAATAAAGGCAATTTTGGCTGATTTACCTTTTCTCTGTAATAATAAGACAGTGACTTGGATTTATAATAGTTGAGTTTTCATCAAGTACACGTTGATGCACATTATTAATGTTTATTTTAGTGGCTTGAAATGATGGTGGTCCTTATCCAGAAAGCAGGAAACACAAAGAGCCATTTATAGGATCTGGTTGCAAATCAAAGAGCTATTTAAGGATCCTTTGGATCTCAGAGGTAGAACTTGCTCAGCATTTACATTTTTTAAATAGGACACTGGGTACAAATAGAGGCGGCTCATCGTTGGCCAACTAAACCTCATCCTATCCCAGCCTTTAATGTTTCTAAAGCATGTCGAGAATATATTCAACGTCTGCTGGATACGGACTACAGTACAATGAAGAGTAAATTCCTTTCATGTAACATCAAATCTCCTGCTTTTACAGCATTTTCATTCTATTTAGCTGATGTAGAACAAGCCTACTGCTTCTCCATAATCCCTACATTGACTGGCTCTCGGATGCAGGGAATGACCAATGAGTGATCATCGTATCTTGCCAAATCTTTACTCAAATGTTACCAGAGCCATTTTGACTTATATCAGTCCATAATATCTCAATGGCTTTACCACGTGTTTCTATATCTTGTAATATCGTTATTTTTTCTAATTCTTCAATATGATAAAATGCACAATTTGTGGTCCTTGCTGCTAATGTAAGAACCTGCTCTGTGCACCAAGTTTAATGTCTGTATGAATATTTGTCTTTATATATTACTACTTGTGCATTCAACATTATACAGTAGAACAATACACTCCTAGACCAACAAGCAGGGTCTGACGGGGCCTAGGGGTGCCGGGAAAAAACCCGGTGGGCCCTGGCTCTTGTAGCCGGCCCAGACCCGCGTCCTGCCCTTGCTGCCCCAATCTCATCATAAGGCCCCTTCAAAAACAGGTACTTGCATGTGCGTGCAAGCTCCAGGGAGGGCAGTCATGCTGAAGGATCATCAGGGTCGGGGCTCTGAGAAAGCCCTGGGCCCCCCAGTCGGACCCTGCCAACAAGCATTGACAAAGGGGTGCGGCCGTGAAACATTCCACCTCCACATTAAAATGGCAAGGGATCGTCCTGCTGAAAATGCTCTGTATGCCGGCGAAATTTCTATTTGATATGTAAGAAAAAAAAGAAGACAGAGTGAAAAGATTTGTGAGTGGAGATAAGTCATGAGCAGTGGCGTAATTATATTGGCTTAATTATAGAGATCCAACATCACCAAACGAGCGGATCTCTCCCCAATATGTGTGGACAATATCGGACTGATTCGATTGTAGGTCCTTGGGCCCAATGATCAGATCATAATGCAGCAGTACGGGCAGTTGGCTCACGGGGAAACATCAACGAACAGATGCGGTACATGATCCGATTTTTAACCCTGCCTGATCGACATCTGGCGGACTTTCAGCCAGATATAGATCGGGAAAGCCCGACGGAGGGCCCCACACAGGCCAATGAGCTGCCGACTCGGCCATGTATGGCCTCCTTAAGAGCTACTCAGTTTAGTAAATACACCATTGTAATTCTTCTCTTAAAGGGATACTGTCATGGGGAAAAACATTTTTTTCAAAATGAATCAGTTAATAGTGCTGCTCCAGCAGAATTCTGCACTGAAATCCATTTCTCAAAAGAGCAAACTGATTTTTTTATATTTCATTTTGAAATCTGACATGGGATTAGACATATTGTCAGTTTCCCAGCTGCCCCAAGTCATGTGATTTGTGCTCTGATAAACTTCAGTCACTCTTTACTGCTGTACTGCAAGTTGGACTGATATCACCCCCTCCCTTTCCCCCCAGCAGCCAAACAAAAGAACAATGGGAAGGTAACCAGATAGCAGCTCCCTAACACAAGATAACAGCTGCCTGGTAGATCTACAACACTCAATAGTAAAATCCAGGTCCCACTGAGACACATTCAGTTACATTTAGTAGGGGAAACAGCAGCCTGCCAGAAAGCATTTTGCTCCAAAAGTGCAGGCACAAGTCACATGACTGGGGGCAGCTGGGAAATTGACAGTATGTCTAGCCCCATGTCAGATTTCAAAATTGAATATAAAAAAATCTGTTTGCTCTTTTGAGAAATGGATTTCAGTGCAGAATTCTGCTGGAGCAGCACTATTAACTGATTCATTTTGAAAAAAAATATTTTTCCCATGACAGTATCCCTTTAAGCTTCATCATGACAGTCATCAAACCGTTCTCAAGTTTTATAAAAAATTAATTTATTACAAGTAAAACCTTTTCCTGTCTATATGGAATTCAGTAGAACATATCCAGTGGACTGCTTGGTTGGTAAAAGTTGCAAAGGCAAGGGTTAAAGCAGGGCGAATTAAGAAGAAGATATAAAACAGATGATCTAATTTAATGAGAAACACCTACTATTTAAATTGTGCGTTAAATACTATTACAGTTTGTATAATTGGGGATAAGTGTTTGGAAACAGACCAATGTGCAGATGTCAAGATAACTTAATACATTCTCGTTACATCTTACTACGGCCAGTAAAACTTCTCTTCATTAAACCTAATAGGGGCAAAGTAAACATTTTGTTCATGTGTGCAGTAACTAGGAAAGAAAATATGTACACATTTAAACAAATATACTTTTACAAAATATGCATATGGTTCTATAAATGTTCTTATACCAGGGGGAAATATTAATTATATAAATAATAGTATGAACAATACAAATAAATAATGGAATGACAACAATTTTGTATGAACTTTGTGTCCCTTATTTAAGAACAGAGGTGCAAAACTGCAGCACTAAAGCCAATCCTTCTTGTGTTGAATGGCTGCCCCCATGGCTACACAGCAGCTTGTTTATATAAACTATAGTAGTACTTATCTGTTATCTACTGTGTATCCTGTGCTTGAATGGCTGCCCCCATGGCTACACAGCAGCTTGTTTATATAAATTATAGTAGTACTTATCTGTTATCTACTGTGTATCCTGTGCTTGAATGGCTGCCCCCATGGTTACACAGCAGCTTGTTTATATAAATTATAGTAGTACTTATCTGTTATCTACTGTGTATCCTGTGCTTGAATGGCTGCCCCCATGGCTACACAGCAGCTTGTTTATATAAACTATAGTAGTACTTATCTGTTATCTACTGTGTATCCTGTGCTTGAATGGCTGCCCCCATGGCTACACAGCAGCTTGTTTATATAAACTATAGTAGTACTTATCTGTTATCTACTGTGTATCCTGTGCTTGAATGGCTGCCCCCATGGCTACACAGCAGCTTGTTTATATAAACTATAGTAGTACTTATCTGTTATCTACTGTGTATCCTGTGCTTGAATGGCTGCCCCCATGGCTACACAGCAGCTTGTTTATATAAACTATAGTAGTACTTATCTGTTATCTACTGTGTATCCTGTGCTTGAATGGCTGCCCCCATGGCTACACAGCAGCTTGTTTATATAAACTATAGTAGTACTTATCTGTTATCTACTGTGTATCCTGTGCTTGAATGGCTGCCCCCATGGCTACACAGCAGCTTGTTTATATAAACTATAGTAGTACTTATCTGTTATCTACTGTGTATCCTGTGCTTGAATGGCTGCCCCCATGGCTACACAGCAGCTTGTTTATATAAACTATAGTAGTACTTATCTGTTATCTACTGTGTATCCTGTGCTTGAATGGCTGCCCCCATGGCTACACAGCAGCTTGTTTATATAAACTATAGTAGTACTTATCTATTATGTATCCTGTGCTTGGAACGTCTTCCATGATTACTCAACAAGTCCAGAATGACTTATATCGGCTTCTGCTACAATGATTCAGCCAGACCTTTTCTTTGATACACTTACAATGGTTACAGGTTTTAGCCTGAAATTAAAATGCAAGAGAATCTCTGATCCTGAATTACTTTTCTGATGTTTTTGCATCATTAGATCTCCATCACTTTGCGTTACCCCAGAGACGGGGTGTCATTGCTGCTAACTAACAGGCGGCTCATAGCAGTTCTATTTCAATAAGATTATTTAACAGTCTTTATTTGTACTCTAAACTACAAGACTTATTGAAATACGGTTGAAATTCATTTTAAGAATCAACCTACGATTTCTTTTTTATTTATTGTTTGAGTGAATCAATATCAATTTTCGGTTGCGTTGTGACGGCCGTATTGCGTGCCGTCAGAAAGTGAAAGGTTAATGCTTCTGAAATGCGCATAAAGCATTTGATTCCTGGAGAATAAGGTCGTCTCCAGGTCTGAGCTCATCATCAGGAGACAATATTCTCATGGCTTCTCTAGCAACGTAACGATTAGAATGCGAGGAAGCAAAGTGACAATAAAAGATCGATTTTGAGTCTTACCTGTAATCCCAGGATACAGAAGGTGTTTGCCAAATGCAACCCCAGGAGATGAATAAGCCACATGCAGCAGTGCATTTCTTTTAGTTGCACTATGATAAATAAGAAGCTTCAGAATCATCAAATATTCAAACATCTGCCCATTGGAGGCCCAACAGAACATGCTGCGCTTGGTTTTCCCTTTGCCTCCAGCAGTGCATTCTGTCTTGCAGCTCTCTATATTTAAGAAATATTTTTCTTGTTCCAGAGGAATGCTAAAATATGAAGAAGCTTAACGGAATACACGAGGAGCAGCTTTCTCAATATTTTAAACTGGACAGAAAGTTTTGATAGGCAGCCGTTTGAAAAACGGAGACGTCCAGTTCAAAACCACATAGGGGGGGCAAACCTGTCTCTATCCTGCCCAATCCTTTTATTACAGGTATGAGATCTATTATACAGAAATCCGTTATACAGAAAGCAATGCTAAAACAATTTCTTATCAGGCCCGGATTTGCGGCAAGGGGCCTAGGGCGGCAAAAAATAGGGGCGGCATGCCGCCCAGCCGCATTATGGGGACGTTCGCGTCCCCGTTCAACTACACCAGCTGCGCTGGCGTTTTTTTGCCCGCGCGCTGGGAAGGCGGGCGCTAGGACCGCTCGGCCGCCTGGTCGGACCGCGTGGCCTAGGGGCGGCCGGAAATGAAATCCGGCGCTGTTTCTTATTTTTGATTGATTTGCTTTTTTGTGGGTTCTGTAATAATAAGAAATGAACTGACTTTAAGTTTCCGCATGTTATCGCTGAGAATATTTTTCCACCAGAATATTCGCAGCGACTAAGTTTACTAAACAGCGATGCGCTCAGAGGTCATTGCGATCACTTGCGGTAACTACGTTATGGAACCAGCTTACGTTAGCGGTAATTTTAGCGAGTTGTGAATTTTCTGGCGACAAATTATGTTTTTGCGGATATATATGCTATAAAATAGTCTTGTTTTATGGCGGTTATTATGGCAAATTTTACGGTGACATTTATGGCCAGAAATGCATCTTCAAAACTTATAAACTTTATTGACTGATGATTAGACCAACAACAACATCACCAGAGTGACACCAATCAAACATGTCTGCATCATATAAACCCTTCAGCCAATAGAATCATAGGAACAAGAAATGATACCAGTCAATCTCTTTGCTTCACAGAAATGCACAGTTTAATGTAGCCAATCACAATGAAACCAAAAAAGCGTAGAGGCTGACGAATCCTTGGACTGTGATGCCGCACCAGATAGAAGCAGAAGCCAAAACATCCTGTCAGCAAAAGCTACAGATCTGTCTCCTGTCAGCAAAGAATGATGGGTAAAAAAAAAAAAAGTATTATGGGATATTTCCTGCCCCTTGAGAATTTTCTGGCGAAAAAAATACTTTTACGCCACTACATAGGTGGCGGTAAAATGTTGCGAATATTCTTGCGTAAATTTAGTCTGTTTAGTAAACCAGCTGTTTAGTAAACCAGGCGTTAATGTATACGTAGCGTTATTTTCAACTAATGCGATAACTGGCGAAAACATATTTTTGCACAAGAAAATTCGCAAATTTATATTTACCGCAGTTTAGTAAACTGGCAAAAACATATTTGGTGAATAATTTGTCTATATTTTGTGCGAACATTTTTACCGCGCTTTATAGTATTTAAAGGTTTTTCATTTATTGGCCAGATTATTGTTTCGGGTTTCACAAGGCTGAAAACCGAACAGAAAGTTGAGACCCTACAGGCCTTATAGAAACCGAAATGTTCGGGGTGAAAACCAAACAGGTGGCAACTGTAACCGCGAGGCCTCGGGCACCGGCTGTGTGTGTAACAGAGCAACAAGTTATTATTTATTCTATACATGCGATGGACTGAGGGCAGGGGTGCGGAGAATGCGGACAAGTAACTTCATTAAGGGCCGACTTACCTGATTTAGCCTATAAATCTATACAATACAAAGGTTCAGATGCAATTTCACATCTTATTCAATAATAAGTCCCACTGGTAGAAACTTTGTTGAGATAAAGGCATTTGTGGAACTGGCTTTTTGGATTTCTGCTTTATCAGTTCTCCGTTGTATTTCAAAGCTTTGGTTTGATTTTTGGGCTATTTTTATGCCGCTTCTCTTTTAGAAATGTGGTTTTGGGAATCATTTATTGGCGCTTCCCAAATCATTTAGGAAATCGTTTGTTTTGGCAACTCTTCTATCCGGCGATTGTGATCCGAGGAAACGTTGTCTTTTTGGAATATTTAACGTGCATTGTGCGTCTGTCAACTGGAAAAAAGAAATGAAAATAAACACTTTCTATTTGTTCACGCGCGTATCTAAAAATTGGATGATTCTGTATCATTGCTTTCAGGGGGGTACTGAGCACTTTCTCATTTTTTTAATTATAGTTTCCCTCTACTGTTATAAGGCAATTACTGTACGTCTCTATACGTGTTTAGGATTTTACAGAGTTTTCCGCATGCAAAAATGATTCTTGCTTCTGTTCCTTAAAGGCCCAAGCAGACAAAACTTGTTGCCCATGGTAAATGTGCGCTACGGTGGGTGACAAATCTCCCCTGAAAATATCTTCCTATTGCCTCACATCTGGATTCCATGGAGCGATTCAGCTTCATTGCTGAAAATTGCCTTTTTTTGCATTTTCCGCTGATAAAAACTGGATTGCCCAGAGCAGATTTGTCACCTGCTGTAGCGCAGATTTCTCACATGTTACGATCTCCGTGTGTGCCATCGCATTAAACGTGCCACGCGGCTTCATTTTGGGTGATTTGTAGCGATGCACCGAATCCAGGTTTCAGTTCAGGGTTCGGCCTTTATCGTCAGAATTCAATGAATCCTTCTGCCCGGCCGAACCAGAATCCTAATTTGAATATGCAAATTAGTGGTAGGAAGGGAAATCGCGTGACTTTTTGTCACAAAACAAGGAAGTAAAAAATGTTTTCCCTTCCCACCCCTAATTTGCAGATGCAAATTAGGATTTGGATTCTGTTCGATATGCGGTTGAATCTTTAGCGAAGAATTCGGGGGTTCGGCCGATTCCAAAATAGTGGATTCGGTGCATCCCTAGTGATTTGTTTGTGAACTAGTAGTAGAACTCCCCAAAATGCCGACTGCCACATTTACAGATCGCTTGACACTGTAAGTGCACCAGGAAAATGCCATTGAAATCATAGTCATACTGGAATTAATTGTAGGAGTGATGTAGCAGTAAAAGGGGCCTTAAGTCATCCCAAAATTCACTCTTCTGAGCACTTGTGATTTACCATCTTTTTAAAGGTACTTGTGGGAGAGTGGAACCAATTTCTAAGACCTGGACCTGACCCGAACCCGCATCCCCCATATTTACTCACTTTGATCCGCTACCCAACCCAGACCTACAAAAGCCTTATCCACAACCTGACCCGCCGACCACCATCAAACAGGAAGTGATGTTGCTGCAAACTGGAAGTGGCATCATCGAAAGTGGGCGGGGACAGAAACAATTTTTTTATTACATTAAAAAGGAGTAAAATATAGACAATATAACGTAAGATTTTAGATGAGACCTGCAAACACAGACCCACATTTACTGTACATCCGCACCTGAGAATCCTTCCCTCATTCCGCAGGGTACCCGCTTTTTTTGCAGGACTTACTTGTAGCTCAGCAACTAAGGGCTTAATTGAAAAATTTTGTCCTGATTAAAGCATTCACTGAATATTTTTTTTTTAGTTGCCCCTTTGGATCTTGATAAATATGCGGACAGCCAGAGGTAGCTCTATGTATTTTAATAACGACCCTCAAAGGTAAATATGGCCAGTGACTTCAGCTTCGACTTTCCATATTAAATCATTTTTTTTGGGGAGGGAGGAGCACTTTATATCCATTTTTAACCATTGAGTTCTTGATTATTCAGTGGACAAAGCAATATGTGGTCCTGCTTGAGGGTTAAAGCCAGAAGTTCAAGTTATTTGTATTCATGGCCATTGTTGCGGCCGCATTATATGGGAGAGATTGATTTCCTGGAACAGCTGACTATTAGAGAAATACAAAACCGATTTATATGATCTATTAAAATAGTTATTGATTGGGTGCATAAGCGCTAATATTTTACGGTGTGTAATTTTGCGCTATTTTCCTCTGCACAAGTAATGGTGACGGTAAAAAAAACAGACAATTCTGGACGTAGAGAAAATCGAGATCAACCCGAGGGGAGAATTAAAAAAGAGGCTGGATGGTTGGCTGTGAGAAGATTAACATGCCGAGCTGGTTGGTTTGTGCATTTATTACTCACATGAACGTTACCCAGACTATAATATTAACAGCCATTCATGTCATTTTATGTCATTCCTGGAGAGGTCGCTGTTGCACGGCCTATTTAAGGAGTGACATTGGTGATTTAGTAAGCCTATGATTAAGGGAGTTTGTTCTCGAAACGCGTCAGGTGATGTTGGTCTGTGACCTGTTCCAATAAACCACCTTTTGTCCTGAGTGTCGCATATCTCTATTTTGTCGATCTCGGCTCTTTCTTACTGGAGAGGAAGGGTGAAGCAAGTTGGGGCGGGATTAGGCAGAGACGGGGGGAATTATCAGCAGGGTGGAGGCGGGGCATGGGTGGGGCAGAGGCGGTACAGGAAGTGGGCGGGAGGATGGGGATTGGAGTGTGCCAGGAGTCTTTGGAGTGCGTGCCCAAGGCACATCTAGATTGTCCTCTATTATCAGACTGCCTAGTACAGGAAGGTTTAATAACGTATTTTGGCTACATAAGGTCGGTGTAAAACTGGATGATAAAAGATGCCGGAGTCACCATCTTCTCAGTGACGAACAAGGAATCAATAAGAGAAGAGAGAATGGATTTCTTAATAAAACACTTTGCTCTAGTCCTCGGCACATCATTTGCTTCATCTTCTATTAGTGTAACGATCTGTAATAAAAAACACCCTGGTGGTCCAGTTATGCGGCGGGGACGCCCGACACGTCGCTCCTCTTCAGTCACCATGTTGGTTACTTAGGGTGCGCGTGTCCACGTTTTGTTATTAATATTGACGCGAACGCGCTGGAGTAATGACCTTGCCCGTTATAGGTTTACTCCTGTGATGTTTTGAGCTTTGTGCTAATCTGATTCTGATCCTGATACCTGTTTTGACCTCTGCCTGGCTTTTGACGATTCTGAACTCCTGTATCCTGCCCCTTGCCTGTTATTCGACTACCTCTTCTGCCTAATCCTTCTGATTGACTTCCTGGTTTTGACCCTTGCCTGCCTGACTATGTTTATTCTCTGCCTGCCCGACCCAGCCTGATCTGACTACTCTATTGCCTAACGCCTTGTACCCAAAGACTCTGCTTTTCAGTTGTGCCCCTCTGCTTGTCCAGAACCCCTCGCCTTGCACCTCTCGTTATAAGACCTGGCGGCATCTGAGTAGCTGAGGGCTCCACCCGAGGCCAAAGGCGGCTGCTACAGGCGGAAGCACGAGCCGAGACCAGGGTGCTTGGCATCGGTTCTAGATTTAGGGTGCCAACCGTGACACTATCATTCTCTCCTAGTAACCTCTAAATGCATTTGTGGAAAATAACATGCAAGGGACCATGTTGCACAGATATAAAGGACAACTTGAAGAAAAAAAATGTAGGTCTGGGAAATGGTGCTGAAGGGTTTCATAGGCAAATGCAATGTCCTTACCGATTAATCCATATTTCTCCTGCATTTTCTTGACCGTTATTGAGTTGGTTTTCCTTTGGAATAGTTGAGTCCACAGCCTACTCTGATATATATTTTCTTTTACATTTTAGAAAGTGAATCAATGACTTTGGCTAGAATGACATTTTATTGAAGCTATTTAGGATCTCAAGTGTTAAAGGCGGGTTGTTGATGTTTGTAAAAGGTGTTGTTCAACTGGAAACGTAACCAAAGCAGTCGAGGCGCTGAAGGCAATTTCATCTGAATTTGGCAGAATACCAAGATAATGTGCCGAGGAGATCTATTATGCAGATTTCAGATGGCCCACGAAGGGCTCAATCATTATCAGAAAGTGATTTCCATTATAATGCCGGTGACGCAGGCTTTAATCTCCCAGCTGAGATAGTTTGGAAAAGCCATTATGTAAGTCAAAGATGGACTCGTTTTCACAATCACACGCTTAAACATCACTCTCAGAACTTCCTCACACATTATAATCACTCCATCGTCCGTGTCGCCTCACATATTAATTCGCTTTTATGCAGAGTGCAACGCGAGTGCTGAGAATCATCTGGCCGGACAATATCCAGCATGAAATAGTCTAGAATTGCAGAACAGGTATGGGATCCGCTATCCAGAAAGCTACAAATTACAGGAAGGACTTTCTGTTTTCAGCATAAACCTCCAGGGCTAGGGCTTGAGCATGCTCAGTTTGCTGAGTTGGGCCTAGGGGCGCCCGCTATGTAAATCCGGCCCTGGCCAACAGGTCACCCCCTGATCTCATGAGATTTGGTTTGTCATTCATGAACATTATGGCTGCCCAATACTGCCAAAATGCATTGGTTTCTAAGCTTGAATGTAGGGCAAACCAGACTGAATGAATAATTAGCCTTGTATTGTGACCAACTATAGAGCCATATATCTTTATTGGAACAGGACTGGGGTCACCTTGCTCTAGTAAAGAGCAGAATGTGAAGCCTGTTTAAGCTTTAGTTCTTTAAGGGCAGAGACACGCTGGGCTATTTTTGGGAGATTAGTTTTAGCCCAGCGACAAATCGGTTCTTCTTCGGGCGCCTAATCTCCCTGAACTGCCTTCACGCTGGCTAGAATGTAAATTGCTGGCGGGATGGCACTCAGATTGCTTCGGGTTTCTGAAGTCGCCCGAAGTCTCCTCATGAAGAGAGAATTCCGGGCGCCATCCCGCTGCCGGTTTACATCCTCGCCGGCAGGAAGACAGTTCGGGGAGATCAGTCGCCCGAAATAGCAGCGTGTCTCTGCCCCTAAACTCAATGACAGGGGCACCAGTAGTTTTTAAACTTGTCTCCAACTGTAGAAATCCTTTGGTAAAGAAACTGCCAGGGTTGGTGATCGCTTTAAAGAGATCACATCAGTTGTAAAAGCCTTTCTTTCTATGACTCTCTCAAATAGGAAGATCCAGCAGATACCAGGAGAGCAAGTAGAAATGTTTCAGCCCCAAAAAACGACAGATCTAGAAGTCTGACATTTCTAGGCAGGTAAAGAGCGAGAGCTTTTCTAAAACATCACACCGGGAATGTGTCTCGGTAAATATCATCTGTAGTAGTCAAGTTTGTTTTGTGATAGAAGCATCATCTTGTCAAAGACCGTCACATAGTTAATTCGGAGTGAAAAAAATGTAACTTTCCTTAAGATCAGCTCTTCAGTTTATTTCTCAACATCACTAACCTACATTAGGGGAAACACACTCCTGCCTCTCGCTCTCTGTAAATACACACACACATGTATAAATATCTTTTCTTATTACATAGTTAAATCAGGTTGAAAAAAGACAAAGTCCATCAAGTCCAACCCCTCCAAATGAAAACCCAGCCCCATACACACACCCCTCCCTACTGTCACATAAATGATATATCCCCATATCTATACTAACTATAGAGTTTAGTATCACAATAGCCTTTGTATTATGTCTATCAAGAAGAACACAGACTCTTGGAAACATTCTGTCCCCCAATCTGACCAAAGGACCAATACCCCAGTTAATACTTGGCTACACACAAAGGGGAGTTCTTGCTTTTTGAGGGTTATAGGTAAAGACAAAATAGTTCCTTATATAACGGGTGGGAATATTCATTCAGAGTTATTAAGAGTAGAAACCAAATGGATACTTTATTGAAGTACGAGACAGCCTTTTGGTCAGTGTCGGAATGGAATGCCAGGGGCCACCAGAAGACGATAAACTGAGGACCCACTTTCCAAACTATTCTTTCTCCTCTCTTCACGCAACCTCTTTATTCTCCTAGTCTCTATTCTCTGCATACTATACTCTTTTATTCCATTATTTAGCCTCTTTGTTCCAGGGAGTGACCATGAAATAGGCCAAATGGTTAGAAACAAGAGGCCCGCGGACACCTGGGCCCACCGGGAGTTTTCCTGGTATCCCGGTGGGCCAGTCCAACACTGCTCTTGGTTTAAATTTTGATTTCGAGGGCTCCTGTTATGTATAATATATATTTTTCTTTTGGTATATTCACTTTGCATTCCTTAATTAAGCTAATTATTGTATTTTTAGCCTTTAAATACGTTCCATTAGATTGTAATGGCTCTTCTTTGATTGCTACACTTGGTAGTTCCACTTACTCATTTCCCATTGGCTCTTTCACTTTTAAATACCTTGTATGTTGTTCTCAATGTTCTGACTAAGTGTCCTTGGTAGACACGAAACGCGTTAGGCTTTTTCTTTTTTTTTTGGAAAGAAAGCAGTTCCATCCTAAAGTGCTGGCTCTTTCTGAAATCACATGACCAGGCAAAATAACCTGAGATGCACCTACACACCCATATTTTTTTAAAACTATAACTTTAAATTTGTAATTTGTTTCTCAGCAATGCCCTTTTCAGTTTAAATATTTTGCTTATGGAATTAATTCCGTCGCATGCTTGACTGGCTTCCTAGCACTGGATACATGTATATATTTCTCAATGCTAATCTTTTAGCTAGACCATAAAGATTTGGTTTGCTTTGGGTTTTCTTTTGTTTGTGTTTTGTGGTCTGTGTGTTTATTTGTGTTATGTGAAGCATAAAATTCAGGGTCCTTCGCACTTATGTCTCTGCAACATAATCTCAAAGGAAACCTTATCCTTAAACGCTCACCCACATAAGTGTTGGGAGATTTTCTGCAGAAAAAAAACTGCCCATAATTAAAAAGTACCTCTTGATAAAGTTTTTCCATTTATAATTGAAGCTGGGTCTCAATTTCCTCACAAATACTGGGAGAGTTGTAGTATATTCTAATTATACATTTCTCAGCAGTCTCAAATCCAACTGAAATCTCTAGGGTAACAAAAGCCTCCGTAGCCCCCACTCACAACTTTAGTAGTATGAAAAACTGCCATATTTATACATTTACTTTGGCAGCTCGTTAAATCTAAACCTCAAAGACTGTGCTGAATATCAGTATATAAAATATAATTGTAGCTTAAATTAAAAAAAATGTGTCTTAAGCGAGTCCAATATCACCATGAATAAAATTAGCATTCTATATAAGTATAATTACTTGGTCTGATTACAGCTAACTTTGCATTTCTTCTTTCTTGATTCAGGTTGAAAGAAAAATTGAAGAACTCTGAGCCATATTCATCAGGATTCCTCCAAACTCAATCGCTTTTGGGATAACAGCCCAACAAGATGGCGATCACCACTACCACCACCACTACCACCTCAACAACAATAGCTGCCTCAGCAGCAGCTACGACCACAACTGCCACAACAGTTGCCATGACCACAGCCACCCTGGACTTGCGTGACTGGCTGTTCCTGTGTTATGGACTTATTGCATTTCTGACAGAGGTAATAGACAGCACTAATTGCCCCTATGTGTGCCGTTGTGACAATGGTTTTATTTACTGTAATGACCGAGGACTAACTTCAATCCCCCCTGACATCCCAGATGATGCAACTACCCTTTACCTCCAGAACAACCAGATAAATAATGCTGGAGTTCCAACAGAGTTGAAGACAAAGACCAATGTCAAAGTCATCTACCTGTATGAGAATGACCTTGATGAATTTCCGGTCAACCTTCCACATTCCCTCCGTGAGCTCCACCTTCAGGACAACAACATCCGCAGTGTGACACGGGACTCTCTTTCTCGTATTCCACAAATCGAGAAGCTACACCTAGATGACAACTCTGTATCAACCGTTAGCATTGAAGATGATGCCTTTTTAGACAGTCATCAGCTACGTCTACTCTTCTTGTCACGTAATCACCTCAGTAGCATCCCGAATGGATTGCCACATACATTAGAAGAACTAAGGCTGGATGATAACCGCATATCTACTATCCCGCTTCACGCATTCAAAGGCCTCAACAATTTGCGTCGGTTGGTTCTAGATGGGAATCTTTTGGCCAACCAGCGAATTGCAGATGATACATTTAGCCGTCTCCAAAACCTATCCGAGCTTTCCTTGGTCCGAAATTCGTTGGCTGCCCCTCCAGTCAATCTGCCCAGTGCTCATTTACAAAAACTCTACTTGCAGGATAATGCCATCACCCATATACCATACAACTCACTGTCCAAAATGAGGCAGTTGCAGAGATTGGATCTATCCAGTAACAACCTCACGGCCCTTCCCCGTGGTCTCTTTGATGATTTAGAAAATCTGAGTCAACTGCTGCTTAGAAATAATCCCTGGTTCTGTGGGTGCAATCTTATCTGGCTGCGAGACTGGGTGAAAGCCAGAGCATCTGTGGTGAATGTTCGTGGCCTAATGTGTCAGGGACCTGAGAAAGTTCGAGGAATGGCCATTAAGGACATAACTCAAGAGCTGGATGATTGCTTTGAGGGTGGGCCACAGAGTAATTTGGCCTTTGCTCATGCTACACCAAGCAGTCCAATAACCACCACTCCAGCTCAAGGCTCTCTTTTTACCCTCAAATCCAAGAGGCCCAGAATTCAAATACCAGACTCAAATGTCGATTACCCCATGGAAACTGGAGCTGCAACTAAAGCTTTGATGCTAAATGTCAAGCCTCTAACAGCTGACAGCATTCGCATCACTTGGAAGTCCTTTCACCCAGCAAGTTCCTTTCGACTTAGTTGGCTGAGACTTGGCCATAGTCCGGCTGTTGGCTCTATCACGGAAACCTTAGTGCAGGGAGACAAAACCGAGTACTTGTTAACTGCTTTGGAACCCCGCTCCACATATATTATATGCTTGGTTACCATGGATACAGGAAACACCTATCTTGCTGATGAATCACCTGTTTGTGCCAAGGCAGAGACCACCGATGTATACGGACCCACAACTACATTGAACAGAGAGCAGAATGCAGACCCTCTCGCCGGGTTACCTTTAGCTGGTATTATAGGGGGAGCTGTTACCCTCGTCTTCCTATTTTTGATTTTGGCATCCATTTGCTGGTACGTACATCGGGCTGGGCAACTGTTGACCCGTGAGAGAGAGTACAGTCACGGCAGCCGGAAGAACCATGATTACGTAGAGTCCGGGACCAAGAAAGACAACTCCATCTTAGAGATTAGGGGACCAGGGCTTCAGATGCTGCCTATAAACTCTCACCGATCAAAAGAAGAGTATGTCATCCATACAATATTCCCATCAAATGGAACAAATGGAAGCAGCCTTTACAAAAGTAACCACACGATAGGCTACGGCACTCACAGAGGATACAGAGATGGTGGAATACCAGACACAGACTATTCCTACACATGATGCTTCATATATTGGACTGATCAGCTCCAAAGCCCACAGTGATAGTTTGTTTTTAATGGTGTCCAACGGTGCAAAAAAAAAGTCAACAAAATAAACTCGAGCTGTAAAGAAAGCAAGAAAAACAGACTCCGTGGGATATTTTTTAGGAAAAAAAAATATCGATATTCACTACAGACCCTTGAGAATAAAGAAGAAAAAAAAAAAAAGAAAAAAATGGCAGTAGATTTGCAGCTAGTTGAAATGGTTGTGGGAGAACTCAATTATGTTTAATAAAGCAGTTGAATCGTTTTAAAAACAATTTGTGTGAAATGTAAACGCTTGGGTACAATTTATAATTCCGGAGTGTTTTTTTTACCTTTTTTGCTTTCGTTTTGTTGAAATTCAGGATCGGTGAGAAGATAGAACATAACAATAGAACGTATATTTATTTTTTTCTGTAAGGTTTTTTTCCCCTCTATTTTTATATAGGTTTTTTATGGTTTCTTCGCGTATGGAAATACATTTAAGATCCAAAAAAAAAAAAAAATGGAATCAACGTAGATTTTGCTTTTCATTTAAAACTGTCAGATTGACACTGAACTTGAATTAATACCGTTACTATTGGATTCCACTTAATAATATACGGACTGTGACTATTAAAAACAAAAAACAAAAAAAGAAAAATGAAGTGATATTAGAATTTATAACAATACAGACATAGTTTATTTTAAATGTCAGCCTCTGGAAAGCCTTCATCCAAATCCTTAGCAGATATGAGAATGAAATGTAATAGGCAGATAGACAGTGTCCTAATGTAGAGTTTCCTTCAGCTTCCCTGACACTGGGGAAAATCCATTGTCTAATTAGATAGGGAAAGACAGGCCAGGAGAAAATGCATTGCAGGTTCCTGTAGTTCACCCATGTGCACAAAACTGCATCGTTAATAAAGGGCAATAATGATATTTTTTTCAAATATTAATTTCAATGCAAAGCAGCGTTTTCTATTAAAACTCAGGCACAATTATGGATGAGATTTCCATGGAATATTGGAGTGGTGAAAATATGAGAGCGTTTATGAAGAAAATCCCAAGGTACTGACAATAATAAAAAAAAAAAAATAATGGACTGCTCTAATTACAGTTAAAGGAACAGTAACAGAAAATATTATAAAGGAATGACAATATAATGTAGGGTTGCTCTGCACTGGTGCTTCAGAAAGACTACTATAGTTTATATAAACAAGCTGCTGGGTAGCCATGGGGGCAGCCATTCAAGCACAGGATACACAGTAGATAACAGATAAGTACTACTATAGTTTATATAAACAAGCTGCTGGGTAGCCATGGGGGCAGCCATTCAAGCACAGGATACACAGTAGATAACAGATAAGTACTACTATAGTTTATATAAACAAGCTGCTGGGTAGCCATGGGGGCAGCCATTCAAGCACAGGATACACAGTAGATAACAGATAAGTACTACTATAGTTTATATAAACAAGCTGCTGGGCAGCCATTCAAGCACAGGATACACAGTAGATAACAGATAAGTACTACTATAGTTTATATAAACAAGCTGCTGTGTAGCCATGGGGGCAGCCATTCAAGCACAGGATACACAGTAGATAACAGATAAGTACTACTATAGTTTATATAAACAAGCTGCTGTGTATCCATGAGGGCAGCCATTCAAGCACAGGATACACAGTAGATAACAAATAAGTACTACTATAGTTTATATAAACAAGCTGCTGTGTAGCCATGGGGGCAGCTATTCAAGCACAGGATACACAGTAGATAACAGATAAGTACTACTATAGTTTATATAAACAAGCTGCTGTGTAGCCATGGGGGCAGCCATTCAAGCACACGATACACAGTAGATAACAGATCAGTACTACTATAGTTTATATAAACAAGCTGCTGTGTAGCCATGGGGGCAGCCATTCAAGCACAGGATACACAGTAGATAACAGATAAGTACTACTATAGTTTATATAAACAAGCTGCTGTGTAGCCATGGGGGCAGCCATTCAAGCACAGGATACACAGTAGATAACAGATAAGTACTACTATAGTTTATATAAACAAGCTGCTGTGTAGCCATGGGGGCAGCCATTCAAGCACAGGATACACAGTAGATAACAGATAAGTACTACTATAGTTTATATAAACAAGCTGCTGTGTAGCCATGGGGGCAGCCATTCAAGCACAAGATCTGAACCAACAACATACCCTGAGATAAATATTGTACAGGTATAGGACCTGTTATCCAGAATGCTCGGGAGCTGTGTTTTTCCGGATAACTTATCTTTCTGTAATTTGGATCTTCAAGTTACTGTTTTATTATTACACAGAAAAAGGAAATCATTTTTAAACATTTGGATCATTTTGATAAAATGGAGTCTATGGGAGATGGCCGTAATTCGGAAGTTTCTGGATAACAAGTTTCTGGATGACAGATCCCATACCTATGCAAGGTATTGCTTTATTTTAGGGATGCACCAAATCCAGGATTTCGTTCGGGATTCGGCCTTTTTAAGCCAGATTCGGCCGAATCCTTGCACATGGCCGAACCAAAATCGAATCCTAATTTGCATATGTAAATTAGGTGCAGGAAGGGAAATTGTGACTTTTTGTCACAAAACAAGGAAGTAAAAAGCATTTTCCCACCTTTTCCTTTCCCGCTCCCTAATTCAGTTCGGTATTCGGCCGAATCTTTCACTAAGGATTCGGCCGAATCCCAAAAAGTGGATTTGGTGCGTCCCTACTTTATTTTTGCAGAGAAAAAGTAAATCATTTATAAACATTTTAATCATTTGATTAAAATGGAGACTATGGGAGACGGCCTTCCTGCAATTAAGAGCTTTCTGGATAACAGATCCCATAGCTGTACAATCATGATGTAAGGGATATTCATGGCTCTTATGTATTACATTATATATATATATATATATAGAGAGTAGAGAGAGTGTAGAGCTGACAATTCATATTACTCGACTGAGTATTTTTGCAATTACACATTATTTAATTCAAACAAAAAATAGACACATTATACAAAAAAAATATGTCACTGGGTCAATCCAGTCCTACATGGAATTTAGCCTTTAATTCATTATACGATTCACTGTGAAATATACAGAGGGAGGGAGGGCTCTGCTCTCAGACTGACACTAATTCTCGCTCCTTTTCTCACTGATTTCTCTGTCTGCTGCCGGCTTTATATTAACAAGCAATTTGCAGTTCTCTGCTCGAAGAATTGTCTCTGTAATACGTGGAGACGAGCCGAATGTGAAAGTGGAGAACAGCCGACAAAAGAAAAGAAATTATTTGCGGGGGTGATGTAAATTTCTTTCCAAATAAAGCAGACGAGGGAGTGGAATCTGACAATGTTCTTACAATATTCATATGAAGAGGGGTAAGAATCTATTGTCATGAAGAATATTATTATTATTATTATTATTAGGGCCTTATTAAAGGGATACTGTCATGTAAAAACACACCAGTTAATAGTGCTGCTCCATCAGAATTCTGCACTGAAATCCATTTCTCAAAAGAGCAAACAGATTTTTTTATATTCAATTTTGAAATCTGACATGGGGCTAGACATATTGTCAATTTCCCAGTTGCCCCTGGTCATGTGACTTGTGCCAGCACTTTAGGATGGAACTGCTTTCTGGCAGGCTGCTGTTTTTCCTTCTCAATGTAACTGAATGTGTCTCAGTGGGACATGGGATTTTACTATTGAGTGTTGTTCTTAGATCTACCAGGCAGCTGTTATCTTGTGTTAGGGAGCTGCTATCTGGTTACCTTCCCATTGTTCTGTTGTTAGGCTGCTGGGGGGGGAAAGAGAGGGGGTGATATCAGTCCAACTTGCAGTACAGCAGTAAAGAGTGACTGAAGTTTATCAGAGCACAAGTCACATGACTGGGGCAGCTGGGAAATTGACAATATGTCTAGCCCCATGTCAGATTTCAAAATTAAATTAAAAAAAATCTGTTTGCTCTTTTGAGAAATGGATTTCAATCGATTCGTACGATTTTCGGATCGTGTGTGGAGAGTGCTGACATCTTTCGTCCGTCAGTTGATTGGACAGGTTTGATTTTGACCCGACCGATCCTGCCGAAATCCATTGCACATCGTAATCTCCCCACGGAGAGACGACGACTTAAAGGGATACTGTCATGGGAAAAAACATTTCTTTCAAAACACATCAGTTAATAGTGCTGCTCCAGTAGAATTCTGCACTGAAATCCATTTCTCAAAAGAGCAAACAGATTTTTTTATATTCAATTTTGAAATCTCACATGGGGCTAGACATATTGTCAATTTCCCAGCTGCCCCTGGTCATGTGACTTGTGCTCTGATAAACTTCAGTCACTCTTTACTGCTGTACTGCAAGTTGGACTGATATCACCCCCTCCCTTTCCCCCCAGCAGCCAAACAAAAGAACAATGGGAAGGTAACCAGATAGCAGCTCCCTAACACAAGATAACAGCTGCCTGGTAGATCTAAGAACAACACTCAATAGTAACATCCAGGTCCCACTGAGACACATTCAGTTACATTGAGAAGGAAAAACAGCAGCCTGCCATAAAGCATTTCTCTCCTAAAGTGCTGGCACAAGTCACATGACCAGGGGCAGCTGGGAAATTTACAAAATGTCTAGCCCCATGTCAGATTTCAAAATTGAATATAAAAAAATCTGTTTGCTCTTTTGAGAAATGGATTTCAGTGCAGAATTCTGCTGGAGCAGCACTATTAACTAACGTGTTTTGAAAACCGAGCGATCCGATTACGATGTGCAATGGATTTCGGCAGGATCGGTCGGGTCAAAATCAAACCTGTCCAATCAACTGACGGACGAAAGATGTCAGCACTCTCCACACACGATCCGAAAATCGTACGAATCGATTGAAATCCATTTCTCAAAAGAGCAAACAGATTTTTTTATATTCAATTTTGAAATCTGACATGGGGCTAGACATATTGTCAATTTCCCAGCTGCCCCCAGTCATGTGTAAACTTAGGATCTGTGCGTCTATGGCCAGCTTTAGTTGGGATCAAGTACAAGCTACTGTTGTTTTATTACACAGAAAAAGGAAATCCGTTTTAAACATTTGGATTATTTGGATAAAATGGAGTCTATGGGAGATGGCTTTTCCGTAATTCTGAACTTTCTGGATAATGGGTTTCTGGATAACACATCCCATACCTGTAGTACATTATGATGATTTTACAACATCCATTCAGCAATAAGTTTGCAAGAAAACGTGGCTTTAGTCAGGGAAGCCTCTTGGGTCTGAACAAAAGGACCTGGTCACATTATTCGCACACAAGAAAATACCAGTTCTCAATATATTTGAAAAAATAATTATCATGGAGATTCCATATCAAGTAAAAAAACATCGGTTTCAATGTATTTCTAAAAAAAAGGGAAATAAAATGTTGCAGAATAAAAGAATAAGAGTCAACGTCTGCTTTATAGTAAATATTCTGTGAAAATTGAAATTTTCCAGGTCTGAATGGGATTGAGCTGATCCCCGAGGATGGGCTTCCGGGAATGCTCTTCCCTATAAACATATTACGCTCCTCTTCCCAGAAGGAATACGGCAGTTATTCTCTAATTAGGAACGCATTCGTTATTCCATTTAACATGATGACATGTGACAGTAATCCAGTTACTCAGGTAAAGGGATAATCTAAGGTCCCTAAGGGCACGAAGACTGTGTTAAATGCCATTACCCGCCAATTATATCAGCCGATACGGTGCAGGCGATGGAAAGTTGCCGTCGGCAACAAGGTTCCAAAAATCCCATCATTTCCATTCTGTCTATGGGAGACGGCCTTCCCATAAGGTGGAGCTTTCTGGATAGCGGATTTCCAGGTATCGGATACCATGCCTGTATTCTCATGATGTATAATTAGTTGTATAAAGCTACACAGCAAATACAAAATATGTTTGCTGATCCTGTATAAGTACAGGTATGGGACCTGTTATCCAGAATGCTTGGGACCTGGGGTTTTCCAGATAACTGATCTTTCCGTAATTTGGATCTTAAAGGGGTTGTTACTTTTAGTATATTATAGAATGTCCAATTCCTAGCTACTTTGCAATCGGTCTTCATTATTTATAGGTTATACTTTTCGAGTTATTTGCCTTTTTCTTATGATCCGTTCCAGCTTTCAAATGGGGGTCACTGACCCCATCCAAAAAACAAATGCTCTGTAAGACTACACATTTATTGTTACTGCTTCTTTTTATTGCTCATCTTTCTATTCAGGCCCTCTCCTATTCATATTCCAGCCTCTTATTCAAATCAGTGCATGGTTGCTATGGTAATTTGGACCCTAGCAACCAGATTGCTGAAATTGCAACTGGAGAGCTGCAGAATAAAAAGCTAAATAACTCAAAAACCACAAATAATAAAATATGAAAACCAATTGCAAATTGTCTCAGAATATCACTCTATACAGCACACTAAAAGTTAATTTAAAGGTGAACAACCCCTTTAAGTCTACTAGAAAATCATGTAAACATGAAATAAAGCCAATAGGCTGGTTTTGCTTCCAATAAGGACTAATTATATCTTAGTTGGGATCAAGTACAAGTTACTGTTTTATTATTACACAGAAAAAGGAAATCATTTTTAAAATTCTGATTTTATTTGGATTAAATGGAGTCTATGGGAGACGGACATTCCGTAATTCTGCGTTTTCAAAACAAACAAAAAAGAAACAGAAATACAGTTTGAAGAAATACGTTTTTTCCATGCTCAAAATACACGAAGACGGCCATTCTCATTGACGACAACAGGACACATTTAGGGAATTCCGAGTGCAGAGAATCCACGGGGGGGGGGCCCTGCTCCAAAGAGCTGTGGGGGCCATTAGCCTTAGGGAAGCGCATTTGCTTTATACACTTCAGCCTCTCCGAATACACAGAAAGAATTTATAAAGCAATTAGTGCAAAAGAAGGTTTTTTCCCAATGCGCTGATTAAATCTCCACATGGAATTGAAATAGCTTACGTTCTACAAAGGCATTAAAATGTTCTATATTAATATTTAATAACGCACACAACAGCATTTCACACTGGAAAACAAACGACAAAAAAAGTGACTTGCTTCTCGGTTTGCGTTAAAGGGCCCCTGGCTCTAACTGATTATTCTAAGGGACAAGCATCGCCAAAAACAGGACCTTATTTATCAAAAATGGGGAAAATGGCCATTAATGTGGCACAAGGAGCAACTTGCATTTACCAAGAGTAGAGGTGTGAGTGCTCCTGAGCTTGAGTCTGTAACAGCGAGTAAATTGCGCACTGCGTTTTCATCCGACAGTCGGATAAATGTAGTTCTTACGTACCATTCTCCTTCCCAACATCCGTCATGTCGTATGCGTTTCGTCTCATGGCGACGTGTCGGCACCAAACACATATACTGTATATATATATATATATATATATATATATATAATCTTCAAAGTTCCAACACACAAACATACCTCCCAACTGTCCCTTTTTCGGAGGGACAGTCCCTCTTTTGACAGCTCAACCTGCAGTCCCTCATTTGTACTGGAAAGTCCCTCTTTTCTCTGCACTGAACAGCCAGAAAAAGAAACAAAGTTTCTCACTTAATTGGCTTTTAGCAGAGAGCCCAGAACAGCTAACAGGTGCAAATAAGATACTTTGTAACAATTTTGAGACATAAAAACACAGTTTAGATAAGGAGAAATATTTTCAATTAGGGGGTGTGGCCACAGAAAGGGGTGTGGTCAAAAAATTGCTGCGCTACATGCGGAAACATTTTTTTTGTCCCTCTTTTTACTTTGAAAATGTTGGGAGGTATGCACAAATAGTAAAAAACAAAACAAAAAAAAACCCAATTATGGAAAATTTGTCTTATTAGAGCATCAGAGCAGTCAGTATAATACTCCCAAGGGGAAATGCATTCAAAGGAATCCAGATGGAGTCTCCTAATTTTTGGTTATACGTTAGAATTGCTTACTAACAGAATACCTAGCAACGAGAAAGCATATCAAGTCAATCCTGACCAGCAGGTGCCAAAATTTCTCCTCTATAAATACTAGGGATGCACCGAATCCACTTTTTTGGATTTGGCCGAACACCCGAATCGGTGCCGCGCCGCACAGGCGCCCAAGGCAAGCCGGTGGATGCGGCGTTGGCTTAGCGCTCCTGCGCATGCCCAAGGTGGCGCTCTCGTGCGCATGCGCAAGAAAGACCGTTTTTACTTATTTTTTCCCTCCTGCGCATGTGCGAATCGTCGTAAACATGGGCATGCGCAAAATGACGCAAGCCTGTGTTCGCGCACATGCGCCGGAGCGCAAACAGAAGTAAAAAGAGTCAGGAACAGAGGGGACAGGACTGGGCCTGGCGCCCCCCCAGCTTTGCGCCCTAGGCACGTGCCTACTCTGCCTACCCCTAGTTCCGGCCCTGACCCGAATCCTTTGGGAAAGATTCGGCCGAATACCGAACTGAATCCTAACATTTCTTTTGCAGGAGAGAAATGTTCACATTATGCAATGCATCAATTCACACTGTTGCAGAAAAGCTGTTATCAATGTATGGATAGACCAGAATCAGCATGATTATATGCAGCACTGTGTATTCATTATCAGTTTAATTGCATATTACACCATATAAACATACACTGTCTGCCCACAACAAGAACTGCTGCTTTCAAAAGGGAACACAACTTATTTCCTAGCACTTATCTAAAAAAAACAAACTTAATACTCAATGTATTTTGTTCCCTGGGGCAAACTGATGCATAAATTGGATTTCAAAGCATGTGGCTTTTATTTAAATCTGGCAGACAAATCTCAGTACTTTATATGAAACTAAGAATGTAGCGTTACACCTGCCAGACAACTGCATCTCCAAACTGCTCCTGTCTCTGCTCCCTGTAATTGAATCACTTGGCCTTTTAACGTTGCACAATCAGAATAATCATTTGGAGGTCACTTTTATGATGTCTGCCTAAGTCCTGTTGCTCTTCAGAGACAATTTTTATTTTCCCGTCCAACAGAAATCATTGCATCATAGGAGAGACATACATCAGCCCAGGTGCAGTGTGCCGAAAAGTTAGAGAAGAGGGAGCACACCCATAGAAATATAATGTGAGGTGCTAATCCATAGGGAGGCTCCCCATGTGGGTCTCCAAATCTAACATATAACTAATTAACAAAGGATTGCACACTCAATTTACCGTATATACTCGAATATAAGCCGACCCGAGTATAAGCCGAGGTACCTAATTTTACCTAGGAAAACTGGGAAAACTTATTGACTCGAGTATAAGCCTAGACACAACTACAGCCCTGTCTCCCAGCAGCGCACATTCTGCCAAAGCGACCCCCCCAGCGATCAACCGGACTTCTTTGCAAAGTTGATGGTGACAGAGAATTGCCAAACGGATTACTGTGTGTATTGTCCCACTGTCCCACTACCATGTGCAGAGGGTGCTGTGTGATATTGCCATCACTGTTAATCCTTCATATAACCAACAGAGGGCGCTGTGTGATATTGCCATCACTGTTAATCCTTCATATAACCAACAGAGGGCGCTGTGTGATATTGCAGTCACTGTTATTCTTTCATATAACCAACAGAGGGCGCTGTGTGATATTGCAGTCACTGTTATTCTTTCATATAACCAACAGAGGGCGCTGTGTGATATTGCAGTCAGTTATTCTTTCATATAACCAACAGAGGGCGCTGTGTGATATTGCCATCACTGTTATTCTTTCATATAACCAACAGAGGGCGCTGTGTGATATTGCAGTCACTGTTATTCTTTCATATAACCAACAGAGGGTGCTGTGTGATATTGCCATCACTGTTAATCCTTCATATAACCAACAGAGGGCGCTGTGTGATATTGCAGTCACTGTTATTCTTTCATATAACCAACAGAGGGCGCTGTGTGATATTGCAGTCACTGTTATTCTTTCATATAACCAACAGAGGGCATTGTGGGATATTGCAGTCTCTCCCCAAGTTAACTGTTGGTATAGGAATGATTAAAAGTGACTGCAATCTCAGCTACTGCCCGCTGACCCGAGTATAAGCCGAGGTAGACTTTTTCAGCACATTTTGGATGCTGAAACGCTCGGCTTATACTCGGGTATATACGGTACAAAAATTATATAATATATTTATTACATAAGAAAAAAAAGGAAAACAATTAAAATTTTAAAAAAAATGTAAAAATCAGAAGTGAGCCCAATGCGTTTCAACCATATTGTTCTTCCTCAGGGGCACAAATAACAGAAAAAGAAAAAAAAGAAAAAGGCAGGCCCAGGCCAGGGGAAGTATGGGAATATTTCTCCGTGTGAATCCCTAATTCTGCCTAATAACCACATGTCAGGCAGAGTTAGTAAACAATCCCGCAGAGGTGAACAAGACACTGAGAAGAAGAAACACAACACACACCGAGTACATTGTCTCACAGCAACAGCTCGTTAGGGAAGCAAATGTGCTCATTTACCAATAGGAAACAACATGTGATTTATCACTGGGGAAAACACAGCATGAGATCGTTTTCTGAAGCTTTTCCCTGCGCGTTAACCATTTCTCTCACCCGACTTTTTTTACACCGTTAACAAAAACCAAAAAAAAAACAGTAATAAAAAATATCTGATGTGTTGGGTTAAACAAAGCAATTTGCATAAATCCAGTTAACAGACACTGCCGAGACGCTTGGACAAGTAACGTAAGTAGATCATACCTCCCAACATTTGAATAATAAAAAGAGGGACAAAGACTTATACTCTGCGAAGTGATTGGCCACGCCCATTTTACAGCCACGCCCCTTAATTACCATGTCCATTTTACAAAATTTGGCAGGGTGTGAAAGTTTAAATACAATTCTCGGAGTTTTAGTGCCATGTTTTAGGGGTTACAACATTTTTAGTGATGGGCGAATTTGGGGTGTTTCGATTCGCCGAAAAATTTGCGAAATGGCGCCTGCGTCTCGTTTTTGACGCTGGCGTCCATGGTTCATTTTTAGTGATGGGCGAATTTGGGGTGTTTCGATTCGCCGAAAAATTCACGAAATGGCGCCAGCGTCTCGTTTTTGAAGCCGGCGTCCATGTTTTTTTTTTTTTTTTACGAGAATTTTATGAATTCACCACGGCGGTTTCGTGAATTCACCACAAATTTGTGCCTGGCGAATAAATTCTCCTATCACTATTCATTTTCCTTTAAGCTGCTAGTCTCGGTTCTCCCAAGAGACCTGCTTATCTTAAATTGTTACAATTGTTGACATTTTGCTTAAAACAATCACACGGACAGTGATTTGAAAGGATAGAATTCAGACGCCTGTTTTTGAGATTACATATAGGTCTGTCTTCTCTTTCACAGACCAAAACATCCAAGCCCAAATCCCATTCATTAGAGATATGGGGCAAATTCACCAACGTCCGAAAATTCGCCAGCGACGGCTTCGCTCATATCGCCACACTTCGCCAGGCGTAGATTCGACAGGACGACTCTCATTCACTTAAATCCAAAGTTGCGTCCAGGGCGCTGAACGCTGGCGAAGTTGCGCTACTGTTAATTCGGCAAGCAAAGCGAAGTTGCGCTAACGTTGGCTAATTTGCATACGGTGGGAAGTTAAAGTTGAATGGACGTATATGTTGCAGCAAATACATTACATTACACAAGCCTGGGAACCTTAATAAAATAAAATAAAGTTGTTATATTGCCCTACACATGAGCCCAGTGTATAGTTTATGTTCCATATGTTAGGAAATGTAGGGGGGAAGCTGGTTACCCCCAAAAAAATTTACGCTTTTTTGCAGCCTATCACCCAGAAAAAGGAAAAGACGCTAGCGAACTTTTGAACTATTGTTTGAGGAAGTCCTATCTACTCTATTGCACTTCTCCTGGTCTGAGGTGGCGAAGGCAAGTCTGGCGCAAGAGGTAACGTTCAGTAAAATCCGCATCTTAGTGAATTTGCGTAGTTACGTCCATTCGCCATTCGTTAGAGAGCAAAGTATCGCTAGAGTCTATCTCCTTCGCTAGCGAAGTTACACCAGCGATTGTTAGTAAATCAGCGAAGTACCGAAATGACAAATTTTAGCCCCGCGTTAATCACTTCGCCCTTTAGTAAATTTGCCCCATGACTTTCTAGGGCTGTTCACAAAGAACAAAATATCCCCTTGGCACAATGAGAAAGGAGACGGAGGAAATGACAAACAACTGAAGAAATATAGGACTTGCTTTTCCCAGTTACAATGAATCTTTAAAGGGATACTGTCATGGGGAAAAAATTTTTTTTCAAAATGAATCAGTAAATAGTGCTGCTCCAGCAGAATTCTGCACTGAAATCCATTTCTCAAAAGAGCAAACAGATTTTTTTATATTCAATTTTGAAATCTGACATGGGGCTAGACATTTTGTAAATTTCCCAGCTGCCCCAGGTCATGTGACTTGTGCCAGCACTTTAGGAGAGAAATGCTTTATGGCAGGCTGCTGTTTTTCCTTCTCAATGTAACTGAATGTGTCTCAGTGGGACCTGGATGTTACTATTGAGTGCTGTTCTTAGATCTACCAGGCAGCTGTTATCTTGTGTTAGGGAGCTGCTATCTGGTTACCTTCCCATTGTTCTTTTGTTTGGCTGCTGGGGGGAAAGGGAGGGGGTGATATCAGTCCAACTTGCAGTACAGCAGTAAAGAGTGACTGAAGTTTATCAGAGCACAAGTCACATGACATGGGGCAGCTGGGAAATTGACAATATGTCTAGCCCCATGTGAGATTTCAAAATTGAATATAAAAAAATCTGTTTGCTCTTTTGAGAAATGGATTTCAGTGCAGAATTCTGCTGGAGCAGCACTATTAACTGATGTGTTTTGAAAGAAATGTTTTTTCCCATGACAGTATCCCTTTAAGTCGTCGTCTCTCCGTGGGGAGATTACTAAGTAAACCTATAGAATCACTTTGAAAACTGAAGAAGGGAAATGTTGCCTTTTATCTGCGGAGAGGAAGCTGCAATGTGCAGACATGCAGATAAGTGTCCCCGCGTTATCATATTTGATTCAATATTATGGCTTCCCAACATTACAGCGACACTAGTTCCTTTGTAGCTGCATTTCATTACGTGTTGCGTCTGTTCACCAATTAAACAGCGTTGGCGTGTTGCTGTCATTTTTAAAGGGGAAATTTACCTTAAAAAAAATAAATGAATGGTAAAATGATCTATTATGCAATAATATAATAGTGAAATAAAAATAAAAATAAAGAGGCTTTTTTTGTTCCTAACCATTTCTTTCAATGTCTATATCATCCTATATTTATGCTTTACCATGACACCTTGAACTTGACGGACTGTGTCTTTTACTTACCATTTGTACTATGACTTATTAAAGCAGTTGGGTGTCAGATATTCATTGACAGTTAGATCCAATATATCTTATAGGGGGACTCCTGTTGCCTACAAGATGAATTAAGGTCCTCATAGCTGAACGACCAATTTTAGAGAAGTCCGACCAATCCTTTGAAATTATCGTGCGGTTAGTGAGATTCGAACGATCGTACATCTTACGATTTTTAATAATAATTGTTGTTAGTTGTATGTAACAATTACAATAACCTAAATTTACAGCTCTAATAAAGCCCTCTATTGATATTTCAGTCATTCGCTCAAAACAATTCCTGGTTACTAGAATAAATTGGACCCTAGAAATTAGATACCACCTCAAACCATATAATTCAAAAACCACAAAAGAATAAACATATCATTGTCTACGTCACACTACAATTGAATTTAGGGGCAGATTTATTAAGGTTCGAATTGGAAATTTGAATTTTCGAGTTGGATTTTTGGACAAATTCGAGTTGGGAATAATCCTATCTCGAATTCGAATTTGAGATTTATCATACCTGGACCCTGGGAACAATTCAAATTAGACTATCCGCCGCCTAAAATCTGCCGAATTCATGTAGAAGTAAATGGCAGAGGTCCAGTGATCCATCTGAAGATGTTAATTCCTGACATTCGAGTTTAGTGGGATTTGAGTTGAGTTTATGGGTCTGTAATTGGCTTGGGCGAATTTGACCTGTTTCTTTTTGCCAAAAATGATCCGCCGGCAAAATGTCTATGGGCGTCAATTTTTTTGACGCGCGACGCCATACAAGTCTATGGGAGTCATTTCGGCGATGAAACAAGGCAAGAGGATTTGCCCCCTAGTCTGTAATTTTTTAGATATTCAATTTTTTCCTTCAATAAGAAACTATTCACATTTTGAGGTCATTCGAGTTCAAATTGAAAAATTAAAAAAACTCTAATATTCAACCTTTGATAAATTTGCCCCTCAAAGCTGAACCTCTTGCTACACTAGAAGAGCTGAAATTTGACTTTCAAATCTAGAATTTTATCGGTTAAAGTAACCAGGATTGGCTTTTTGACACCCCTGGTAAACTAACGGGATAAATTCGCCCATCACTAGACCCTACATACTACTATAAACATATTAGTGCACAAATTCTTCCGTCCCTAGAAATAACTTTGACTAACACCTTAAAGGAGAAGGAAACCTAGTCAGCGCAAAAAGCCTCCCCCCCTCTCGTGTGTTGCCCACCCTCCCTCCTCCCCCCTGGCCTACCCGTCCGGCTGGGCAAATGCCCCTAACTTGTTACTTACCCTTCTGCGCAGGTCCAGTCTACGGAGTTCACAGACGCCATCTTCTTCCAAGCGATCTTCTTCCAGCTTTGACCGGCGCATGCGCAGTAGGAGCATTTCGCCGGTACGATCTACTGCGCATGCGCCAAAAGTCACAAAGTGAAATCGGAAAACTTTGTGACTTTTGGCGCATGCGCAGTAGATCCGTACCGGCGAAATGCTCCTACTGCGCATGCCCCAAAACGCCGGTTAAAGCAGGAAGAAGATCACGTGGAAGAAGATGGCGTCTGTGAACTCCGTAGACTGGACCTGCGCAGAAGGGTAAGTAACAAGTTAGGGGCATTTGCCCAGCGGGACGGGTAGGCCAGGGGGGAGGAGGGAGGGTGGGCAACACACGAGAGGGGGGGTTTGCGCCGACTGGGTTTCCTTCTCCTTTAACAATAACCACAATTATTTTTCAACAACAAATGAATGTGTTGGAATGGAATTTCTTCTGAATCAGTCATTTAGGCGGATGGCATTCCGAATAAATCTCATCAGAAAATCTGCCCCTGAATTTCAGCCTCCTGTGCTAGTGAAATTATTTTGATTGTGCCGTTGAAACAGGTACATTAATGATCCGGGGTTTGTGACTACTCCGAATATTTTACTGTTTTATTTTGCTTACAGATGGTTCGTCGTAGAACAAGTCATCTTGTTAGTGTGAAGTTGTCAGCCGTTATTTAATAGTCAAATTATACTCTATTTGTTAGTGTGTATATCCTTTTTATTGTTACTTAGATTGACATTGAGGATCTATATAAAAGCAGATTTTATTTTATGCACAGGAAATTAATGATATGCTTATTTGCATTTAAACATATAGCTGCCACATTGCTTTCCTCAGCTATTGAATTAAATATACAGGCCTCAACGGAGACACAAATCTAGCGGCCGGAAATACAATGACACACTTAGCAACGTCTTTCAAGAATATCTCAGCCACAGACGGCAATATACAGTATAAAATGCAACTCAATAAATCTGTGAGTAGGAGAGTGGATTCCAGAAATATTTTTGCCATCTACCAGTATATAAACATTCTGATATGTAACCTCATTAGGCATAAGACTAATTAATTTCTGAACTGTCCAGGGCACCCCTCCGGACGCCGCACATGCCCAAAAGGAGCCACACGTGTGAACGGTGCTGCGCAGCGGCACCGCAAATAGTTTTTTTTGTAGGGTCAGGAGATCAGGAGAGGGGGTCTGGCCTGGTGGGGTCCCATGAGGGCCGGGGCCTACTGGGCTTTTTCCCGGTGTCCCGCCAGGCCAGTCTGACCCTGATACAATCCCATACAAGCAATACAAGTCAATGAGAGCATAATCAACCAAAATAAAGCAATAGTAATGGCAATCAATATCAATGGGCATAAAACATCAGCGATATCTGGGAATTATGCAGGTGACCCCTCAGATTTCCAATTCCATCAATGTCATCAATGTCAACGAATTTCTGTGCAGATTATATAAGTACTTTGCGTCCCATCATTGCAACTTATATCCTACCAATTTTTTATATGATGCAACTACTTTAGCTCTTGTCTATTGAGTCAGTGAGGGTCATTTATCAACCCTGGGCAAATTAGCCCATGGGCAGTAACACATGGCAACCAATCAAATTTCTGCATTCATTGTTCTACGATCAGCTGAATATAAAATGCTAATCACTGATTGGTTGTTATAGGTAACTGCCCGTGGGCAACTTTGCCCAGTGTTGATAAATGAGCCCCAGTGACTGATGACCACTCATCTTGGCTTGTCTTCTGATACTGGGAATATTCTGCCTGCCTCATTATCTTATGAAACAATTATCTGCTGGTCTATCTGCTGATGGCATCTGCTGTAATACCTGCCATCTGTATGTACCCAAGTAGCCAAACACCTGGCAGTTTAAGCAATGGCCACCAGTATCTACATGGCACAAATCAGCTGTGACTCTCTCCACATATAGAACATACTGTAGGTCAGGGGTCCCCAACATTTTTTTACTCATGAGCCACATTTGAATGTAAAAAAAGAGTTGGAGAGCAACACAAGCATGAAAAATTCCATGGGGATGTCAATTAAGGGTTGTTGTTGGCTGTTTGGTAGTCACTTCATGGACTGGTAGCCTACAGGAGGCTCTATTTGGCAGAACACCTGGTTTCTATACAACCAAAACTTGCGTTGAAGCTGGGAATTCAAAAATAAGCACCTGCTTTGAGGCCACTGGGAGCAACATCCAAGGGGTCAGTGAGCAACATGTTGCTCGCGAGCTACTGGTTGGGGACCACTGCTGTAGGTCATAGATCAAGGTTTTTGTCAGGAGCAAAAGTGTATACACCTGGAACTTGGAAGGTAAATGTACAAATAACATTATAACATAACTCCAGGTGCTCTGCTACATTATTATCATTAGGAGGAATGACTTCTCTGCTGGGATAACCTTTTAAACTGTTAAATACATCACTGTTAGGAGGTCACATTGCTCCTCAGCTCTGTGGCTTCTCCGTTTCTTCCGGCCTCAATAAAGGTTATCCATGTTTCATCTGTCAGCAGAACAAAACCGCAGATGGGTGTTGAAAGATTTGCAAGAAGATGAAATGAGAAAGCTCATTTGTCCTGTGTAGGATGTGAATTGCTGTCTGATCCAGGCAACCTCCTCCTGCTTTCACACATAGTAGCCTGTGCTGCTCTACATTACTATTTCACTAAAACATTCCAAAAAATTTGTTAAACATCCGGGACAGTTTTCTGCAGGCCGAGACCAGAGGGAATGTAAAGAGCTTCAGGGTCTTATAGAAACTCTCAGCATCACACATAGCAAATCAATAGAAAAAAAGACTTCTTTTTATTCTCTGTTTCAAAGTGTGATGTTTATTGGCAATGGCACCAAGTATATATTGGCCATTTTGGAGTCCTCCTATTGTTAAAATTCACATTTATAATGAAGCCTTTGATTATTATTTTGTTTCTCAGCTTTATATTTTAACGGTGACCAAAATAAATCTTACACAGGCAAACATGTCTTTGTCTAGCAGGAGAACAATAGGATGATCTGTAGAAGAAGCATAGGCAAATTAGGATTCGGATTTGGTTCAGGAATTCGGCAAAATCTTTCACAGAGGATTCGGCCGAATCCCTAATAGTGGATTCGGTACATCCTTACCATCAATAAAGACTAAATAACAACAGGTAAGAGCTAGCAGGTACAGCTAAAATATCTATAAATTATAGTTATTCAGGCCGGACCAGGTGCAGCACTGCATTAGCCTTAAAGAGTTTAAAGGAGAAGGAAAGGTTAAAACTAAGCAAGTTTTATCAGAAAGGTCTATATAAATACACCAGTAAACCCTCAAAGCAAAGTCCTCTGTCAAAAGAAACAGCACATTTCTTTCCTTCTATTGTGTACTCATGGGCTTCTGTATCAGACTAACTGTTTTCATCTTAAACCTCCAGGGCTAGGGCTTGAGCATGCTCAGTTTGCTCCTCTCTCCTTCTCTCTCTCTCTTTTCCCCCTCACTGCTGTAATCTGAGCTCCGAGCAAGCAGGGAGAGACTCAGGCAGGAAGTGATGTCACACCAAGCCAATATGGCAGCTGCTATCCTAAACAAACAGAGACAGTGTCTAGAGCTGTTTACTCAGGTATGAAAAAGCATTCTAAAAAATAAAAATGGTTCTAGCTTGCACTGTTGTTGCTAATCTATTGGCAATAAACTGCCTTGGTAGCTTTCCTTCTCCTTTCAGTCAGTTGTAATAAATATTCAAATAAAGAAGTTCCATTAAAACATAAAAAAAGCAATAAAGGAAGAGGATAATAGGAAGAAACCCCACAATGTTGAGAGATACAGTATTAAGGAAAGCCATGGGTGCACTGGAAATGCAAGCAGAGCTCTGTACCATTTGTCTGGCATGAAGTGTTATGAGATGCAAAGAAACCCTGAATTCAACACCTGAATAATGTGCAAGGTAGGGGGTGATCCATGCCGTACCTTTACCACGCAACTACTGGCATGTAGTGCGGCATATGATGAGATGAGAAACTCTCTGAGCTCCATTTTAGGAGCACAAACATTTGTGCCTCCAAGTGCATCAACATTCAGGGTGCTAATTTTGCACTTTGCATCATCCCCCATATATCCCAATAAGTTTAAGTATGCCGTAGAATTAAGCAGATATTAGAGGAAGCTTTTAAAAATAGGGTATTTTTTAAATTTTGGTAGAGATATGAGCACTCTCAGGCAATTTGCACAATCTGTTTTTTGATCAGCAGGTCTCCTGCTTAGAGTTGAGACTGCGATGTAGTTGCTAGGGCTAACTTATTTTCAATATTGCGGTCCTCTTGGGAAGACTCATTGCAATTAAAGTGACTTTTCCTACGCACAACTCCTTCCTACACAAGAACCTGCCTACCCAGCAGAAGTGACTGCCAAACCAGGCACATTCAAATGAATGGGGAGAAACTGCTGGCGGAGAATGTCGTTTTTCAAAAGGGCAAAATTTCAACCTTGGAACTGACGCTTGCCATGTCCATTTGCATTACAGGCAGGTTGTCCTTAAGGGAAGGGGCCATAACCCCATTTTGTGAAGGTGTGTGACATGCAGACAGGGTTCAGTCAATACGGGGCTCCCTTGAACAAAAGTCCCAGCGTGTTTTTGATGAGGTGTGGAATCCATTAAGGAAAATTGTACAGCACCAAAATAATATTTGTGATTAAAAAGGAGTCATTGCCTTTGTGAGCAGAGAAATATAGACAAGAACAAGTCATTCTTCTTCAACAAGAAGAAATTGGGTTCACAGTAAACTCAAATCAGAATACACTCCAGCCATTGTGAATGTGAACTCTGAATCATCCGTAGGCTCTGGAGATTCTGATAATCATTGTAGAAATGTGCACAGAATTCCAGCGTGTGTAAATCACACATATAACTGGCTATTTCCCGTCTCCCCCGGGAATCTTTCAGCTCGGTAATATTTATTTGGCTCCACATATGGGTCAGGAAAGGGCTCCCACGTGGTTCATTAAGGGTCAGGACACGCTCAGATTCGGGGAGATTAGTTGCCCGTTGAAAACTCTCCTACTCTTCAGGGCGACTAATCTCCCCTAAATGCCTTGCCTGCCTTCCCACTGGCTAGAATGTAAATCGCCGGAAGGATGACACTTGAAATGCTTCGGCTTTCCGAAGTCGCCCGAAGTTTCCTCCTGAGGCAAATTCGGATGACTTCGGAAAACGAAGCCCTTCGAGTGCCATCCCGCCGGCGATTTACATTCTAGCCAGCGGGAGGCAGTTCGGGAACATTAGTCGATTCCGAAGAAGAGGATATTTGTCGCCGGGCGACTAATCTCCCCGAATCTGAGTGTGTGCCCTGACCCGTAAGGTCCCCTTTTCCCCATTCCATCTGAATTACAATGTGTCCTGCACATGTGGTTTTGTTCTAAAGTATCATAGGAGCAGAAAGATGTAAATCTATCATTTGTTTTAAAAAAAAAAAAAAAGTATTAACACTCACTTGTCTGTGATACACTATTCTGGATTGTTCACATTCTTTTTTTATTTATCGCTTTAGATAAACATTTTATAGTTTCACAGTAACCAAAAGGTCTGGTTTAAGGTAACTGTCTGCAGTTCCTCAATGGATAAAGGAGGCCTAAATCTACTCTGCACTCCGGAACGTCCCAAAAGGTTACATGGCATGAATCCGAATCCTGCTGAAATAGGCACAATCCTGTCCGAATCCTGAACTGAATCCTGGATTTGGTGCATCCCTAATTGACTCCAATGCACAAATGAAAATGCAGCAAACTGACCAATGCATTTTGCTTGGAAAAAAAAACCCCATTGACTTCCTTGAATAAAAGTAAATTTTCACCGGGAAACAGGACAGATTCGCTATAATTATGTCTATTCCATATTAAAGCTAAATTTGACTGAAACATACCCATATTAGTGATACTTCTAGGCCTTCTACAGAAACTACAGATAGAATTCTCAGTGAGTAGACACATCCTATGTCATGCACAGCCACATAATCTGAATATGATCCCTGGACTGAAAAAATCTATTCTATATGGTTTTTACTTACATTAGGAAACATCGAAATGAGGCCTCCCTTTTACATAGTAATGTGCAGTTCCAACGTCAATGTCCAAAAGATTCATTAGGGATGCACCGATTCCAGGATTCGGTTGCGGATTCAGCATTTTTCAGCACGATTCGGATTCGGCTGAATCCATCTGCCTGGCTGAACAGAATCCGGATTTGCATATGCAAATTAGGGGCGGGAAGGGAAATCGCATGAGTTTTTGTCACAAAACAAGGAAACATGTTTTACCCTTCCCACCCCTAATTTGCATATGCAAATTAGGATTTGGTTCGGTCTTCAGCCGAATCTTTCGCGAAGGATTCGGAGGTTCGGCCAAATCCAAAATAGTGGATTTGGTGCATCCCTAGTATTTATGCCAGATTTCTCCATTTACAAAATATATTGTTGGTCATTGTGAAAACAAGACAATAAATAAATAAATAAATAAATAAATAAATAAAACTTGGGGGATATCTGCAAAGGAGGGCGACTAACAAACTACTGGATTCCACCGATAATATGCGTTTGTAAAAAAAATACATCTTTCCATGCTTAATAAACCATGTTTTAGAGACTTTTGCTTCAGCTCAAACAAGCATTCTAAAAATGTCAGGATAATTTGGCCTTTTCGGACATTTTAAAAGGGGTCTTTACTAGATATATTCATATATTCAGGAGATACTGCACTATAGTAACTCCCACTCTCGTAAACAAATACAAATACTCCGATTTTCTTCAACTGTTTCATTAAATATTTATAGAAAATAGAATGAAGGTCAAATCCTTCTTATAATAAGGGCCAGTAGAAGCACAAAGTGGAAATACTTTCTTAATAATTATAGGTCGCATGTGTCTGCCCACAAAGTGCCGATAAAATATTATATATAATATATATATAAGAATTAACACTTTAAACATTGTGTATACAATCATAAAGGACGTCTAGTCTATTCTAAATAATGGAATACTTTAATGAAGTTAGTTATACATAAATACATGTATAATATAAACAAAAATACAAGACAAATATGCGGAGAGAAAATAGACAATTTTGCATTTAAATGATAACCTTCCATTCATCAAGTCTATTAATATCGTGGGACCTTCTCCCTCTACCTGTAGGGCATTACTACAGTATATATTTTAATTTTAATTAGAATATTGACATAAATAATCAAGGTTGAGTCATAAAAACCAGCAAACTCCCATAAGTGATTAAAAGTATCCCTTGTATCAGTCAAATGCATCACGTGTATACACTTTACAGCATTTGTGTACAGGCCTTGGGAGCAAAATATAGATTTTTGCCTACGTGAGCCCGCCACACTCTACCCCAAGACAGACCCTGTGTGTGTGTGTAAATATTTAGCTGAATAGTAGCAGAGTAGAAAAGTAGCACTTTACTACATGGAGTTGTGAATATGGTTCTTGGCTCAGGAACACACAAATTAACATATAAAGAAGGACAACGATGTAAAGCCCTTTTCAAGTTACTCCTTAAAGGAGAACCAAACCCTCCACCCTACCCTACATAGATCCCTCTCCCTGCAGATTCAGGGCATCGGAGTTCACGGGCGCCATCTTCTTCTCTTCGGGAGTCTTCAGGAATAGAGCAGCGTGCACAGTTGCGCCATAAGTCACAAAGATTGCCGAAGCACCAGAAAGAGACCTGAAGATTACCGAAAAGAAGAAAAGGGCGTCTGTGAACTCCGATGCCCTGAAACTGCACCGAGGGGTAAGTAAAGAGTTAGGGGCATTTGCCAGGGGTAACACCTAGGCAGGGAGGGAAGTCTATGTAGGGTAGGGCTTTTTTAGCAAGAGTTTGGTTCTCCTTTAATTCTTTAGTTGTAGATCAGAATTGCTCCGCACATTCGTATTTATACAGAAGTGCCTAAATATGCATAAATATGTTTCTGCAGCTGATCTAGCTAAATCTAAATGATGATCAGTAGCAATGTATAAATAAAAGTATGATATATATGCATATATAGAGGACGGCCAATGTTTAGCAGTGGAGCTACCCATAATATGGAACAGAATAGTGTTAGGGCTGTGATCATTGTGCGCTATTCCCCAGGGGCGTCACTACAGAGGAAGCAGACCCTGCGGCTGCAAGGGGCCCCATGAGGCCTTAACTAATGAGCAAATTCAATATATATAGGTAAAACAGGACAACCTCGGAATATGATGGGGGCCCTTAACTTAATTTGCTACGGGCCCAGTAACATCTAGTTACGCCACTGCTATTCCCCCGTCAATTATAACTCCATATGTTGTTGACAGGTGCGGGTCTCTCTACAATTTTACATGAAGTGATGGTGAGTCCAAAGATCCTTATTCCTACTGTGCATCTTTTTCATTTTCCTTTACTTCTCCTGTTACAGGCTGGGAAATGTAGAATCAAATAAAAGGGGCAGCTGCTGACTGTCTCATCAACAGAGGTAGGGACAAAAACGACTGCTTGTTTTCACACCACCAGCAAATCTGTGTTCATTTCTTTTATGAGCAATGGTGCATCGCCAGGGCAACCTCAGAAAGAGCACTGTCTCTTTAAGTTATAAATGTTGCATTCTGATGTCAGAAAGTGGCATTTATAGAGTCATTTTTAATGCTATCACGAGACACTAGAGCGTTATGTGACTATATAAAAGCATAAGTGCTTTTATACAGGTCACTTATTGCCATGGTGTCTTTTAATATCTTTATACATTTGAGTAGGTTATGTATTATACATTATAATCTACGGTTAAATATATATAGGTTAGTCATGAGCTCTCGCTCTCTCTCTCTGGTCGGCACAGGGTATGATTTTCCGGTGCTTTTTAAAATAAATAACAATTGCTTATGTTAGGGTTTTAGGCAAGTAACAGACATTGTGCAGTGGGAGAAAATTCTAGAAGAGATCTCCATAAGTTTGAAACATACATTTATAATGATGTAGGGGGTGCGCAGTTTCTAAGGATTATCATTTACTGTTTCAGTTGCAAAATAACCCATCTGTAGATTATTTATAAACTAGGGATGCACCGGATCCACTATTTTGGATTCCTGTCGAACCCCTGAATCCTCCGCGAAAGATTAGGCTGAATACCGAACCGCATCACTTTGCATGTATATTTATATATATCACCATAAAAGTTTGTGCGACTGTAGCAACCTACTTTATATGTCCTACAAAGTCAAGTGCCATTAAATCTACAACTAACAGATGGGATATTACATTTTAAAGAAGTATAAATGTTTACAACTTAGTTGGCATTAACAAACCTTCCAACAGCAAATGAGCTTATTTTTATTAGGTACCAGACTTGCACTAGAACTCTATACCTTGCCAGCAATAAATGTACAGATTTCATTATTTTGCTCTCCGCTTGATTCCTTATCACTTTTCTCTCTCCTTAGTTTTCCAGAGAGACGTTAGTCTCACTCTTGTCAAATCTGATGAGCCCTTGGGACATATCTCTTGGTTATGCTGAATTCAGCCTTCAGAATGAAAGGAACTTCCTTGCTCCAATGATTTAACTTGATGTGGCATCTCCTGAGATGCCTTTTTACAGTCTCATCTTTCTTCGACCCCCAAGGGGATGTCTGTCCTGTTCTTCCAAATCGGATGGAATCTGCCCTTCCCTTGTGTGCTGCTGTTTCTAGATTACCTGCCTGCCAGGTCAATAGAAGCCCCCTTTTGTTGATGTTTTGTGATGCTCTTGGGGTTGAATGGAATTCAGTATCTTGGCAGGACATAAGTAGCACAAAAAGGTCACCTGGCTTGGAATAAAAAAGTTGAACCCAGGTATTAAAGGACTAGGCCCCATAAGAATTATAAAATGTTCATGGTCTAAGATGTATGAGATAAAATATATTTTTAATGCCATGTACAGCATTGAATGGTATGTGTTCTCCTTCCTTTATAACATTCCAATGTTTGCTATGGAACATATAAATAAGTCAGCAAGGGTAAAAAGTTATTTTTAATATTGTGTGCCCACGATAGCACATATATTTTCTGTTCAATTTAGGGCAACCAAAAAATGTATCAATGGAAACATGAAATCAAATGCAGAATCCCTGCTTCTTACCAGAGAACCTGACAAGGGCCCGGTCTCATAACAATCAGGTCTATATGATATCTATTGTAGTTAGTAGGGTCTATGTCTATTTCCAAGAAAAGAAAAAAGGGCTGGTGAAGTTATTCTAGGCTTGGGTCTACTGGGAGATCCTCTGAACCCTGGTAGCGCAGTCCAAACTTGATAACGAGTAACAATTTCTTTCATATTTACATTATATATATATATATATATATATGTGTGTGTGTGTGTGTGTAGCATTCAAAAACTCTCTGGGATTTTTGTGCAAAACAAAAACATTTTTGTGAGCATATACAGCCAACATGACGTTTCAGTCCACTCTGGGACCTTTCTTGAGTAGACTGAAACATCACATTGGCTGTATATGCTCACATAAGTGCAGTGTTGGACTGGCCCACCAGGATACCAGGAAAACTCCCGGTGGGCCCAGGTGTTAGTGGGCCCTCTTGTTTATCAACATTTGGCCTATTTCATGGTCATTCCCTATTTCTTTTTGGGGGAAAATGCTTAATAATGGGAGACTATTGTAAGTATATATAAAAAACTAGGAGAATAAAGAGGTTCAGTGAGGAGAGGAGGAATAATAGTTTGGAAAGGTCCACTGTCTTCGTTTTTCTGGTGGGCTCACAGTTTAAGGTTTTTCTGGTGAGCCCAAGATCTAAGGCTTTCTGGTGGGCCTTTGGCATCCCAGTCCGACACTGCATAAGTGTTTTTGTTTTACACACAAATGCGGAGTTGCTGGTCTTTTTGAATGCTGTTTATACATTCTGGGTAGAGTATAGAAGAGACGTGCCACCCTCTTCACTAATATATATCAGGAAAAACCTAGCCCTTTCCAGCTGTCAGATAAACTGCAACTCTCAACCAAAAGCTGTTGGGGGATGTGATGAAAAAAATACCAACAGACTTTGCCTTTTTATCAATTTTAGCTCCAGCACTCCGGAAAATCCTTCTAGATATTGTCAGAAAGTAGTTTCCAACTTCCAAAGTCCATAAGACTCCTACAACTGTCACTGTTACTGCACCAATTCAATGATCAATATAATAACCTTATCAGTGACCCCCTTTAGACATTAATTTGCCTGAAGTGTAAAGTGACCCGGACTATCCAGAAAGATTGGTGGTATTTGTTACAGTATCAAGTCACAAATTAAAGACGCACATATACCCTGGCAATCAATTGAGATCCTATATATATATATATAATATATACTAAGATGTAATGAAATCAAAACCAGCCTATTGAAATTCTTTAATGTTTAAATGATTTTCTGGTAGATTTAAGTTATGAAGATCTCATATCCGGAAAACCCCATGGATGACAGGTCCCATACCTGTACTGTTTCATTATTACAAAGAAAAAGGAATTTTTTTTTCAACCTGGAATTAAATCGCAATATATGGGATATGCCATTCCTGTAAGTCTGAGCTTTCTGCATAATGGAAAAGGACAGTAAGGGGCACATTTACTAAGCTCGAGTGAAGGATTAGAATAAAAAATACTTCCAATTTCGAAGTCTTTTTTTGGCTATTTCGACCATCGAAATGGCTACTTCGACCTTCGATTACGACTTTGATTTCGAATCGAATGAAAAATCGTTCGACTATTCGACCATTGGATAGTCGAAGTACTGTCTCTTCGACTTCGACTACCTACTTCGCCACCTAAAACCTACCGAGCACCAATGTTAGCCTGTGGGGAAGGTCCCCATAAGCTTTCTAAGCTTTTGTTGATCGAAGGAAAATCCTTGCGATCGATGGATTAAAATCCTTCGAATCGTTTGATTCGAAGGATTTAATCGTTCCATTGAACCATTTTTCCTTCCATCGTTCGATCGCACGAAATGCGGTAAATCCTTCGACTTCGATATTCGAAGTCGAAGGATTTTACTTCGATGGTCGAATTTTGAGGGTTAATTAATCCTCGATATTCGACCCTTAGTAAATGTGCCCCTAAGTGTGTGCATGTGCATATATGTATATTATATAAACACACATACAACAATAAGTTTGGGGTTTCCAAGAACTACTCCATTATATATTTACTCAATGATTCCCATGTGTCCTATAGCCATTATAATTGCAAATGGCGGTCTACCTATTATATTATATTGCGTCTTGGACATCTCATTTACAGTTAAAACAGAACTACAATCTGTCAATGAAAAAGGAAGAGTATATCATATCTGGAATAACGTTAGAAACTGAATGCAAGTGCATTTACATGCAAACGTTCAGGGTCTTTGAGCTGTATGCAAGCTCTTGAGCATTAAACGTGTCCAGAACACGCGCTGAACAGTATTCGAAATGTACAAGTGAACGCCACGTCTATAAAAATGTTGCTTGATGCTACTGTTATTTATAAGGGAAAACCAGGAAAATATAGGAAGGCCCGTATTTTTTTTTTTTCTATATTTATAGCCCACTCCCAGAAATAAAACAAAAATGTGCAAATTGATGGAGCTACATACGGATACAGAATACTCTTGCTTGTACACACACACACACACACACACACACACACACACTTATTGGCACAAAAGAGGTAGTGCTACATGTTTCTGAAAGTGTAATCTCAAAAAGATTCTATTAAATAGTAATGAGAAAGTAAATATTGTAATTTCAGCGGCACACATTTTCATGGCAACGTTGCACTGCAACTAGGACTTTCAAACAGCTAAATAAATAAATACACCCGTTCCAATCTCTTACAGCAGAGAAGCAATTTCCACAACGGTTAGAAGGTCAGTTCCACAACACAAATTGCCTGGTCCTGCAGGGTAAAGTAGAAGGACAGAGGACAGAACACACACGTATGGAACGGTAACAATGCAGCCTTAAAGGGAAAATATCCTGTCAAAATGATATCTAAATTAAATAGTATCTTACATAGCGATGGCTGGCAATGTGTGGCAAATTATTCGGATGTTTTTTTGCACCACATAATTAATCTGCCTCTTAGGGTGGTGTAACAAACAGTGGAATAACTTGCCACACAACACCAGGCATCGCTGTGTAATAAATTGCATAAAAATGGCGTAATTTTTTTTACACGCTTTTTCTTTGAGCAACTTCTGCTGGAACTTACTTACAGCAGTGTATAGTAACAGCAACAATCTGGCATTAGCATGGTTACAATAAATGCAGTATCAGGGTAGTTAGTAGAGCAGTCAGAGGCTCCAACAAGGAGGTTAGTACCCCGTAGGGATGCACCGAATCCAGGATTCGGTTCAGGATTCGGCCTTTTTCAGCAGGATTCGGATTCGGCCGAATCCTTCTGCCCAACCGAACCCAAATCCTAATTTGCATATGCAAATTAGGGGCGGGTAGGGAAATCACGTGACTTTTTGTCAGAAAACAAGGAAGTAAAAAATGGTTTTCCCATCCCTAATTTGCATATGCAAATTAGGGTTCGCATTCGGTACGGTATTCGACCGAATCTTTAGCAAAGGATTCGGGGGTTCAGCCGAATCCAAAATAGTAGATTCTGTGCATCCCTAGTACCCCGAGGTGTCAACTGTCAGTACAGGAACTCAAGAATTGAGGCTCAGGAATAGGAGATGCCTTAAGTTTTTCACTTAATGTATATTCCCAACATAACATATAGGACTGGGTCACACCACATTTTTAGATACCCACATAATTTATACAGATACAGACAAAAACAAGAGGAAACTTTGCCTCACGAGGAAACTTCGGGCGACTTCAGAAAACCGAATCGAGTGCCATCCTGTCGGCGATTCATATTCTAGTCGCGGGAAGGCATTTCGGGGAGATTAGTCAATCGAAGAAGAGGAGATTTGTCTGAAATTTCCCCGAATAGCCACGTGTGCCAACCACCCTGAATCTATTAAAAAGTCGCTTAAGAATGTATTGAACCGATTATTTTGCTTCCAATAAGGATTAATTACATCTAAGTTTGGATCAAGGATAAGGTACTGTTTTATAATTACAGAGAAAAAGGAAATCATTTTTACAAATGTTTTATAATATGATTAAAATGTAGTCTACTGTATGAGAAATGGCCTATCTGGATAACGGATCCCAAACCTGTACTGGTTCCTAGTCACTATTCTTTTCCAGCCCTGTTGTAAAAAAAATGGAAAAGAACATCATGGTTATGGACAGTAGATTATGTGATGATTGAATGATTGCTGCATTTATCTGAGTTGCAGTAATCAAATTTATTTAGTCCCCTGATTTGCCAGTGATCTGCTAATCTAAGCTTGGTCAGCACTCCCACAATGATCCATTAGTACCTGAAGGTGATACACACACTGAATCAATACTACACTTCAATAATACAAAGACGGCATCATAAATATTGATATATATATATTTTTTTTTTCTTACTGAGGTCCCTAGAGGAGAGAACATAAATAATAATATTCCCTGCCATTCTTCTTTGCCATTAGAGCCTTAGTATAATGCATGTACAAAGAAAGAACCATAGAAACATGCCATTTAATACTACCGTATATACTCGAGTATAAGCCGTCCCGAGTATAAGCCGAGGTACCTAATTTTACCTCCAAAAACTGGGAAAGCTTATTGACTCGAGTATAAGCCGAGGGTGAGAAATGCAGCAGCTTCTGGTAAGTTTCAATCTCGTTTTTGGATGACTATTCTTAGGCGCCGGCTACTATTCTTAGGCGCCGGCAAATATTCTTAGGCGCCGGCGACCGTTTTTGCGCTTGACCCGAGTATAAGCCGAGGTAGAGTTTTTCAGCATATTTTGGGGGCTGAAAAACTCGGCTTATAATTGAGTATATATGGTAAATAGAAGACTTTTGCATTTATTGTATTATACAGATTCCCATTAAAGGAACGTAATCTAATGAGTTGGAACCAAAGCACTGCAACCCTCAGCCCCCATAATTCTTACACAAACCCCTCTGTAGTCATGGCATGCGTGCAACATAGATGTTGGATTTGGAGAGGGAGGAGAAGACCCTGAACAGTAAAGTGAATCAGTAAGAATTAATTACAAAGGAAATTGTCTCAGTACATTGTAAAATGGTGCTGCTTTATTGTGGAGCTTAAATGGATTCTGTCATGATTATTATGGTGTCGTTTTTATTTCTAAATGACACTGTTTACACTGCAAATAATTGACTGTACAATATAAAATGTCATTCCTGAAGCAGCAAGTGTATTTAGTTGTAATATTGGTGTGTAGGTGCATCTCAGCTCATTTTGCCTGGTCATGTGATTTCAGAAAGAGCCAGCACTTTAGGATGGAACTGCTTTCTGGCAGCCTGTTGTTTCTCCTACTCAATGTAACTGAATGTGTCTCAGTGGGACCTGGATTTTACTATTGAGTGCTGTTCTTAGATCTACCAGGCAGCTGTTATCTTGTGTTAGGGAGCTGCTATCTGGTTACCTTCCCATTGTTCTGTTGTTAGGCTGCTGGGGGGGGGGGTGATATCAGTCCAACTTGCAGTACAGCAGTAAAGAATGATTGAAGTTTATCAGAGCACAAGTCACATGACTGGGGGCAGCTGGGAAACTGACAATATGTCTAGCCCCATGTCAGATTTCAAAATTAAATATAAAAAAATCTGTTTGCTCTTTTGAGAAATGGATTTCAGTGCAGAATTCTGCTGGAGCAGCACTATTAATTTTTTTTTCCCCATGACAGTATCCCTTTAAATGGTACCTATCACCTAAACTTTTTTTTTACACTACTGATTGTTGTTCTACTGACCATTAGGTTGGACGTGGGAGTATATTTAGCAATGCACGTGTCAGGGAACTGTTAACGGATTACCTTCCCATTGTTCTGATGCGGGGGGGTCAATATCACTTGGCAATGCTGCAGTAAAGAGTGACCGAAGTTTTTCAGACCACAAGTCACATGGCACCTGGGAAACTAATAACATGTCAGATTTTAAAATGAAATATAAAACAAATCAGTTTGCTTATTTGAAAAACAGATTTCATTGCATAATTCTGCTGGAGGAGAGCTATTAACTGATGAATTTTGTAAAAAAAGATGTTTTCCCATGACAGTGTCCCTTTAAAGAAACACACTGTAACCTAATAAACCTACATGTTCACGTCTGACACTTTACTCTGATCATCAGTTGGATACATGATTCCCTATCTAATGGATTCTAGTGTTTTTCTAGCTGTAGAACTATTCAATGTACTTGCTGTTAATAACATGACACTTCAAGCTATTCCCACACCAGCTTACAGTTTGCTTATTTAAAAACCCCGCAGGAGCTAATATCAAAGTCCAATGTATAAATAAAGATCTGTCATTACACTTTATCACTTCACTTTAACATATTAAACATTTACAGCTATTAAAGATTAAATAGTTCAATATTCACTACCTATATAAATACATATATAAATAGCTTCATCATCATCATCATCTGGGCGTGGAGCTGAACGTGGAGCTGAACATGAAGCTGGGCATGGAGCTGAACATGGAGCTGAGCATGGAGCTGAACATGGAGCTGAACATGGAGCTGAACATGGAGCTGAACATGGAGCTAAACATGGAGCTGGGCATGGAGTGGATGCGCTTCTCTCAGCCTGTAAAAAAATACACAGACCGAGAGAAGCAGAGCCAATGCTCAGTTTGCCCATGGCCTTAATCGGAAATGTCTATCAGGCACCAAAGTGGCCCAATATTTCTTTCCTGGATGAGATAATTGCAAATAAACTGCAAAGAGGCTCATTTCAATAGTAAGCCAGTAAGACCAAAATTAACCATATTTGCCTTTTCCTGTGAATTTATGGACTCCTTTGAGGTCATGAATAAAATATTGGCAAAACTAGTACTTTTGGCTGAATGAATAGTGCCGATATATAAGCTCCTTGCAGATTATACCCAATTCTGTATTGAATTCAGGTTTCAAGGCAATGATATTACAACTACTGAGCCACTATGCCAGTTCTGTGATGGACTAAACCATCAACCCTGTGGTAAATCTAAAGCTGGCCAAACACGGGCCGATTAAAGCAGATAGACCGAGTCGGCGGTTTTTTGGCCCGTGTGTGGACCCTCCGACGGGCTTTGGCAATCTGGCCGAAAGGTTGATTGAACCTCCCATCGGATCGTGGGCGCATCTGGTGCGGTCTCGCAATTCAACCACCAGTATTGTCGGCATTATGATCCGATCGTTGGGCCCTAGAGCCCACCATCGGATCAGCCTGATATCGCCAAATGAGTGGATCTCTACGTGTATGACCACCTTAAGTCCAATGCAGGGAATTAGTTCAGAGATGTGATTATGTCTTAAGGTGGCCATATACGTAGAGCGGATCTCTCCCCGACATGCCCACATTGAGATGGGTGATATCGGGCTGATACAATCGTGGGCCCTAAGGAGTCGGATCGCGGGACCGCAACCAAGAACAGATGCGCTCGTGATCCGATGGGATTTTTAACCCTGACGATTGACATCTAGCCAACTTTCAGCCAGATATCGATCAGGGAAGCCCATCGGAGGGCCCCACGCATGAGGTGATAAGCTGGCGAATCTGTCTGTCGCTGCTTTTTTCGTCGGACGGAATGTTACGCTGTGCGTCCTGCCATCACGTAGTACGTGCATGTGACACCACGAACATGTGCATCACGCACATTGTTTATAAACAAAGTGGAATTTGCCCTGTAATTGGCCCTTTTCCTTGTCCATCATTCCTGGATGTTCCTGATTGGTTCTCTAAGCCTTTAAGCCCCTCTCTCTCCCACTTCCCCTGGCCCAAACTGGTTTCTGGTGCTCAGATCCTGCTCAAGCCTTCGTTTGTTTGCTATTCTGCTTTTCGACTCTCTGCCCGGATACTGATTGATTCTTGCTGCCTGACCTTGGCCTGATCCTGTTGACGTCTCTGCCTCCTTCGTGTCTGTTCCACGTTTGCCCTAAAAGTTTCCAGGTGCCTTGTCCTCCCCACCGCAGAAAGTTCCCGGGGCCCCAAAACGGTGTTGGTGAAGACGGGATCAGCAGGGGTTCCCCATTACATAAAAGTCTTTTCTCCAGCAGTCTTCCAGGGCTTCACACTAACAGAGCGTTACACATGTCTTACAAGTCCATAGGCACATGAAGCAAAGACACAAACTTGCAGACTTCATTCTGTTTGTGTGTTGTTTTGTTGTTTCTTGGAAGTGCCATTTGCTGACAGGTTGTGTTAATAAATGCAGCTTTTTCAAAGCTATTTCAGATTCATGCAAGCGAAAGCATCACAGCAGTGTGAACAAGCGGATATACATGCAAAGACATCCAGTATAAAATGAGAGTCGAGGTGCAGTCATTGCTAAAGGGAGGAGAGAAATCTATAAGATGACAGTCAGGTACAGACAGAAACAGATCCCTAAAGCATCACAACAAGAAAGATGAAAGGCCCTGCTATGGCTGCTGGGGGTTTCACACAAATTCAGACATTTACGTTTGAGATTCAGGCTCCTCGGGGAGCGACTTCTCACATTGCAAACGCCGCACAATTCTCGGTGATCAAATGTTACATCACAGGGACACATCCGCTGTCTGCTTCCATTTATCACTCCAGATAACACGTCAACTGACAGAAAATCAGTCAAACTGACAAAAAAAACCCCAGCGGCTGTCAGTTTGAGAATCCAGGATTTATATACAGACACCTTTCCGCTTCTGTATCCAGCGCCATTCATTTAATTGGAGTCTGCACCGGACACAATGGATTATTTTTATGTACAGTTACGTTTATGTAGAAAAGTTATTTGAATATACATTCGAGTATGAAACCGAGTCTTTTATAATCACAGGTTTAAATATTTCTTCAGCAATTCGGATCTTGCAGAAAGCTGTGGGAGGCCACCGTTTTTGGCCACGTACATCTTGCTAAAATCCAATCCTCCCCTATTGTGAACCAGGAGTCAAGGGGCAAATTCACTAAGCGTTACTTCGCTAGCGTTTGGCATTTTCGTTACTGCGCAAATTCACTAACGAACGCTGGCGTAGTTTCGCTAGTGTTACTTCGCACCCTTACGCCTGGCGAAGTTTCGCTAGCGATGTAACTACGCAAATTCTCTAACTTGCGCAGTGTACTGAACGCTACCTTTTACGCTAGACTTCCTTCGCCACCTCAGACCTGGCGAAGCGCAATAGAGTAGATAGGGATTGCTTCAAAAAAAGTCAAAATTTTTTCTAAGCCCCAAAAAACGCTGGCGTGTTTTCTACATTATGGGTGATAGGCTGAAAAAGATTGAAAGTTTTTTTGGGGCTCCCCTCCTTCCCCCCTACATTTCCTGACTCATGGCAACTTACCTATACAGTAAGTCAATGGGAGAAGTCCCAATGATTTTTTGATGTGAGTTGGGATTCGTGCAATACCTCCAAGTTTTCGGGCAAAAAGCATAAAAAAAACCACAGTTTTCGGGTGAAAAATCTGTAAATCTAATTTTTTCCCGCAAAGCAAATTTTCGGAAAAATGTAATAATAAACAAGCCTAAAAAACCAAAGCAGGTTTTTTGGGTTTTTTAGGGGTTTCCGGATAACAGATCCCGTACCTGTACTAAATAAGCTGCATGAATCCATATTGGTGGCAAAATAATAATATTGGGTGTATTCAATATCCAAATAATCCAAATTTTTAAAAATTACCTTTTTCTTTATAACAATAATAATAATAATAATACAGTACCTAGTACTTTATCCAAACTAAGATATAATTAATCCTTATTGGAAGCAAAACCAGCCTATTGGGTTTATTTAATGTTTACACTATTTACTAGTAGACTTAAAGGGGAAGGAAATCTAGTTGGCGCAAAACCCCTCCCCCTCCCATGTGTTGCCCACCCTCCCTCCTCCCCCCTGGCCTACCCGTCCCGCTGGGCAAATGCCCCTAACTGGGCAACACACGGGAGGGGGGGGAGGGGTTTTGCGCCAACTAGGTTTCCTTCCAATTTAAGGTATGAAGATCCAAATTATGGAAACATCCCGTATGTGGGGAAACCCCAGGTCCCGAGCATTCTGGATAACGGATCCCATACCTGTAGTGAGATTACACTTAGTAATAAAGGGCAAATAGTGTCTATCTGGCCAGCATTGAATGCAGAGCCGGGGGAATTTGCACAGATAAAACCTATAGAATTAAATGTGGATTTAATCACTACAGTATTTAGAAATAATGCAAAACCTTAAGTTAAAAGCAGAACCAAAAATGCATGAATAAAAGCCAAGAATGAGTAAAGGGTACAATTCCGGTGTTTAATTAATAAACAGGCCAGGGTATCCTATCGGCCATATGCTTGTTGCCGTCTATCTGTAGAGAAAATTGCTTCATTTTCATTAGGAATCAATAAGGCCCCTGAGGATTTATCGGATAAGCATTTGTAAGGCCTGATGTGGGGAGGTTATTTGGTATAAATTAAGAGTCAGAGGAATTCTCAGAACATTATGTGCTGCATTTGCATGCAGGTCATTTGTACAACTAGCTTTTTGCCTGCATAATATATATATGTATATGTATATATATATATATATAAAAGAAAGAGATGAGATGCGTTTGCTGTAATTGCTTATGTGCACTCTGCTGGTCAGGATAAAGAAACAAATCGTTAATCTCGGCTTGGGTAATAAATGAAGGGCCTAATGGTACTAGAAAAGATCGAGCTTTTTATACACATATTTGTGTCTGTGTACATAAAATGTTTCATTTATAGTCCTCACATCTTACAGCAGTAACATTTCATGGTCATCTTTAAGGGAGCGGCCATGTTTTAAAAGAACCTTATTTTGCTTTAGGAAAAAAAATAACAGTTCAGTGTGAAAATAAAAACTGGGTAAATAAATAGGGATGGGCAAATTTGACCCGTTTCGTCAAAAATTCGCCACTGGTGAAATGCCGCCGACGCCCATTTAAGTCTACGGGCGTCAAAAAATTTTTACGGCTTTTTTTTTGACGCACGACATACAAGTCTATGGGCATCATTTTTGCGGCGAATTAAAGCGAAAAAAATTCGCCCATCCCTATAGTCTGTACAAAAAATAAAAAATGTATCTAATATAGTTAGTTAGGCAAAAATGTAATGTATAAAGGCTGGAGTGAGTGGATGTGTAACATAATAGCCAGAACACTACTTCCTGCTTTTCAGCTCTCTAACTCTGAGTTAGTCAGTGACTATAAGGGGGGCCACATGGGACATAACTGTTCAGTGAGTTTGTAATTGATCCTCAGCATTCAGCTCAGATTCAAAAGCAAAAGATATGACCCATGTGACCCTCAAGTCTCTGATTGGTTACTGCCTGGTAACCAATCAGTGGAAAGCAAAAGAGCTGAAAAGCAGGAAGTAGTGTTCTGGCTATTATGTTACACATCCACTCACTCCAGCCTTTATACATTATGTATTTGGCTAACTGATTCTATTAGAAACATTTTTTTATTTTGCACAGACTATCTATTTACCCAGTTTTTATTTTTACACTGAACAATTCCTTTAAAAAGCGTGGCTTTATTTTAATCTACTCAGCGAGCAGGCGATTTCGCTCTCAAGTTCAGTTTGCAGACGCTTTAAAAGTGGCTTCATTCTTCAGTGCTCCATATATTTGATACACAGTAGAACCCCCATTTTACGTTCCATAATAATAGAAATTCCATTTGTTTACACTCTATTATCCTGCCATAGCCTATTCTCGACATATGCTGACATGGCCTCTAACTACTGTCTCTGTTAAAAGAGACACTCACAACAATAAACCCAGTGTTAGACAATTATTCCGCAGGCTGAGCGCTATGTTATCATATGCTGTAAGTGTTACTGACATGAATCTCACACAAGTGCCGCGTTCCTCGCTTTTAACCCCGTTATGCAGAGACGTCGGCTGGTGTTAGACTGTTGTGTATAATACGTAACGGCATTAGTGTCGGAGAGAAGACTGCGCAGTCACAGAGGGATTTGGAGGCAAATGTGGAATCTTCTTAATGGTTCCTCGGCCGAGAGAATGCTTTCAAATATAACGCCGGGTAAAAAAGGTCAGTTTTACGATGGAACGCAAGTCTGTAAGAATGGTGAATCCCATCATAAAGATGAAGTGACCTAATGAGACGGATTATTTAATTTGTCACACAGTCAGACAGTCTGGGAAAGCAAAGTGACCCAATGAAGTGCCATTTAATGTGGAAAATGATTCTATTACAGACAGCGGCATAACTAGACATTGTGGGGCCCCCCTGCACAGGGCTATATTTAGGTTTAATGACACCCTAGGCACCAGACCTAAACACGCCCCCTACGCCAAGCATGTCCGCCACCAACCCGACCCCTATCCCTCACCCCCCAGCAGAGGCTGGGCAATTTTTTTTTTTAAATTGAAAAAATTTATTTATAGGCACCCAAGGGCTTCCCCCCAAAACTTGCTGCCCTAAGCACAGGCCCTCGGATGCCTTAATATAAATACACCCCTGCAGAGGAACTTTCAGGGGCCCCCAATAAAGAACGTGGGGCCCAATTGGGGAGAGATCAGGAGAAACACGGCGTGCTATGTGCGCTGCGGCAAAGTTTTCAGACCCAGTAGTGACATCGGGAGAAACACAAGTGCACCTGAAGCCACTGACTACTGATATTATATATTATTATAGCGGTATAGAGAAAAGGGAAATTTGATTTAAATTAAGAATTAGAATTAAATGTGAGATATGGTGCTGGCTTATTAAGGTGGCCATAGACGCAAAGATCCGCTGGTTTGGCGACATCACCAAACGAGCGTATCTTTCTCCAATATGCCATTAACGAGCCTGGCTATATCGGGGGTAATCTGAATGTTCGGCCATAGGGCCGAACGATCCGATTACGATGTGCAATGGGCTCCGGCAGGATCGCCAGATGAAAGATGTCGACACTCTCCACACACGATCCAAAAATCGTACGAATCCTCGATTCGTACGATAGGATCTGTGCGTCTATGGCCAGCTAAATGGGGAGCTTTCTGGATAACAAGTCCCATACCTGTATACTGATTTAATTAAGACAAAATATCAAAGAACGATAAATCGCATTACTCTAAGCATTACTTATAAATAGTTAAAAGGTATAATACAAATATTACTATACGCACACGTACACTTCTGATGAGGCCACATGAGCAGTAGAGCGGAATTTGTAAGAGAATGATGGTGAAAAACATGGTATATATTCCTCATACAACCTCTGTAGCAGTTGATTTGACCATTTCAGACATTTGTATAGACAACATGGGACACAATAATGCACAGAGGTGTTTTCGGAGTGTTTATTGCGAGTCCTTTCTGACATGGCGCAGGTTTCTATCCAAGTGAATTGAAACAGATTACACTGGAATTTGGCATCAAATGGCAGCAGCATCAATGCACCTGTTCTGAGTAATGAAGGACATTTTAATGCATGCGTTGGCCCAAGGGAACCCTGGAATTACCATCAGCTCGGCCATGAGCTGGCAGGTTGTGTCAGTAGACGACACTATTTACACCAGACAAGTTGCATACACTAGTTGTGATGCCATTGTAACACAAATGCAGGTGTAATTAGGGACAACTTAGCATGTTCCTGCCATTACACTGGAAGCCTTGGAAAAACTGTATCCAGAAGCAATCAGGCAAAGCAGGCAGGATCCTAGCAAGCAGGCAGGAGCCATTTTGTGGACACGGTTATTAAGGCAAGTCTTGTATCATCTCAGAATCTTGTTTGTGCACCAGAATGGGGGACCTGATGTCCATCCCCATGTCCTGGTTACACAATTAAATGGTGAAGAGAAAGGGGGGAATGTGGAAAGAGCAGTGACATGTAGGAAGTGCTGAATGGAAAGTGAAAGGAATTGACTGCCCCGTCTCTATGCCCAGGGCATAGAGGAGGGGCAGACAATATTTGATTGACAGCTGAGATTTTTAAATGAGCTATGAATGCTTTAATAAAAAATAGAAATTGGATTTCATGTTTAATTTAAAAAGGACTTTTATTATACAGATCAGATTTTGTGTCTGGATGACAGGTCCACTTTAACACTTGTTTGAATATCTGAAAGATCATGTCAAAAAAAAAAAACCCTTCAGTTCAGCACTTGGCTTGGAGCTCTGGTGATGCTTTAGATTAGTTGCTTTCTCGTGTATCCGTACATATCTTGTTAGTAAGATTCGTAGTAAAGTGTTCAAACACACTACGTCATGTAGCTCAGCCATTAACTGGGTTGTATGAAACAAGAATAACCACAAAAGACTAAAGTAATGGGATATACATGGCTGTATCTATTCATAGTCAGGTCTAAGGAAAGACCAAGAGTCTCAGCAGTAAATGGTTTCGGATAACATTTATGCTCAATAAATCTCTACTTTAACAAAAGGTTTTTCCTTTTTTTTGGCCAACCTTCAGTGCAGTGACGTTGACCCAGAAATGAAAGACACCACTTCTATGTCTGCTGCCCCCCTTCTGTTCATAAAGCATTAGCTGCATTTTATGCGTTTGGGCCAAGCGAATTAAAATATGGTATAAAGGTGGGGGATTTCATTGTTCTATCGATAAGACAAATCGTGTACATTAAGGATAAAAAAATGAGCTGAAAAGATTTAGATTGTAGGTCATATGTTGGTTACTACATCAGCATATTTTATTATTACTTGCAGCATTACAATCTATTCTATAGTAGCAGTTCCCTCTTTCCCCGAATTATCTTGGGTTTTGCTATGCACCCCCTCCGATCATTCCCTGCATATACTGGTACAGGTATGGGATCCGTTATCTGGAAATCTGTTATCTCCCATTTCCAAATAATCCATATTTTTAAAACTGATTTCCTTTTTCTGTGTAATAATAAAACAGTCGCTTGTACTTGATCCCAACTAAGATATAATTAATCCTTATTGGAAGCAAAACCCATCTATTGGGTTTACTTAATGTTTAAAATATTTTTTAGTAGAATTTAGGTACAAATTACAGAAAGATCCATTATCCAGAAAACCCCAGGTCCTGGGCATTCTGGATAACAGGTCCTATACCTGTACAAATGCAGAATCTTGAACCATTTTGTGTATATTGTCAATTAGTCTGAGGCTACTGATGTTGCTTACGGATGTATGCTTCCATGTTGTTGGTTTATGCCGCATATGCATTTGTCCAACGCTCTTAATTTTGATATGGAAGCCGTCCTGATAGATTTACCACTCTTTACTGCTGTACTGCAAGTTGGACTGATATCACCCCTCCCCCCAGCAGCCTAACAAGAGAACAATGGGAAGGTAACCAGATAGCAGCTCCCTAACACAAGATAACAGCTGCCTGGTAGATCTAAGAACAACACTCAATAGTAAAATCCAGGTCTCACTGAGACACATTCAGTTACATTGAGAAGGAAAAACAGCAGCCTGCCAGAAAGCATTTCGCTCCTAAAGTGCAGGCACAAGTCACATGACCATGGGCAGTTAGGAAATTGACAATATGTCTAGCCCCATGTCAGATTTCAAAATTGAATATAAAAAAATCTGTTTGCTCTTTTGAGAAATGGATTTCAGTGCAGAATTCTGCTGGAGCAGCACTATTAACTGATGGGTTTTGAAAAAAACATGTTTTCCGATGATAGGATCCCTTTAAGTCTACTTGAAAATCATTTTATCATTAATTAAAAGCAATTGACTGGTTTTGCTTCCAATAAGGATTAATTATATCTTAGTTGGGATCAAGTACAAGCGACTGTTTTATTATTACATAGAAAATGGAAATAATTTTGAAAAAATTGGATTATTTAATTATAATGGAATCTATGGGAGATGACCATTCTGTAATTCGGAGTTTTCTGGATAACAGCTCCCATACCTGTACTATGAAATGAAAAGCAAAAAGGCTGACGTCCGGTATAATGACTTAGCGATTATATTAGGAAGGGCCAGTGTGTTTAATAGATTTCTGTTTTCTTTGCACTTGGTCACATGTGCTATTTTTGCTGGGGGCACCCACTTTGCTTTCGATCCATTCAAATGTAAATGAAAGTCACCGCACAGCGTCCTCACCAGAGCACCCCAGGCAAAGAGGTTTGTTTGAAGGACTCTTGGCCAGTAATTACACTTTCCATGGCAGCAGGGGAATGAGAGAAATGGCGGATAATTAATGTTACTTTAGGGGGCAAATCCACATGACTAGTAATGAAATGCTTTTAGTAATACAGTAAATTATAATAATAATACTCTGTGTATTGTATAATGGAAAATGGTTAGGGTTGCCATCTTTTATAAAAAAAATTACCGGCTGCTGGGGGGCGGGACCTCAAAGGGGCGTGCCGTGACTTCAAAAGGGGTGGGACGTGACATCAAAAGGGCGGGGCCACGCCACGGACGCTAGAAGAGGCAAAAGTATAGGTAAGTTGAAGGGGATTGGGGGCGATTGGGGGCAGGCTCCTTTTGATTGTATTACAAATTTACCGGCAGCTACATTGCCAGTAAATTTGTAATACCGGCCCCAGCATTGGCAGGTATTTTACCAGCTAGGCCGGTAAAATACCGGCAGGGTGGCAACTCTTAAAATGGTATATTCAAGAAAAGCCAGATATTACTCTCATTCTGCTGAGTTATCCCCCCACACTCACCTCTAGGGATGGGCGAATTTTTGTGCCTTGTTTCGCCGCCGAAATGACGCCCATGGCGTTGTGCGTCAAAAAAAAGACGCGCATCAAAAAAATTTCGCCGCGCAACAAATATATCTGACGCCCATAGACTTTAATGGGCATCAGTGACATTTCACCGGTGGCGAATTTTTGGCAAAACGAAACTGGTCAAATTCGCCCATCCTTACTCACCTCTATGTCTCTAATAACTCTCTGCCTCACTCTATATATCTGTATAGATAGAAATTTCTATAATATTACAATACGTATTTTTGCACCTCACTCCCCTCTCCTGCTCCTGTCCTGTATCCACCTCGTTGTTTCTTTTTGGGTGACTTATCTTTTAATCCTTTGTCCACTCTGGGAACAAAGCAACTTTCCTCTAGACTGAAATAGAATGTATAAACATGTGCAAGTGACATTTAGTTGTGCACTGCCTCTTCCTGCTGTTGTTACTTTACTTCATGTACAGTAGATCCTCCATTTTACATTTTTCAGGGGACCAGAAATGGAAAAACTTGAACTTAGGGTATGTCAATAGCAGGTAGAATTTAGTGGTAATCTGGCACAGAAACTGGACATCTCAGAGGGAGGCCTAAATGTCAAATGGAACTGGTGTTTCTTAGCTGGACAAGGTCTAAGCACGTCCTGTATTCACCCAACCCTAGGGCTGCTGACTCTCTGTTCAGCGAAAAGCTTGGAATTAACAAATATCTCACAAAAACGTACAAAAATAGTTGTAAACAGGTGTGTTCCAGTTGCAGTTGAGAAACTTGCCTTAGGTGGCAGCTCCCCTCAGTTACTTGACACCGTAAAGAGCTGAAATTTAATTTTTAACAGTAACCCCCCTTGCCCACACTCTAAAACTGTAACATTAAAGGAGAACTAAACCCTAAAAATGAATATGGGTAAAAATGTCCTATTTTCTATAGTGAACTGATTGCATGAGGCTAAAGTTTGAGCTTGTCAATAGCAGCAATGATCCAGGACTTCAAACTTGTCACAGGGGGTCACCATCTTGGAAAGTGTCTGTGACACTCACATGCTCAGTGGGCTCTGATTGGCTGTTGAGAAGCTAAGCTTAGGGCTCGTCACTAATTATCCAGCAGAAAATGAGCTTCCCTGGCTGTAATATAAGCTGATGCTACAGGTTTGCTGATTATTCAATTCTGATGCTAATTGCACTGGTTTCTGTGCTGCCATGTAGTAATTATGTGTATTAATTACTAATCAGCCTTATATTGTGACATTTCTATTCTATGTGTACTGTATATTGTGAGTGGGTCCCTAAGCTCAGTAAGTGACAGCAGCACAGAGCATGTGAATCAGTGAATCAGCAGAAAAGAAGATGGGGAGCTACTGGGGCATCTTTGGAGACACAGATCTTTACTGCTAAAGGGCTGTGGTTGCCTTGGGCTGGTACTGAAGCACAAAATATAATGAACAAATATCCTAGCCTATTTCTTTAGTTACGCTTGAGTTTTTAAGTAGACATATAGTACGGAGATCCAAATTAAGAAAAAAAACCTTATCTACAAAACGCCAGGTCCCAAGCTTTCTTGATAAAAGGTCCTTTACTTGTACTAATTCTGTATATCCAGCACAAAGCAAAAAAAAAAAAAAAAAAAAAAAAACACAAAATCCAATTTTAGGGCACAGCAGCCAAACCTTAAAATATAACTTCTATTTATAGTGCAGTAAAGCATCAACCGTTAACAGCCGTGTAGAAAAGTATTACAGCAAAGACTGGTGTTCCATGTACAGGATTCTAAGAAAAACCTTGAGCAAAGCGAATGGACTTGCAATTACTAACAAAGAATAAATGTGACTTGGTATTTGGAATGAAAGCAACGTTTGCACTCGATTTCTTTGTGCTGCGCAATGCAGTGGACTCATTATACAGAGAAAAGAACAAGGGGCCTTCACTAAATAGCACACGCCAGGTATTAGTGACAGGTCCGTGGATCCGACATCAGACTTTATGTATAAAGAGTAATATAGAGTATAATATAGAGTTGCTCCGGGATAGCATTGCTGGTGTAAATCCTCAGGAAAACCCACAATGAAAGAAGGCTTTGTTCAAGGGCAATGACGCCCCAAAGAAAAATCCCTGCAGGTTTATTGGGAACCGCTCGCTGTTATTAATTCTCTACATCGCGTTGCTCATCTCTTTAAATTCACAGCATTAAAGTCCAGCAAATATGTATGTGTGATAGGTGCAGGACCGCCATCAGAAATCACAGGGCCCCATACGACAAAATTTCCTGGGCTGCGCCCACTGCAAGCCCCACCTACAGGTCAGCCCCCCACCACACAGTAAAAAAAACAAAAAAAATATTGGTGGCTATGGTTCCCACATGTTCATAAAAAATAAAAAGATATTGGTGGTCAGGGCCTCCCATAAAAAAACATTTGTGGCCAGGGCCCCCCATGAGAAAAAAAAATTGGTGGCCAGGGCCCCCCTCAATTATAAGAAAATTGGTGGCCAGGGCCCCTTAAACGTCCATGCCTTCCCAAAGTCAGCAGCTCTCAGAAAGATGGGGGGCCCGTCAAATCAAGTAAGTGTGGCGTGGAAGGGCCCCCCTTACCCTCAGGGCCCCCTACAACTCTCCCCCCTGATGGCTGCCCTGGATAGGTGACATGGACCAACAGTAATCTCTCTGCTTGCAGGCTACTCGAAAAGGTTTATGTTAAATGCAATGTACAATAAAACGTTAAAAATAAGATTTAATTAACCATTCCTGTGCCAGTTATTCAGCGAGACTTAGACCTCGCATGTTCTTCGAAATGTGACTTTAGAGGGCAACTGCTACAGACACAGCAGCAATAAAATGTAAACAAAAATATTAATTGGTAAATATCATAGACATGTGGTTGGCCACTCACTGCTTATAAAAACAAAGGGTATGTTATTTTTGTGGAAGATGTAAAAATGTTCTAAACACTAAACCTTACCAGTGACCTGGTTCTATTGAATTAATTGGAATGGAAGTTTGAAGAGATACTGTCATGGGAAAAAAAAACACATCAGTTAATAGAGCTGCTCCAGCAGAATTCTGCACTGAAATCCATTTCTCAAAAGAGCAAACTGATTTTTTTTTATTCAATTTTGAAATCTGACATGGGGCTAGACATATTGTCATTTTCCCAGCTGCCCCTGGTCATGTGACTTGTGCCTGCACTTTAGAAGAGAAATGCTTTCTGGCAGGCTGCTGTTTTTCCTTCTCAATGTAACTGAATGTGTCTCAGTGGGACATGGGTTTTTACTATTGAGTGCTGTTCTTAGATCTACCAGGCAGCTGTTATCTTGTGTTAGGGAGCTGTTATCTGGTTACCTTCCCATTGTTCTGTTGTTAGGCTGCTGGGGGGGGGGGAAAGGGAGGGGGTGATATCACTCCAACTTGCAGTACAGCAGTAAAGAGTGATTGAAGTTTATCAGAGCACAAGTCACATGACTGGGGGCAGCTAGGAAACTGACAAAATGTCTAGCCCCATGTCAGATTTCAAAATTTAATATAAAAAAATCTATTTGATCTTTTGAGAAATGGATTTCAGTGCAGAATTCTGCTGGAGCAGCACTATTAACTGATTCATTTTGAAAAAAAATTTTTCCCATGACAGTATCCCTTTAAAGTCACATGGGGCTGAAAATCAGCATGCTGAATTCTGCAGGCCGAGGATCAGACACTTCACTGGCATTAGCCTCATGTGCCGGAACAAATGTGTCGGCCAGGGTGCATGCACACCTGGTGGATATTGCAAGAGTCTACATTCTTGTGCCGATTTTCAGCCCAGTATGGTATGAGCTTAACAGGAGTACTGGCCTGGGGTATCAGTTTAAGTGTTTATAATCACTGTGGGGTACCTTACATTTGGTGACCCCATTGATTTCACCAAGAGAAAAAATGAAAAATAGAAAAAACTAATTGCATGGAAGCAAGGAGTGTAATCAACTTAAAGGAGAAGGAATACAATTTTACACTTGGTGGTGCCAAAATGTAGGCACTCCCAAGTTATTACTTTTACTTGCCCGACACCCTGGGCTGGTGTTCCTATCAGCAGAAAACTGCTCAGGGTTCTTCTAGTGAGCACCACAGAGCAATCCTCTACCTGCTTCTTCGACTCTTTTTGCGGGCTGCATGTGCGCAGCAGAGCAAAAGGCCGAACTTTAATGAAAAAGCGGCTATTTTGTTTTACTGTGCATGTGTCTGCCCTGGGAAATTTAAAAACCAAAGAAGCAGTAAGAGGATTGCTCCGTGGTGCTCACTAGAAGTACCCTGGGCCGGAGCGGTTTTCTGCTGATAGGAGCACCAGCCCAGGGTGTTGGGCAAGTAAAAGTAATAACTTGGGTGTGCCTACCTTTTGGCACCACCAAGTGTAAAATTGTATTCCTTCTCCTTTAAGTGTTCTAGCTGTTACCAGTATATTTCTTTATATTCAAACCCATCTCTGGGGTCCAACATTTGGTCTTGGATCATTGCTTCTGACAATATCAGAGATATAAAAATAATTCCCACTCTAACTAAAAAATTTTATTGCGCAGAAAATAAGTGTTAAACCCAAAGTCCACTCTATTTGACCCTCTGGCTGGGTTTATGCAGTATCTAAGAGAGAATGCAGGCATTTTCCTATACTCCACCATACTTAGTCTTCAACTGACCCCCTCCCTACTCTGGACCCTACCTGGGGGCAACATCCCCGTTTCTGAAATCATTGACTTTATATTTCAGGAACAAATATTCAAATAAGACCAGTTGCTCTGGAGTAAACCCCAAATCAATTAACAATTACAGCTACAAGTGAAAATTGTTTTTGCTTGGTTCTTCGAAGTTTCAAGATGTTCAAAGTACAACTACTGTGATGCCTTCTCCAGTAGATCCTTTATGCATCGCAGCACAGGGGAAAATGCAGGTGTGTGTTTCCTTTACAGTTGTACTCACTGTGGTGTAGGCAAGGGCTGAATGCAGGTAGCAGTGGTGTAACTAGATATTACTGGGCCCAACAAAATGTCTAGAGGTTGTATACAACTTGTGTAGATCCAGGCTCAGCCTCCTAATGGCGTCTTTGTGGAATGCCTCAATCCTTTCACACGGATGTGCCAAACATCCAAAATTATCCACTTTTTCGATGAACGAAAGGAGAGCACTCACTCTCAGATTAACTGCTGATAATTATTATTCACACTGCTCAACATGTCTAGAGGTTGACCAGTTTTACAAACATTTAAATTGTATATGAATTAGGGCCTCATGGGGCCCCTATAATTCCTGGACCCTGCTGCAGCCGCAGGGTCTGCCTCCTCTGCAGTTACACCCCTGGCAGGTAGGTGCGCCACAATGAGTTCAATGTGATTGAAATGAAGGGACTGTGTTTACTCCTTATTTCCTCCGAGCGCCCAAAACATCTCAGGCTTTTTTTTTTTTTAATGCTTTTCTTCATCTATTAATTTCCGAACTGAAACAGTTGCTTGTCAGGTCTAGTTTGTGAAAGTTTAAGAATTGTATTCACATTACTGGGCAAGTTTTAGACCGGATGGGTGAGTTTAATGGAAGTGTGAAACTGGGTGTAGTATGATCTTTTTAATTTAAGAATGTGGATGGAAAATTTTGCAATATTTGTCCATATGGTTTTTTTTTTTTTTTATCAGAGCAGTTTCGCAAATTCTCTTGTTTTTTATTTTGTAAAAATATTACTATAGCAACTGTAAGAAAATAGTGTGAAGCCTACAGGATAGTTGTGTTGAGATTGGTGAAACGCTGCATTTTTATTGAATATCGTCTTTGTTTTTTTTTTTGTTTTTTTTAAACATCAACAAGAAATGTTATTGCAAGACCCGGAGGTCATTGCTCTGATATTGCATTGCATTAATAGGAAAAGAGCCATTCTTATCTTGGTATTTGGATTTGTTGCCTTTGTTACTTTAAGTATAAGAGAAAGCCATGAAAACAGCTTTATAATATGTTTTCTTGCAGTTCAGTTAGAATTATTATTTCAGGGGCATTTCTAGAAATAGAAACCCCAAATCCGATGCCGAGTGTCCCAGGACTCGGTGTCTTTTTTACAAGGTTGTCGAATGTGTCACTACCCTTAATTAAATTCCCATTTAGAGTGCAGCGTGTAGCAATGCACCGTGGATACTACAGGTTAATACAGGGTGGTCAAGATGGTCCAATTTTAATGTGTAGCTCTGACTGTATCATCATCCTGAGAGGCACTGACCTGGATTCCAATGGCACTTTATAGAACATTTATAGAACTTAATGGAGACTTCGAAGACTTCTTTGCCTTTCCACAGGTTTCCAGGGTGAAAAGAAAGGTGAATATTATGAGTAACTTGAATTTCAGATAAAAAATGATTTCTCTTGCAGGTACCAAGGGCTATGGATAATAAGAACCTCAGTGAAAAAAGCAAGCGGATTTCTGATTTAATAAGCAATAACACAGCTCCCATCGCATCTAAAGCTATTGCTAAAAGTATTGGTAACACACCAATTTTTATTTTTAAAATCTGGCACCCTGTCTGCCCATTCTCCCACTTTTCTTGAAAGTATTTAACAAGTTCCACTAAACAGACAAAATGCTAAAGAATTGGAAAAAACAATCCTTAAAAGTACTGGGAATATCCCATCTCGCCGTCAGGAGCATTCGTTTCCAAGATGGCGGAAGCCCAGGGCCGCGCAGGGATGTCATCACGCTGAAGATCAATGTGAATTTCAGACTCAAAAGGACGCCAAGGTCATGGGTTCAATGCCCGATTATAGGTCACGCTCACTAGTGTTCCTGGGTTCTCCTTAATTTGTGTTTTATTGATTTATGGACTTTTGACCCCTTGCTGTGACTCTGACTACTACGATCATTTGCTGCTTGCCTCCTGAACTTTTGCCTGAATCCTGACTACGCTTATTCGGAACCCTTTGGCTACCATGAACTGGACTTTAACCCTAGTGCTTCCTCCTTGATCCGGACTTATCCACAATCGGAGCTGCAAGGCCCCCAACACTCACCACTTCTCAGTTTGAAGGCTCAAGCCCTCCCAGTCCCATAAGCTCAGGTTTAGATGCCACAAAACCAGGTAACAGGTTGAATAATATTGGCCCATATTGGCCCAAATCAGGCAAGTGATAAGTGCAACAGCAGCAACGCCAAAGGCAAAAACTAAGGCCAAGGCAAACCAGGTAATCAGTAGGAATTCCGTTAAGCAGAATGGTTAACAAATAATATGATCCAGGCTGGGAAAAAATCTAGACGGTGGCTAAGAGGAAACAAAGCTGGCACAAGATCTTCGCTGAATTGAAACTTAGCAACTGGAAATCTGACGATCGCGTATGCTGGCAAAGAAGAAAAGTGGAGCAGCCAAGAAGCAGATGATAGAACAGAAAACAGAAAGTAGCAGAGACAGGTAGGTGGAATGAAGGATAATATGGACATGGATAAGATAGTGCAAAAAAAAAGAGAACCCGAAATAATGCTGAAACTTGCTTAGACATGGAGAATGTGAAAAACTCAACTCATGAACATTATAATCAGATGAAAGGGGCATAATGGTTCAAAATGATTAAAATCTCAATGAAAGTAAAAGGCATGCTCCAATTAATTTCCTTCTGAGCCTTAATCCTTCCCCATTTTATTCCAAAGCAACAGCAAACAGAAATGTGCTCCGCTACTCCTCATAATCTTTTGTTTGAACTGGTTGTGGTGGGGAGTTCCTCCTTGGAAAACATTTTCTCATCTACTTTCCCAGTTTGGAAGAGGCGACGAGATGGCAGTACTCATATCCCCCAAGTGATTAACCCTTCCATTCTCCGTCAAGGTTACCTTTTTAGAGATCATTTATCCAGAAAGCAGTTTCCCAGAAAGCTCAGAATTACTGGAAGGCCATTCCCATTTTCATTCCATTTTAATGAAATAATTAAAAATGTCAAAAATAATTTCCCTTATAAATTATGATTCCCTAATAATAAAACAGTCACAGACAACTCTATGTACTTTATGTTGACCAGAAAGTCCAAATCTTTAAAACAGCTTAGCTTTTTTTTCAGGTACACCACAGTGAACAAATAAAGCAGTATGGGGGTTGCAAAGAGAACAAATTTGCGCACAAATAATAAAAATTTTAATATTTATACCCATTTGATAACTGTCTCTTAAATAGCAATTAACCCATTGCAATCCAGGGCCCTGAATCCCTAATGGTTCAAAATTCCAGTAGGACTCAGAGCAGAACCCGGATAGTACCTGCCTCTCCAACAGGAATGCCTCTTGGAACTATTTTAATCTCACTGATATTTCCTGTGGACGTCCTTAAAGGAGAAGGAAAGGCTGGAGACACTTGGGGGTGCCAAACGTTAGGCACCCCCAAGTGATTGAAGCGACTTACCAAAAACCCAGGGCCGGTGCTCCTATCGGGAGAAATCTGCACCGGCCCCGGGTTATAGGAGCGAGCACCATGGAGAGATCTACTTCCGTCTTCGCGCAGCTGCACATGCGCATTAGAACTAAAAGCCGAACTTTAAATTTAAAGTCGGCTTTTTCGTTCAAATGTGCATGCGTCAGTCCGGAGAAATGCGCAGCTGCGCGAAGACGGAAGTAGATATCTCCGTGGTGCTCGCTCCTATAACCCGGGGCCGGTGCAGATTTCTCCTGATAGGAGCACCGGCCCTGGGTTTTTGGTAAGTCGCTACAAATCACTTGGGGGTGCCTAATGTTTGGCACCCCCAAGTGTCTCCAGCCTTTCCTTCTCCTTTAATCACAAAATTTAGAGTCCTGCGTGGAACCAATTTATAAGACCCAAACCCACAGCCCACGACCCGAACTGCAACTCAGATATTTACCCACTTTGATCCGCTACCTGACCCGGACCTGCAACTGCCTTATCCGCAACCCGACCACCATCAAACAGATGTGGCTGCAAACCGGAAGTGATGTCATCAAAAGTGGGCGAGGACAGAAACAAGTTTTGTAAAACTTTAAAAGGCGTAAAATATAGACAATATTACTTAAGATAAATTTAGATGAGACCCGCAACCTGTCCCGCATCTATACCCGCACCTGAAAATGCTGCCCTCATTCCGCAGGGTGTCCGCTTTGTTTGCGGGTAACCCGCAGGTACTTGACCCGCTGCAGGACTCTAACACAATCTCAGTGAAAGTAAAAGGCATGTTCCAATGAATTTTCTTCTGAGCCTTATCCTTCCCCATTAAAATATGCAATTAATAAAAAATGTATTTAACTTTAACAGATAAGCCCCCAAATTAAATTTGTTCATGGTCTTGAATTGGCCCTAACAATGTAGGCTAGTCTTAAGGATGGCAGTCTGAGGTTTAACTGTCTGGTCAATAGCCAACTTTATCACCAAGTGGAACAGAGACGTTTGACAGTTACGAACAGCCAATTCCATTTGTTTGAGTTTAATCCTTCTTTAAGTAACAAAAAAAATGTGGACTCTCATTAGGTGTTTTGATAAAATGTCTGTTACGAAGGTCAAAACACTTGATATGGATCTAAGGATATGAAGCTACAAAACGAAGCAGGGACTGCAGCTCCTGGAAATGCAAGGAATCTAAACTTTTTTTCTGTATCTTTTAAAGGGATACTGTCATGGGAAAATTTTTTTATTTCAAAATGAATCAGTTAATAGTGCTGCTCCAGCAGAATTCTGCACTGAAATCCATTTCTCAAAAGAGCAGATTTTTTTATATTCAATTTTGAAATCCGACATGGGGCTAGACATATTGTCAATTTCCCAGCTGCCCCAAGTCATGTGACTTGTGCTCTGATAAACTTCAATCACTCTTTACTGCTGTACTGCAAGTTGGAGTGATATCACCCCCCTCCCTTTTTCTCCCCAGCAGCCAAACAAAAGAACAATGGGAAGGTAACCAGATAGCAGCTCCGATAGCAGCTCCCTAACACAAGATAACAGCTGCCTGATAGATCTAAGAACAGCACTCAATAGTAAAATCCAGGTCCCACTGAGACACATTCAGTTACATTGAGTAGGAGAAACAACAGGCTGCCAGAAAGCATTTCTCTCCTGAAGTGCATGCACACGTCACATGACTTGGGGCAGCTGGGAAATTAACAAAATGTCTAGCCCCATGTCAGATTTCAAAATTGAATATAAAAAAAATCAGTTTGCTCTTTTGAGAAATGGATTTCAGTGCAGAATTCTGCTGGAGCAGCACTATTAACTGATGTGTTTTGAAAAAAATGTTTTTTCCCATGACAGTATCCCTTTAACTTGAACGTTTTAATGATGACAAAACTAGTTAAAAGTTTACTTTGGACAATGTATCAGTGATGTATTACATGACTATCAACCCAATTTTCCCTGTTGTACTCAACAAATCCCTTTCTTTCCTTATTTCTCAATAATGGGATTTGTTTTAAAAACTGTCCATTGAAAAGAATCCCTTCTGAGCTCGGCTGTGATTTGTTTTTTTGTCATATGTTTAACACATTTCAGTAACAGCCAGATCCAGAAATAATGTGCACATGTAACAAATTATCACCTTTCGTACTTAAAGAAATGGTGTCGCCTGTGTATTTTTATAAAGCACCCAGCTCCCTTCCCACTTACAAATTGCGGAGAATCAATCGTGAAACAGGAGGTGACATTGTCATTGTGTTATTATGAGAAATAGCAACAGACTAGGTGGCGTTTAACTATAAAAAGATAAAAGGTAAATTTAAAAAAAAAGAGGAAGTAAAGTCTAAATAGAATAAGGCTAGACATACTGTATTTTGTATACTAAACATAAACATGAACTTACTGCACCACAAGTCTAATCAAACAAATGATTTATGCTTTAAAAGTTGGCCACAGGGGGCCACCATCTTGTAACTTTGTTATACATCTTTGCAAGACCAAGACTGTGCACATGCTCAGTGTGATCTGGGCTGCTTAGGGATCGTCATAAATGATCAAAACAGAAGCCAATACAACAAGACTGATTAATAATCAGAATATACAGACTGCACTGGCTCCTGTGTTGTCATGTAATCTAATGTGGATTTTATAGCTTTTGTATTGTTTAATACAAACTTTCTCCAACTCTGCAGAACCAGTGGCTGCAGCAAAATAATCCTCCAAATAGAATCCCAGTTTATCTGTTTAAATCTGGCTCCACGATCTTTGTCCCTGCAGCTGGAGTTGGAAACAGTAAAGAGGATGTAAAGGCAAAAGTAAAATCCAATACAAATCTCTACACAGTCGCCGACTGCTCTACAGGGAAACAAACAAAGCTGATTGAGTTCTGCATGGCTGGGAAGTAAGGCGGGGGCGCCCCCTGCTGTTCATAAGTATGATTATTTCCCTGCAGAGCAGTTAGGGACCGTCTGACAATTCCTATCCACAGCAGTAAATGAAGGGAGAATTTCACTGTATACAGTCAGGCTTCTTTTAAAAACAGTACACATTTTTTAATTTAAGCATATTGGAGATAGGTTTCTTTTTCATTAAAGAAAGTAAAAATGGGATTTAATTTTTTTCCTTTGCATGCCCTTTAACAAAAAACATTTTTATGTGTCCTGTTTTCCTCATGCTAAACCACAAGGTTAAGAGGGAATATGGGAAGTATATGTGCTCTGAGACCATTGCGCGATGCAAATATTTTATTGATGTTTAAATGTATTAGATACTATAAACAAGTCCCCTGGGATAAGCAAGAGATGGAACATGAAGGAAGAGATACAGAGAAGTCCAGTTCCTCTCCATTCCCCCCATTTTTTATGCAGTAAAAAAGGTCCCTTTTGCGGGATGTAATGTATGATATTATTATTTAACGAGTGCTGTACACACCAATATGATTAATATTAATATAGGAATGCTGGTGGATACAGCTTAATAGGATGGATACAGTAAAATAGCTCAATCTCGCATAACTTTGGGGAGCGCTAGTGGAAGAACTCTTAGGGGGTTGATCAAAATCCGAATTTATCCCATTATTTTCTGAAATATACTCCGACCAAGGAAAAGGCATGAACTCCTGGGAAGAGCGAGCTCAGCCTAAAATTAAGAACCAATGTCACAGTCAACATAAAAAAATGACATAATGGGGGCAAGAAAACCTCTAAAATTCAGTTTTGATATTTTGAAAGTAAATATATTGTAATGTACTAGTTAGTTGGAGCACACACAGATGCACAGGACACCCCTGTGGATTCCGGTTGTTCACCGACGCCCTTTTGGGGCCCCGCTTTCCGCTGTAGAACTGACAAGAAGTAGTGGAAATGTTAAAAAGTCAAAAACAAGGTACCGGCATGGATAAGCAAAAACGTAGTCGAAGGTAAGGCAAAGGGATCAAGGCAGGCGGCAGGAATCAAAAAACAGAAATTCAAATACAATATCAACGCTTTGGCAGGATCAGAAAACTGAAGCCAGCTTGGGCACTAACAAAATGGAGGACTGGGCCTATAAAGATGATTTGGTGCCAAGAATTAGAATTTGGCGCCAAAACATGACGCTTGGCCCCGAACCCAGAAGTGCAACCGACAGCGAGGAGAGACGCACCCGGAGGTAAGGGGCGAGGAGTATCTCCCGGCGCATCTTACATATCTACTAAGAGCACAGAGAAAGGACAGCAGGATCAACTTAAATTATTTTTGGGCTTTGCCCAGACCCAGAGGCCTAAATATTAGAAGGCAAGGGTGCAACTGGTCACTCCCCAACGGAACCTACAAGGAAGTTAAGTGTTGTCATTGTTATTTATCAACACTGGGAAAATTTGCCCCTGGGTAGTAACCCATGGCAACCGATCGGTGATTGGCTCTTTTCATCCAGCTGCAGGTAGAACAATGAATAAATAATTTTTGTTACTGCCCATGGGCAAATTTGATAAACGACTGTGGTAAGAGGGGCGGTGGGGAGTAGCCCTTTACCACAGGGTAGACCAGGTATTGCAGTTGTGTGTGTCAACCTTTGTGCTGTGTTTATTAATTTAGCGCTGCTGCCTTGCAGCGCTGGGGCCCCGAGTTCTATTCTAACCAGGGTAAGAAAGAAGTTTCATGTGTTCCTCTGGGACCTTAGGTTGTAAGCTGAACTATGGCAAGGACTGAAAGATGAACAAAACAAAACCAGAACTACAGCAGAACCCCCATTTTGAGTTTTTCAGGAGGGCAGAAAAAAATGGTGTAAAATCAGAGAAATTATAAAAATCAGGGAAATGTATCGGTGAACACAAAAAAACAATGTAAAACTTAAAATCAAGGGATGTAAAATGGAGGTTTCACTGTATATAAATAAACAATTATAATATTAATTGCAATAATTATTGACGTTCCCTGTAACAGGCAAGCAGTACTACAAGACTCACTTTCTTCCGCCTGTAAAGCAGCCCCAGGTGGGCCAATCTTGCAATGTCAAAAAACATAAGTCTATTTTCAGTTTTTAATGGTGCACAGCCGGCACAGCTGGCATGCAAACTCAATGCTAAGAAATTGAGGTTACAATGACAGCCAACACGCTGTTCGAAGACGGTGAGATCCATACAATGCTCTACAAAAGCACTTGGCTTTGGAATACACTTCAAAAGACTCGGTGTCTGTGTGTTGTTGAAAGACTGGACAGCTAGGTAATATGCAAAAACATGGTGATAGCTATGGACATCTTTTTCCTAACAGTGATGCACATAATATATAATTGAATAACTTGACCAAATATATATGTCCCACTGAAGAGTTTACCAAATCAGAATCACAATTTACATGTTAAAATAAGCAGTGAAAAGAAGAAATAAGTAGGAAAAAGGATCTAAACAGAATAATATCTGTCGCCATCTATAGAATCTTCAGAAAATGACTCTTTAATTCATGTTCTCTGAACAGTAACCATAGGTTGGATGGTTTGGCTAAATGCAAATGATAAGGCCAAATTCAAGTCTTGCTATATATTGTATCTGAACTCTTGTGCCATGATACTTATGTCGGTGAACTAGTACAAAAGTGCATTCTACACCCACACAACGTTGAAGCCTCCATGGTTTTTCTTGTCTTGTCTTCTTGCTCTGCTCGTCAGTAAGACTGATGGATGGGTAGTACATCATTTAAGTAAAATGAACATGCAATGATATGCTTTAAATGAACATCTGTGTTTTAAATGGAGAAGGAAAGTCTTTTTGCACTTGGGGGTGCAAAATGTTAGGCACCCCCAAGTGAATGTATATACTTACCTGAAACCCCGGGCCGGTGCTCCTATCAGCAGAAAACAGGTTTATACCAGTGAGCACCACAGATCAATCTTCTTCCGGCTTCTTCTCGCGGCTGCGCATGCGCATTAGAGTGAAAAGCCGAACTTTAACTAAAAAGTCGTTATTTCTATCTACTGCGCATGTGTTTGCCCTGGGAAATTTGAAAGAAAGAAGAAGGCGGAAGAGAAGTGCTCTGTGGTGCTCACTGGTATAACCCCAGGCTGATGCAGTTTTCTGCTGATAGGAGCACCAGCCTGGGGTTTCAGGTAAGTAATAACGTTCACTTGGGGGTGCCTAACATTTGGCACCCCCAAATGCTAAACGACTATCCTTCTCCTGTAAGGTCTTGCGATTATAAGTGTTGTAGACAGAGGATACCCTAACTTCTAAATGCAGCGTTCCAGACTAAGCTAAACAAAAATGTAATTTCACAGCATCCTCCAAGGCATTTCGTGATCGTCGATTTCTTCACTACCCAACACTCCGAATCTGTCAAAACTGTCTTGGATGAACGCCTTCTCAGTCTATCTGTAACATCGTGCAAAAGGTTAGCAAGCACGGGAGACAGATGTACCCTTCTGTCTGCCAATTTATCAAGGCTGTCAACAGAGAAAATAAAATGCTGCCACATGGATGCTTGCAGCAAATGCAGCCTCCATTCCAATGATTCAGCACAGTTAAATAATGTTCTTCTCTTTTGCTCCTTTCCACTATCTAATAAAATAAACGTGGCACAACTAAAATTCCTGGGAGCACCAGTAAAAAGATATAAGGGGTCAAAACCCTGGGGTGCAAGAGCACGAAGGTGCAAAATAGTGCCAGTCTCTGGTGCATGCTGCTACTGGCATACCAAAATGTAATGAACAGCCATGCTTACTTTTAGCTAGCTAGCACAGCAATAAGTGCCATTATAAAATGATTATGTCATTTCTATGATACATGGCAAAACAATCCCTACAGTTTGAATTCAGGAAAATACCAAACCCTGCACAAAACACTTTGGCCAAACACAAGACAGTTTTGCTACCTGAGGCCCCCTCCTGCCCATCGTGCTTACCTTAAAATCTCCGGGGGTCACATCGCTAGCGCAGAGAGCCAAATTGCGCTCTCTGCGCTAGAAAAGCCGAATTTCTGGTTTAAAAAACAGAAATTCGGCTCTTAAAGTTACAAGGAGCTGCTTTTTGCCACCCCTTGTAACTTCTGGCGAGATGCCGCCTGAGGCAAGGTACTAAAACTGAATCTAAACCCTAGTTTGCATATTTCAGAAACATAAAAATTGCATCCCCTGCAAACCAGTTCCCAAATGAAACATATATTAACTAGGGATGCACCGAATCCAAGATTCGGTTCTGGATTCAGCCAGGATTTCTTGTTTTTCAGCAGGATTCGGCCCAGTCAAACCAAATCCGAATTTGCATATGTAAATTAGTTGTGTGAAAGGAAATGACGTTTTACAAGGAAGTAAAAAAAAATTCCCCTTCCCACCCTAATTTGCATATGCGAATTAGGATTTGGTTCGGTATTTGGCCGAATCTTTCACAAGGATTCAGGGGTTCGTCCGAATTCAAAACAGTGGATTCAGTGCATCCCTAATATAAACATAATGAAGGTTATAAGCAGGCCCGGACTGGTAATCTGTGGGTTCTGGCAAATGCCAGAGGGGCTGCTATAAGGTCCCATAGAAAGTCAGTATTTAGTGGGCTGGTGGGGCTTTTTGGGCCTCTATGTGGGCTGATTGGGCCTCTGTGTACCTGAAATGCCAGGGCCTATTTTAATTCGCAGTCCGGACCTGGTTATAAGCAAACAACTTGGGAAAACAAATATAAAACACAGTAAATATTCAATGAGCCACCTTTATAGTTACAGTCTTATCAATCCTTCTCCCTCACCTAAGAGACTTGCACAGCATTGCATTTTTTTCCCATTATTACTCAGGTACGGGATCTGTTATCCGGAAACCCGTTATACAGAAAGCTCAGAATTACGGAAAGGCCATCTCCCATGACTACATTTTATTCAAATAATCCACATTTTTAAATGTGATTTCCTTTTTCTGTGTAATAATAAAACAGTCGCTTGTACTTGATCCCAACTAAGATATAATTAATCCTTATTGGAAGCAAAACCAGCCTATTGGCTTTATTTCATGTTTACGTTATTTTCTAGTAGACTTAAGGTATGAAGATCCAAATTAAGGAAAGATCCGTTATCCGCAAAGCCCCAGGTCCCAAGCATTCTGGATAACGGGTCCCATACCTGTACTGTAACGATGCAGAAGAATCCCACCGAGTTGAGATATTTAAGTCGAGTGCTGTGAGCAGGACTTGAGAATTTAAGGACTCAGTTTAGTGATTAGTTCAAGGCAGATTGATAACGATGGCAGGATTTACATAAGACGCTGCATCATTAAAAAGGCTTGTTTGCATAGCTTCCTTGTTAAGGCCGGTCTGTGCCAACGAGCTTCACTGAAATAAGCGCTTCCAAATATTGAGGAACAAACCAATAGAGGGGGTGGGTAAAGAAATAGTATATACAATATTGATCAATAGGTTTACCAGAATACTCAAACAGACATAGGGGCAGATTTACTAAAGGGCGAAGTGACTAACGCTGGCGAAGTTTCCATTTTCAGGGACTTATGTGATTTACTAACGGGTGCAGGCGTCACTTCGCTAGCGGTGATTCGCACTTGCCTTCGCCAGCTCTGTAATAATAAAACAGTCGCTTGTATTCGATCCCAACTAAGATAAAATTAATCCTTATTGGAAGCAAAACCAGACTATTGGGTTCAATTAATGTTGAAATGAATTTGTAGTAGACATAAAGATCGGTTATCCGGGAAAACCCCAGGTGCCAAGCTTTCTGGATAACAGGTCCCATACCTGTCCCAGTACATTTTAAATACCGGCCCTAGCCTTGGCCACTATTTTACCTGCTAGGCCGGTGAGTTACGGGCCGGACAGGTTAGTAATGAGATTGATAATTTGACACTCCCCAGTACTTTTACCTTTCCTTCTCCTTTGTTAGTGATTACAATGAAATCGATGATCCTTCAAGGCGAGAGCAGTGAGGTTGTGGAATGCACTGCCGGATGATTCTGTTCATGACTTTAAGAATGGCTTGGATGACATTTTAGACAAGTATAATAATCAAGGCTACAGTATATATATATATATATATAATATGGCTTGTACAAATGCCTGAAGGTTGGTGTCTCAATATGGTCCCAGAACTCTCCACTGAATTCGGATATCCTTATATACTTATATGTCACATCATGCTGTCCGTATGCTCATTTTCAAAAGAGTTTTTTTCATACAGCATCATTTTTAGAGGATCTTTCATGTTTTCAGTTGCCTCTGTAATTTCAGAATACCAGAGTGGTTTTTAAATATTCAATACACAATTCAGTTCTAATACTGCCCTCTGATGGAATTTCCAGTTTGTTTCGTGCTGCACTTGTTAAGACTAAATTCTAGAGCACAGAATTCCCCTTTGTATTGTGGTTTGTATTCCTTTAAATTAATATAAATATCTTATATTCACGCACATTTGATAAAATGCTGTTAAAGGAGAAGGAAAGGTTAAAACTAAATAAGCCTTATCAGAAAGGTCCATCTAAATATACCAGTAAACCCCCAAAGTAATGTTGCTCTGAGTCCCCTGTCAAAAGAAATACTGCATTTCTTTCCTTCTATTGTGTACTCATGGGCTTCTGTATCAGACTTCCTGTTTTCAGCTTAAACCTCATTGCCCTGGGCAAGAGCATGCTCAGTTTGCTCCTCCCCCCACCCCTCCCTTCTCTACTGTAATCTGAGCCCAGAGCAGGGAGAGACTCAGGCAGGAAGTGATGTCACACCACATTAATACTGCAGCTCCTATTCTAAACAAACAGAGAGTTTCTAGAGCTGATTACTCAGGTATGGTAAAACATTCTGCAGAATAAATATAGCATTCTAGCTTGTACTATTGTGGCTAATCTATTGGCAATAAAATGCCTCCGTAGCTTTCCTTCTCCTTTAAAAGTATGGTGTAAAAGTATGGTAGCAATCTTCTACTAGTTTATAGTCTTCCTAGATAATTATATCTATCTATTCCACTTGCTTGGGTGACAACAAGACTTGCTTGGCGTAGGTACAGGTAAAGGTTATCCAGTAATGGGACCTCCGAATTACAGAAAAGCCAACTCCCATAGACTCCATTATGATCAAATCTAAATTTTTAAAAATAATTTCCTTTTTCTGTGTAATAATAAAACAGTCGCTTGTACCTGATCCCAACTAAGATATAATTAATCCTTATTGGAAGCAAAACCAGCCTATTGGGTTTATTTCATGTTTATATGATTTTCTAGTGGCCTTAAGGTATGAAGATCCAGATTACGGAAAGATATGTTATCCGTAAAACCCCAGGTCCATTCTGGATAACAGGTCCCATACCTGTACTACAATAATTAATAAGAATAGACAGATAATCCATGTGCTTCCATTTTCTGAAATGATTGAGAAATTCTGGTACAATCTAAAGAAAACTGGAAAAGTTGAGACCCTGGTGTCTGCGTTAGCCAATGGAAACTCTCATTTTTAAAATGGAAAATATTTATCCCACACCCCTTGCTCCCAGTAATAACGCACAATCATTTTTAAACATATGTATGCGATCCACCTAAATTGCAACCACAATTACACACTTGCCATTCAAATGAAATGTAAACCCTCAATTGTAAAATACTACTATAGTTTATAGAAACAAGCTTCTGTGAAGCCATGGGGGCAGCCATTCAAGCACAGGATACACAGTAGATAACAGATAAGTACTACTATAGTTTATATAAACAAGCTGCTGTGTAGCCATGGGGGCAGCCATTCAAGCACAGGATACACAGTAGATAACAGATAAGTACTACTATAGTTTATATAAACAAGCTGCTGTGTAGCCATGGGGGCAGCCATTCAAGCACAGGATACACAGTAGATAACAGATAAGTACTACTATAGTTTATATAAACAAGCTGCTGTGTAGCCATGGGGGCAGCCATTCAAGCACAGGATACACAGTAGATAACAGATAAGTACTACTATAGTTTATATAAACAAGCTGCTGTGTAGCCATGGGGGCAGCCATTCAAGCACAGGATACACAGTAGATAACAGATAAGTACTACTATAGTTTATATAAACAAGCTGCTGTGTAGCCATGGGGGCAGCCATTCAAGCACAGGATACACAGTAGATAAAAGATAAGTACTACTATAGTTTATATAAACAAGCTTCTGTGAAGCCATGGGGGCAGCCATTCAAGCACAGGATACACAGTAGATAACAGATAAGTACTACTATAGTTTATATAAACAAGCTGCTGTGTAGCCATGGGGGCAGCCATTCAAGCACAGGATACACAGTAGATAACAGATAAGTACTACTATAGTTTATATAAACAAGCTGCTGTGTAGCCATGGGGGCAGCCATTCAAGCACAGGATACACAGTAGATAACAGATAAGTACTACTATAGTTTATATAAACAAGCTGCTGTGTAGCCATGGGGGCAGCCATTCAAGCACAGGATACACAGTAGATAACAGATAAGTACTACTATAGTTTATATAAACAAGCTGCTGTGTAGCCATGGGGGCAGCCATTCAAGCACAGGATACACAGTAGATAACAGATAAGTACTACTATAGTTTATATAAACAAGCTGCTGTGTAGCCATGGGGGCAGCCATTCAAGCACAGGATACACAGTAGATAACAGATAAGTACTACTATAGTTTATATAAACAAGCTGCTGTGTAGCCATGGGGGCAGCCATTCAAGCACAGGATACACAGTAGATAACAGATAAGGTCTGAATAATCCCATTATCTGCTGTGTATCCTGTACCTTTTCTCCTTTTTTGGCTTTGAATGGCTGAAAAAGGAATCACATTAACTCAGATAATAAGACTTTTACTCATGTAATAAGCCTAATGGTGCAACTGAAGACGCCTCAGCCAAACCCTGTGCTTCGACACTTTTCGTTTTGAAGATGTTGATGCTAAATCTCTCTATATTTAAATGCTTGTTAGTGACACTTTAATGCAAGACTGAAATAATGACGTACTTCCCAGCTAGTCTAGCCAAGCAAGAAGCCTGTAAGATACTTTCATCAGTCCACAACAAACATACACACCCTGATATATATATATTTCGGCAACTAGGATAAATGTATTTCTGTTGCATTTCATTTTGTTACACAGATAAATGCTGTTTATGTATGGATACAAACTTGTCAGCAATCCTTGGGGTTTCTACTTTGCCTGGACCATATGAAATTCTATTACATTTTATTTTAGAAATGCAACACACAGACTCACTTGCACATTTGTCCTTTAATTCCTTGGGGAACCCTCATTGGTAGAAGCACATGTTATATTTTCCCCTCTGAGTTCTATCAGCGAAACAAAGGAGCGCACCGCCAGGCTTCTCTGCATCTTTTCGGCATCAGTTTCCCGACTGGTGAACTGTGAAATTAAACCGGCAACCTTCACAGTTCTGACCATTAAATCTTTTGCTGAGCTAAGGTCGCACGGCTTATTTTTAAGGCTTGGCGCATTATGAAATATTTACAACATACAGACAGTATTAACATTTACACTTATTGTTTTGGATTTGTTCCCCTTAGAAAACTCAGTTGCTGATCAATAGGACATTTAATAAGTAGCAGTAAAACAAAAAATCTATGAAATGATTTGGCACAAGCAAACTGAAGGCAGAACAATTTATTTACTTAGGAAAGTTCTTAGTTGGTTTATCTAGGCCGAGGGTCATTTACAAAGACAGGCGCTAGAGTCCTGCAGCGGGTCGGGTAGCTGCGGGTTACCCGCAAAAACCTGCGGTAGCCTGCGGGTAAAGGTTCCGGGTGTGGGTATATACGCGGGTCAGTGGTTCTGCGAGTGTGCAGGTCACGGATCGTGCCACGGGTCTTCTCAATAGAGATTTTTACTCCTTTATTCTGATCACGACTACTTCCGATGATGTCACTTCCGGTTTACAATGACAGCACTTCCTGTTTTCCTCCTTTCCCCCCTGATCACACCTACTTCCGATGATGTCACTTCCGGTATACAATGACAGCACGTCCTGTTTTCCTCCTTTTCCTGATCACGCCTACTTCCGATGATGTCACTTCCAGTTTACAATGGCAGCACTTCCTGTTTTCCTCCTTTTCCTGATCACACCCACTTCCGATGATGTCACTTCCGGTATACAATGACAGCACTTCCTGATTCTTGATGGTCAGCGGGTCGTGGGTCCGGGTTGCGGATAAGGTACTTGCGGGTCCAAACGGGTAAGAATGCGGGTTGCGGGTCCAAGTTGCGGATTGCAGTATGTGGGTACGAGTCAGGCACGGGTTCCAAAAAATGGACCCGCGCAGGACTCTTAACAGATGCTCTAAAAAAGACCCAAATGTAGCGTTTATTGACCAGGGTTATTATAGTACACTCACCAGCACAGCCACTCCTCATCAACGTAAAGGGCTTGTCCACCTTTAAATTAACTTTTGATGTGTGATGTTGTGGACCATTTGCAATTGGTTTTCATTTTTTATTATTTGTGGGTTTTTTGGGTTATTTAGCTTTTTATTATTCAAATCGAATTTGAGTTTTTAAAACTCAAATCAAATTTTTCTCCAAAAAAAAACTCGAATGTCAGGAAGGCTGCAAACAACTCCAAATTGATTCCAGGACTTAAACAGCAATGCGGCAGGTTTAAGGGTAGAACTCCACGAGCGTTTTTCGTTGGAACGAAAAAACGTATGCGACAAGTCGGATGGAGACAAAATTGGACTGAACGAAAAAGTCGGAGGTAACAACTACACAGTCTGACTGTCGGTTGAACACGATGCTTTCCTGAGACTTTTCATTCAGTTCAATTAGAATCTTGACGCCTACGTCTCCATCTGATAGGTCGCGTGCGTTTTGTCGGCGGGAATCGCTCCGACGGAAAACGCTGGTGTAGTTCTACCATAAGGTGGCGAATAGTTGAATTCGAATTCTTAAAGGGCCAGTGTATGACAAATTTCGAAAATCTAATTTTTAAAAAAAACTCGAATCAAATTTTAACAATTGGCGCCAGGGCCCTCCATAAAAGTTTTTTTTAAATAAACATTGGTGCCAGGGCCCCCCTTACAAGCTACAAAAATATAAAAAAGAAAAAAAAACATTGGTGGCAGGGGCCTATAGATTATTAAAATAATACATTGGTGTTCAGTAGAACTGAACTCATGGCTTCAGGACTTCAACTTCGCCTCCTATCATGACTTTGGGCCTTTTCGCAGCTTCAGGACTTCAATTTCGGCTATTTTCGTGACTTTGGGTCTTTTTGCCACTTCAGGACTTCAACTTTCGTCTGTTTTAATGACTTTGGGTCTTTTTGCCGCTCCAGGACTTCAGTTTTGGCTGTTTACGTGACTTTGTGACTTCGGGCCTTTTCGCCACTTCAGGACTTCAATTTCGGCTGTTTTCATGACTTCGGGTCTTTTTGCCGCTTCAGGACTTCAATTTCGGCTTTTTTAATGACTTTGGGTCTTTTTGCCGCTCCAGGACTTCAGTTTTGGCTGTTTACGTGACTTTGTGACTTCGGCCTTTTCGCAGCTTGAGGATTTTAATTTCGGCTGTTTTCGTGATTCAGGCCTTTTCGCCACTTCAGGACTTCAATTTCGGCTGTTTTCATGACTTCGGGTCTTTTTGCCGCTTCAGGACTTAAATTTCGGCTGTTTTCATGACTTTGGGTATTTACGCCGCTTCAGGACTTAAATTTCGGCTGTTTACGTGACTTTGTGTCTTTACGCCGCTTCAGGACTTCGATTCCAGCTGTTTTCGCAACTTTGGGTCTTTTCTTCGCTTCGGGACTTCAATTTCAGCTGTTTTGACTTCGGGTCTTTTCGCTGCTGCAGGACTTTGGCTGTTAAGCTTTTCAGCACTTCCGCATTTCAGCTGTTCGGGACTTTGGAAGGGCTGCTCGGCTTCTCTTTCGGAAAGTTCAGCACTGTTGGGTCACCCTTCAGGCCTGGGCCCGGTACACTTGTACCCCCTGATGGTGGCCCTGCATGTACATATTAGAAATGAGTGTCCCTTTATCCCGTTTCGTGGCAACAAGGTGAGACATAATCACCTGGTAAAGAAAACAAGCACATCACAACATGCATCTCAATTTACAAGATATGTTGGCACATGCAACTCGCACACGGCAGGTCTCCTAGGCAGTGAATGAGGAGAAATAAGGTAGGAATGATAAAACTGTCACAACAGCGCAATTCTAAGCTGTGAATAAAATAAGGGATTCGTAAACAAGGCAAAGATGTAATTCCCTTGTCTGCTCACTCTCTTCTCTACTGACTGGCACAGATGCAAACACAATTCAGCAGTTATCAACTACCATATTTAGGCTCTAGATTAAAGATCCAACGGAGCTCAACAGAGAATACCCAGGAGCAGACCTGTCACCCTTAGCCATTCTCTCTGGGCATACAGATTATTTGTATCTCATAAAAAGAAGAGGAATATATACTAAATGCAGTACATACATTTTTAATAACATAAAAAAAAAATGACTTGGGGAACTGCATATTATTGCATATTATTCATATAAATCTATAGCACACTCCATTGCGTGGGTATTCCTCCCTGGTGGATATTTCTGAATCAAAGAAATAAATGACAAGTTTTTTGCTTCTATTGATATAAATTATTATGGAAACAGATAGAAAAAAAAGCCTTATCCAAGGTCTACCGGCTGGAGAAATTTGAGTGATTTTGTTGGTGAGGGTTATAAAAGAAAAGAAAAGAATACTGTATATAAGAATTAGGTGTCAGACCTTCTCTTTTATAATAAATGTAGGCTACTCAAAGCAGACTTGAGGCATAGGAAGAGAAATGTCTAACAAATGAATGGTGCTTGTACCGAATGCTTTTGCCATAGGAAATGGGAAAATCTTTGGTTAAATATATTGGGCAGGAAGATGGTAAATAAATACTTGGAAACCTGTTAAAGTGAAGGTAAATAAATACTTGGAAACCTGTTAAAGTGAAGGCTGTTGCAAATGGACCCTTTCTGGGTATTACGTGTCATTTTTCAAGAAAGAGGAGTGAACTGCACACGAACACAGAATAAATAGGTTTTCCCAAATGTAACATCATAGTCTTTATTGAATATACAGCAATCATTCTAAATAATTGGTGAATTCCCCACTACAGTCATTTGATGTGTGAATGCAGAGCTCAGGCGGCATCTGTTAATTCCTTTACATAAATTGTTTTTTGTGGTTGTTTTTTTTCCCTCCCCCCACAATAATATATTTTCAGGCGCTGAAACGAGCAACGTTAAATTTAAGTAATTCATTAAGTTTCATATCTCCTGAAAAGGCCCGTGGGAATGAAGACATGAAAATGCTGTTGATTTGAACTTCTCGGTATTTCTCAACAACTCACAGGAACACAGCTGCGGAGCATCACTATAAAGTCGCATAGTGTTTTCTCTTACTGCTGCTTGATCTAATTAGACGATAGCTAATTAGTGTATACAGTATAATAGGTATATCAATGTGGAGTATAGTTTCCATTTATCTAGTCTTAAAGTTGAGTGAATAAAGAGAGGAAAGGCATATTTTGTGCAATATTAATACCGTAGGGTCTGAGTAATGAGAGATAAACAATGTGATAAGCATTTGATCGTTTAATCAGGCCACCGCAATTAATATTTTTATGGGCATGGAGCTCCCAGGAGAATTGTAGTAAAGTCCTGCACGGGTCCAATAGGAAGGACCCGTGCAGGACCTAAACCCGCTGACCTCTAACCTGACCCGCACCCACCACCCAACACATCCCCCTACCCAGAGCCACTTCCCGACCGGGACCCTATAAGTCAAACTTACCACCCGACCCAGGATCCATAAAACTGGAAGTGACATCATCTCAGAAACCAGAAGTGATGTCACTCCGAGGCACATTCATCCCGAAAGGTACAAAAAAATGTTCCATGTAGCACCCGGGAGGCACCAGTCCCGCACATTTGCCGGGTACCCAGACGGTTACCAGCGGACTACTCGCACAGTCTGGGAATCAGGGATTTTCTACCCACAATCCAACCGCTTTGCGGGTATCCGACCCGGTGCAGGATTCTACATTGTGGCTTTTTTCAGTTGTAAAAACTGGTAAGCAAAGTGTAAATGGGGCATTAGGAAAAGTGTGACTATTTATTTAACTAGGTTAATTAAGACAATAAACTTTTTAATAATACACTTTCTACTTTTTAGAAAAATGTATCTTATAAATTATCTGTAATTTATTTATTTTTTATTCTGCTTTTTTTAAATCTTTTCGATTCTATTCTATTATCTGACAATGAGTTAACCATAATTACTTAATTGTATAATTGAAATGCAAATGTGTCCAATGGAGCGCTCACTCGATAAATAACACCGAACTGTTTGATGGGTAACCGCCCCTGATGAAGTACATATTGTATATGAAACGCGTTGGGCTTATATACCGTATATACTTGAGTATAAGCCGAGTTTTTCAGCCCCCAAAATATGCTGGAAAACGCTACCTCGGCTTATACTCGGGTCAAGCGCGAAAACGGTCGCCGGCGTCTAAGAATAGTCGTCGGCGCCTAAGAATAGTCTCCAAGAATATTCACCGGCATCCAAGAATGGTTGCTGGCATCCAAAAACGAGAAGCCGGCACCTCCAATGGGAGCAGAAACCCTCAATTTTTTTATTGAAAATTACCAGAAGCTGCTGCATTTCTCACCCTAGGCTTATACTCGAGTCAATAAGCTTTCCCAGTTTTTGGAGGTAAAATTAGGTACCTCGGCTTATACTCGGGACGGCTTATACCCGAGTATATACGGTATATATATTTTTTACACAATAAAGTAAAATTAATGTATACCAACTGAGAGGAGTTACAGTATTTTACAAAAATTTGGATTGCGATCAAGAAGCTGCTTTGTACTCCAAGTACAGCCGGGGGTGAAGGTTCGGTGGACCCTAAGTGACACCTGCCTGATATGCGATCTAACATTCGTGATCCTGTAAGAGCAATCTGAGTGCGGGCCGTGCTTAATTTCCTCGCTATACTTCACCATATATGACTTTCTATCTGACAGGCACACTCCGTTGTTTGATCCTGTATCCAATTTCCCTATCTATCCGAATGTGAGTAGCACAGATCAAGCCCACCGTTCTTATTTCTGACGGTATTCTACTATTCGCTCACCTGTACCTGTTTTTGAATGCATTGGAATGATACCCCATCTCTGAAGGAGTTCTGCTTCCATACATAAAGACCAACACAGGCCAGATAAAATGTGGCTTTGAGGGGAAATCCTAGGTAAATGCCATTAAATAGGTTAAGACAAGCAATTCTACAGGAGCAGTTAAATAATATAACCCGAGAGCTGTTAAAGGCTAATTAAACAAAGCAATTAAATGATTTGCAGAATTGGATTCTATATGCAGGAATTACAGAAATGATTAATAAAGCTCAATAGAAAAGGCTATACATGACATTCAGTAATGACCCATCTATCTTCCATGGATTCTTGAGGGATAATTCTTAGTTACGCTGCACCATTTATCTCCCCCTGGTGAGTAGGTTTTCCCAGAGGTTATAAATCCTGTTAGTTTCCCAGCTGATAAATGTGTTTTGAATGCGCTCCTGCTGAGCTGTGAGACAAATGTTTTCAAGTCGGGTTAAGGCCCTTAATATAGTTTAGATGATCTACTCTACATCATAAAATAAATTAACAATCCTTATCACTTTTTTTATTGCGGTTCCTTGAGAAGCATAAGGTCAAGGGCACGTGTTATGTATCCAATGCAGATCCGCTTCTCTCCACTGGATTACAAAGTGCAGACAGAGAGAAGTGCTGGATACATAACATTTGCCTTTGCCCTTAGTATGAAGTCATAGGGGGCATTTTTCTGCCCGTATATTTCAGCCAACAGAGAAGCTGCAAAAACTGCCCCTACCAACTTCTTTTGAATATAATGTGACGTGGCTGAAAACATCAGTACTGGCTCATTCCACCCTAAAAATGTGTAGTAGAGCCTTTTTCATCTGGTGCACAATCTTTTACTTAAAGGAGAAGGAAAGGTTAAAAGTAAGTAAGCTTTATCAGAAAGGTCTATATAAATACACCAGTAAAGCCTCAAAGTAATGCTGCTCTGAGTCCTCTGTCAAAAGAAACAGCACATTTCTTTCCTTCTATTGTGTACTCATGGGCTTCTGTATCAGACTTCCTGTTTTCAGCTTAAACCTCCAGGGCTAGGGCTTGAGCATGCTCAGTTTGCTCTTCTCTCCCTCCTCCCCTCCCTGCTGTAATCTGAGCCCAGAGCTGTGAGTGAGCAGGGAGAGACTCAGGCAGGAAGTGATGTCAAACCAAGCTAATATGGCAGTTGCTGCCCTAAGCAAACAGTAAGAGTTCTAGAGCTGTTTACTCAGGTATAGTAAAACATTCTACAGAATAAATATAACATTCCAGCTAACAATACTGTGGCTAATCTATAGGCAATAAACTGCCACGGTAGCTTTTCTTCTCCTTTAAACACTGCTTTTTTCATCTTACTGCTCTTCAGGGTTGTGATGTCTAAATTGAATATTGTGTTGGGATTAATATCAGAAGGTTTTTGTTCATGAACAGTCCGGCCATTGTTATACCCCGACCATGTCCAAATGTGTTAAAGGGTGGACCTCAAAATTCTGAAAACCACTCGAAAACAACTCTAGAAGGTGCAGATGGTGTGCTGCTACAAGAGTATATATTCACAAGAACAATCTAAATGAAAACCCTCCACTCTGCAATAAACACACAATGTAAATTATATGTTAATGTGCTCCAATAATGGGAGGTACATTTCCAATACCTTTAAGCTTATGTGTGAGCATCCAATGACCATATTAAACTTCCATCAGGGACCAGTTATCCAGCTATTCAATGAGACGGAAGTGCATGTCAGACCATGGAAGTTGGAGAAGATTATTAGGAGAAGGTGATGGAGAACAGAAGAGAAAAGCTGCTAATTACAGGAGATGGTCAGCACGGTTTTATTTTGACCAAACATACGTCTGGACTGAATTCACTAACCTTCACCATTATGAGTCATTTTGCAGTGCTACTAGTCCAGTATATATATTTATATATATATATATATATACAGTGTCGGATTGGCACGGGCCAGACCCCCTCTCCTGTTGCTCGGTTTTTTTTTTTCTTTCTTTTTTAAAAACGATCTTCGCGACGCGCATTCGCGCCGATGGGGCATCTGCGCCCCAAGGGGATGGTGCACAGCAGAGCGCAGCACCGCACGGTGCGCACAGGGGGACGGGGGGGCCTGTAGGGGGCCCTGGACTGCAGTCCCGGTGGGCCCCGGGCCCCCCAGTCCGACCCTGTATATATATATATATTTTATGTACAACAATATTCAGAACCAAAAAAAAAGGAGGAGAAATCATGGGGTCTCTTATAAAACCAGAACAATACAGAATTTTCCAATCTTTGTGGGTCCTGTAGTAGAGGACAGCTGTTCACTACCGGCATAAGGGGACTGTTTCACCCCCAATGACTTTACATAGAGTAAAGAGAATAGCAGAGAGGTTATTAGATAAATACCAATACACACGGGGGAAGCAGTTGAGTGAGGGGATCCTAAATCAACAACACAGTTCAGATTGGAGATTAAAAAGAGAGCGAGGTATGAAGGACAGTCTAGTTAATTCCGCCTGTTCATCGATCAAAATCTTTATGAATTAATTTGCCCTCTGTCAGTCAGAAGGGCAGACAGAACCTAATGAATAGTGTAGAATCAGCAAGAGCTGCTCATGAATACACAGCAATTACTGCTTAATTATTTGTTAACTCACATGACACGTTCCGGCAAGTGGACTGAAAGAAACTCGTAGAAGCTGCACTTTTTTTTTGTTTTCCCTATTATGAATTATTTATCTGAGGGACAAATAATGTGTTAAATTGATTTTTACTGATGCGTGATACTTTTAATTACCCAAAGCTGCTATTCATTTAAAACACTATTATGAGTAGTGATGAGGGAAATGTTTTGCCAAGTTTCACCTGGAAATTACGCCCGTAGTGCACCTATTCACTATTCAACCTGTGGTGGGCTCTTAATGATGCTGAAATTCTGGGGAAAAAACACTGCATTGTGGGAAGAAAATATGGAGATATGTCTTAGTAAACTGCACGTTGCACAACAGTCATAAAAGATTCCTAAAGATTCCTTAAAGGGCGAAGTGACTAACTTCGCCGATTTCCAAATGGGCGCAGGCGTCACTTCGCTAGCAAAGGAGATAGACACCAGTGTTGCTTCACACTCGAACGCCAGGTGAATTTTCGTTCTGTCGAACAGATGAAACTACGCAAATTCAGTAAGATGCGGATTTTACTGAACATTCGCCAGATTTGCATTCGCCAGCTCATACCAGGCGAAGTGCAATAGTGCGGAGTGTATAGATCTTCCTCAATTTGTAGTACAAAAAGTCGCAAAACCGCTGGCGTCTTTTCCTTGATAGCCTGCAAAGGTTTGTAATATTTTTTTGGGGTACCCTGGTTCCCCCCTCAATTTTCTAACATATGGAACATAAACTATACAGTGGGCTCATGTGTAGGGCAATATAACAACTCTATTGTCTTTATTAAGGTTCCCTGGACTTGTGTAATTTAATGTATTTGCTGCGACATATACGTCCATTCAACTTTATCATTTCCCGCCATATGCAAATTAGGCAACGCTAGTGCATCTTCGCTTCATTACCGAAGTAACGATAATTCAGCAGAGTTCCGTGCCCTGGACGGGAATTGGCGTTGTCCTAGAAAATTTACACCTGGCGAAATGTTGTGACGAATTTTTGCCGGTTAGAGAATTTGCCCCTATATTTCTACATGTAAAACAGCAATTATCACACCCATGGAAATACATTTTTTTGCTTTTCTAAAAGCAGGTTCTTCATTACTGAGGGTCAACATAGACATTTAGCGATATCAGTATCTATAAAATTATCTTAAGGAACTGACCTTTACACAAACGCTTTTTTATTTTGGGTGAACTCATTCTATCTGCTGAACTTGATTTAAATGATTATGCCAGGCCACCCGCAACATTACCAGCATATCAGAGTAATTTAGCAGACACTGCTTTTGTATTGTTGCACAATTCGCCAAGGAAAAAACGCATATGTTCATTTATGTGTTAAAAAACACTATCTATCCTCCCGAGATAACGGATGTCATCACGGAGCTGAAAACTCTATGTACAAATGAAGCTATTGCTTTTAAATTTGATAGCGTGAGGAATCGTACGAATTTTTTGTCAAAATGGAAAATTTTCATGAATAACTTTTCTCAAACTGATAGATCCAAACTTGACTCAATTCTTTATTCACCATAGATCCATGACATTAAAATTATATGACACTAGCTAGTACTATTACGAAAATAATAAGATCTAGATTAGGACTACATTTTAGACAATAGTCCTACAATATCCATTTTCACTATAGTTTGCACTTGTTGTACTAGAAATTTGATCTATTTTTTTTTTTTTTTTTTAATGAATATATTAGAATGCTTGTATTAATTACCTTATTAATTATGCATTTGTTTTGCGTGTATTTTTGTTGTTATGGTACATTTATGTCATTGATGTAACTATTTATTTATAAAAGAATAAAAAAACAAAACAAAAAACAAAAAAACAAAAACACTATCAAAGAGTGAAGTTAATAGTGAAGTTCCGCCACTAGAGTGAAATTCTGCCACTCTCCATTCATTTCTATGGGATTTTTATAGGCGTATTTATCAAAGGGTGAACTTTCATTTTTCGCAATGATAAATACGCCTTTCAAAATCCCATAGAAATGAATTGAGAGCTCCGGAATTTCACTCTAGTGGCGGAACTTCACTCTTTGATAAATTTACCCCTAAGAGCACAGGTTTGATTTATTAAGGAAGAACATTTTTGAAACCAATCGCCTTGCAAACACTTCTCAACCGTGGTAAAGATGAGGCCATTTGCATTATATCAACTCAGCATAAGAATGCAGAGGCGATAATTATTCACAGCTAATGACTTTAATCAGGTCAAAACGAATTTAATGGACAAGTATTATATTCATGCTCTGGACTTATACATATGAATTAAGAGCATATGGGTTTCCAAAAGGAAAATAAGCCGATTTATGGAGCGCGGACAAAAGCTCTTGTTAGTTAAAGCTCTTTATTCTTTTAATAAACAGGGTGATTTATGGTCTCCAGAGATGAATTTTCTGCCTAGAGGTAGCAGAGGAGAGAGGGGAGGAGGGGAGGTGGAGGATACCCAGTGTGTACGCTGCCCTCTACCCAAGGAAAATCGAGGTCGGTGCATCTGAAAACAAACAAGAAGGTGTGCCAGAGTGCCGAGTACTTAAAGCTAATAAATGCCCAGCTCAGAAAATTATTTGTCACTGCGCAATCCTTAAAAGCCAGCGGGAGAGCTTTCCAAATTTGAAAAAAAAGCATTGATTCAAAGAGGAGAGGATAAAATAAAAGTATTAAAAAAAACAACAAAGAGAGAATGAAGGGAAAGCGAAAGGAAGTCATTAGAGGAGATAGTCTCATGCGGCTCTTAAACTGGAGAGAATTTCGTATTAATTTATGAAGATAAAGTGCTATTATATATATATATATATATATATATATATATATATATATATATATATATATATATATATATATATACTTTTTTCATCCAAATTAGCAAAGACTAACATTTTCCTCCTGCCAAGAGATACATATAGTTGTCTGTCTGGCTCCACAAACGAATAAGAAAATATTGCCTTTGCTTTTCTTACATATTTCTGTTGCCCATATTTACTTTGCATCGTATAGTCCAATAAATCAGAATGGGACAGTATGTTTTGTAATGTAAAAAAAATGTAATGGGTGGTATAATAAGCATGCGTCATTTTCAAGTTTACGAATTAACCATCGCTTATTGAGAGTTTATCAAATTTGTTGCACCAGAAATTATGTGCATGGTGCCCCATTTTGCACTGATTTTTAAAAATAAAATCTTGATTTCATTCTTAGAGGAATAGTTGATATGTTTGTAGGTACCCTGAGGTTTAGATATGTTTACTCAGGCAGTTTCCCCTGTGTTTGGACACCTAAGTGGTCCTTTGATTCACCCAAGGAGCTGTCTCTCTTCCTAGGCCCATAGTAGTTCAAGGTTTGCCCAATTGGTGGGTGTGAGAGGGAGGCTCAGGGAAGCTAGTGAGCAGTCCTTCGCTCCAACAAGGAGGAATAGTGGGGGTTAGGACCATGTGGTGTATGTAGACCACTAGTGCATATAGGACCATATAGGGTTTCAAGATACCAGGCTGAGTATCTCTCAGGGAGGAATTGCTTCGGAAGTAATAGCAAGTGAAGCTCTTGAGGTGCTTATAATAGTCAGCAAAATGTATTAAATCAACATTGCCATTCTACCCAAAGGACATTTCCCAAGACCAAGGCACAAATACAGCCACTCCCACAAATTCAAGGGAAAATCAAGTGATTAAGATTCCGAAATCATGAATATCCCTTTTTAAGAATAATTAGCTCAGTTATATGAGTTAAATTACCTAGACTAGGGTGAAAAAAAGATTACATATTTATAATGAATAAGCAAAGAGAGGTTGGAGGACCTTCTCATCCAAAGCAGAAATATGGCAGTTGAGTAATGGGGTAATTCCCGTTTACAAAGAAAAGTCATAGGTACATGACAAGGTCAAGCCCTGAGTGAATTAATGATCAACATTCTAGACCTCAGCCTGGAAGAGAACAAAGTACAAAAAAAGCAGATATTTGGTACCTGGAATAGGCCTAATAGACATAGAGATAGTCAAAACTTGTGTTACTACTAACTACTATTAAAATGTATTAATTACTGTTCTGATTAATAAGCTGTAATTGCCTAGCTGTAAGCGGCAAGGTCTCTTTCATTTGTATTCTTCTAACATACTTTTTTTTTTGGTTGGATTCTGACCTTAAAGGGTAGAAAAAGACACTGATGAATAAAGGAAACTCTATAAATAGTAGAAATCACAATGGCTTTCCCTTTCATGAAAGAGTTTATTCTGGAAATAATGAAAAACGTGAATTGATTTCTACCATTTTCCTCAAAATCTCCTGAATGAAACTTCTAGAATTTGGTTAATAAAATCACAGGGAAATAGGAGTGGGTTCTGTTACAGTGTCAGTCCCAGGGAGAGATGCTGCTGCTGCTGCTTGAAAAGCGCTCCCCAAAGGTAATGGATGTCAGTGGTGCCGCAACATACACAATGCAATTTATCTCCTGACAGCTGGCTAACGAGAGGTTCCCCTTCTACCTGTGCCTCCCTCCTCTTGGCTTTAACTCGTTTTCTCCTTTCTCAGGCCTCTTTATCTTACCATAGCTGCTTCTTCTTCTTTCACACTTTCTACAATGCTCTCAAAAACACTTCTACTGCTCTAAAGAGGACAAACTGATCAACAAATACAAATCACAAATCAGTGTTTGGGCTTTTAGGGTCAGGGCACACGCTCTGATTTGGGGAGATTAGTCGCCCCGCGATAAATCTCCTCTTCTTCGGGTAGACTAATCTCCACAAACTGCCTCCCGCCAGCTAGAATGTAAATCTCCGGCGGGAGCCGGATCGATATTTTCTGGTCGTTTGAAGTTTCCTAGTGAGGCAACTTCGTAAAACAGATCGCTGGCCTGAGCAGGCAGGCAGGGTAAAGTGGAACCTAGAGGTCAGGTCTAGTAAGGATAGGCTACTCACCTTAAAGGAGAAGGAAAGTCTTTCTCCACTTAGGAGGCTCCTACGGGGAGTGTGAGTGGGATTAAGATCCCGGGTATTAATTGGCCAGAGTTGGGACTAAGTGTACAGACCTAGGGTTTCCCCTGGGTTCCACTTAGGGTAGAGGCTGAAAGCTGAGTGTACCTTCATTGCTGCGGTGTATGTTCTTTTCCTTGCGGAGACTAATACTGACCATTGGTGCTTGGTTAAGTTACAAGAACCACTGGCCCCCAATTATTGTACACTGCACATATTTACAGTTTTACTACACCCTGCCTCCACACCGTTGCGAGGGCTTACCCCCTGAGAATTAAGGCCTCATCCGGAGCAAAGTATTTGGGTAAAGCTTATAGTTAGAGACCGGTGCCACTCAATTTATTGTAGCATTACATATACATATAGCGAGCTTCTTGTTACCTTTAAAAGAATTCAAGTTGACATTAATGGGAAATTGGTGCAGTATTAAACTTCTGTGCTACATACTTATATGATGTAGACATGTGAAGGATGTGAATGAGGACACTCATTAATTCTGCAGGTTTCTCTCCTGCAGCTAAAAGCCTCCTCCTCGTTTCCCCAAACAGCACTCTTGCATTCTGTAAGTGCTTAGCGCTTCCTCTTAAAAGCTCTTCATGCCTTTTTAGATTTTTTTTTAATTAAGCTTTTAGTAAAAATGGAAGGAACCTATGAGGTTTGGAAGTTCCCATATATCATCTATACATAAAATTGATCCTTCGTGAAATCAGAGCGGTCAGTCACAACCTTTAAATGTAGGACAAATAATGCAAGCAGCCCATTACCATTTCTATTGCGATCACACTACCTACCATGCAGAAGAAAGTGAATCCCAAAGGTCCCCAAATTAAGATTCCGCATTTTCTCCTCATATTTGCTCCACCTAATGACGAATGACTGTAACTGGAGGTGGATTTGGAATTGGAATAAGGTTTCCAAGATCAATACATAATAATAATAATAATAATAATAATAAAAACAGCTTTAGCCAGTATTAAGGCATGGTCTTACCTTCAGTGTCCTTTTCTTAACCTGTTTTGAACCTGAAGCATTAATGTGATTTACCTGCATTGACGATGGCATCAACTTCCAGTTTTGTTATGTCTCCCCTAAAAAGGGATATTTTGTCATCCAGAGCTTTGTTCTTGGGATACTTCCCCTCCTCCGGTTGTTTGATGTTCGCTTCTATAGGGTAAAGAAAATACTGTATTATGATGGGTCACAAACCACCAAAACCCCCTGAGGCCAAGCTATAAAGTAACTTCTTTTTACAAGCCTCACAATAATTGTTTATAATTTGATAATTTCAGAAGCATTAAAAAATTGGGATATATGGTTCAAAAGGGTGTTAGTGTTCAGTGTCGAATTTTGGTCAAAACTCAAAAATTCGAGTTGGGAATAATCCAAATTCGAGATGTGTCATACCTGGATCCTGGGAACAATTTGAATTCGATTATTCGCCACCTAAAACCTGCCAAGTTCATGTGAAAGTCAATGGCAGAGGTCCAGTGACCCATTTGAAGATGTTAATAGCCTTCATGACATTTGAGTTGTTTTTCGGAAAAAAACTCGATTCGAGTTTAGTCGGATTTGATTCTGGGTCTGCAATATTCGTTCGAGTTTGAGCTATTCCAGTTTTTTGCCAAATAAGATAGTAGTCAAATTTCAAGGTCATCCGAGTTCATTCAAATGAAAAAAAACTAACATTCGACCTTTGATAAATCTGCACCATACTTATCAACTTACACACCACAAATGCTATATTTTATTCAACTATTTTCTAGTTTTTACCATTTCCTTAAATTGAAAGTGTTTCTTCACCTAAAATTATATTTTGTATAGTGAAAGACTGTGTAATTCTAAACAACTTTTCCATTTATATATATTTATTACAAATTTCTAATGATTTGAAAGTTTAAATCTGTCTGCTTACATTTTCTGTACTCCTGAAACAATACTGCAAGCCTGCTAATAAAAGGCGATTAAACAACCTGAGGAAGACTTGGCTCTTGTTAGAATGTTTTAAGAATTAAGGTAGCCATAGACGCAGCAATATTCGGTGTATCTATGGCGGGAGATGAGCCAATCAATATCAGTAGAAGACTTGGATATCGGTAGGCTCGTTGATCGTGCTGGCCGGAAAATTTTGATTTGGCGCCTTTGAAGGCTCATGAACGTCGGCCATTGTTAGAACTGAATCGTCAGAAACAGGTAGAATTCTATTGTTTCTATCAGAATATCTGACAATTCTGCTCTAAAAGTTAGGGGCAAATTTACCTAGGGGCAAATATCGAATATCGAAGTCGAAGGATTTTGCGCAATTCGTTCAATTGAATGATCGAAGGAATAATTGTTCGATCGAACGATTAAATCCTTCGAATCTAACGATTCGAAGGATTTTAATCCATCGATCGAAGGATTATCCTTCGATCAGAAAATTGTTTGGAAGCCTTTGGGACCTTCCCCATAGGCTAACATTGGCCTCGGTAGGTTTTAGGTGGCAAACTAGGGGGTCAAAGTATTTTTTAAAGAGACAGTACTTCGACTATCGAATGGTTGAATAGTCGAACGATTTTTAGTTCGAATCGTTCGAATTGAAGTCGAAGGTCGAAGTAGCCCATTTGATGGTCGAAGTAGCCAAAAAAAACATTCGAAATTCGAACTATTTTTCCTCTATTCCTTCACTCGAACTAAGTAAATGGGCCCCTTAGTATTTTTTTTTTAACAATACGCTTTATTGAATAACAATGATTCATGTTATAACATTGACATTTCTCTAAGTTCAATTCCCTCGTTTGTACATTATTAGGAATGAAGTCTGCAAGGATGGAATCCAATATGTCTTCATGTTAATAATTGTTCATTTTATCAATTATTGCAATCATTGTACATATACTTATAACTGTGACAGCTATCAACTTTTTGTTTGTTTTTTAAAATTTATTAAACATTAACAACAAAATATGCAGTTTCTGTACAAAATTAAATATACTATTCTTATATCTTTTATGATGTCTAAGTCCTTTTTAAAGAGCTTGAGTATTCTGGGGGAGCCAGTTGGTTTGGCGTTGGGAATTTTATTTTTTATTTTTTTGCTATGGGTACACACACTTTACTTCAGTGCACATAGTGATTTGGGAGTCAAAGTGCCATGTCCAGCCAAGGTGACCATACTTTTAGGTATTCATCTGGGCATCCTCTTCTAGTGTAGAGTACTTTGTATAGGGGTAGGGCTAGGATTTCCATAGGGAGTTCTTGGGTGGATTTGAATCTTTCCATTTGGTAGCGATACATTTTTTGGCATAGGCTAATAGTATAAAAATGAGAGTTCTTCCGGCTCTTGTTGGAGCTAGATCTTGTACCTGATTGAGCACTGTTACCCGAGGCTCCAGTGGTATCGAGAGGTCCATTGTTAGAGAAATTAATTCTATTATGGAGGACCAGAATTGGGCTAGTTTGGGGCAAGTCCATACCATGTGAAAGAAGTGTGCCGGGGATTGGTGGCATCTAGGGCATTCATTCACATATATAGGGGAAATCCTGTGGAATCTGTTTGGAGTGATATAAGCCCACTGCCGAAACTAGATCATGAAGTATTGAGTCCAACATGTCTACTAACGTATTTGACTTCAATTACATTTACAAAAGGTTTTGAAACAGTTTTAAATTGTAAATGGCAATATTTTGGAGAATTGCTTAGAATTATACTTTCTACCATTATGCAAAGAAAATCATCTTTTGGTGGAGAACCCCTTTAAAGGTCACCCAATTATGGAACTAGGGTTCCATGCAACCGGTCCCCCCACCCCTATTCGGGACGCAATATTTATGCTGGATTGGCTCTGATGCAATCATCCAACAGGGCATGGGGGGGGAGCGGACCCAGAAGCAATTGCACCCCAAGTAGTTCCGCCCCTGAGGCCATCTATCACATAGTAAGGTGTGGACTAAACGATTGGATCACACTGACGGGGATACAGACCAATGGCATTTTCAAACCTGCCTTGATTGATTAGCAGATAAGCTGCTGATTCTATCCCTTACAATTTGATGCATTAGTTGAAATAATTTTCAGCCGGTTTCAGCCCATACTGAACAGGTTCCTCAAGTGTGTAACAATGTAACCGCCGCAGTATGATTTATTATTTGCTGGTATTTGATGCGGCTCAAAAAATTTATCAAGTTGGTTGGTGACCTTGTTTAGAGATTCACCGAGAGGGAGGAATTATGACACAATTATTTTTAAAACACAAATTATAGAAACACAGCAAATAAAATAAAAAATGGGTTATAGAAATAAACTGAAAATGTTATGATTTTAGCTATAGATTTTAGAGATAATATTTTTCACAAAGGTAAACAAACACTTTTTGCAAATATGTACATGAAAACATTGCTGGTGATTTTTTCCCCCATAATTTTTTACATTTTGGCAAAAAGAAGTTGTTTAGCCTTTCACAGGAAATTCAAAGCTTCCATCAAGTCTATGATGTAGATCCAAGTTCATAAATATTAAAAAAAAAAAAGTGAAGAATCTAGAAAAATTTGAACAGTTATATTTCATTGCGGACTCACTTTTGGCAGTGTCTTTCCAAACAGGTATTTCCTTCAATTTGATAAAATCTTTCACGCTGTAATGGTCCCTCTTTTGCTTGTTGTTTAGGCCCTTTAAGTAACCTGTATAGGAAATTAAAACAGAAATTGTTGTAGATGCTGTATTTTGTATACTAAACATAAACATGAACTGACTGCACCACAAGCCTAATCAAACAAATGATTTATGCTTTCAAAGTTGGCCACAGGGGGTCACCATCTTGTAACTTTGTTATACATCTTTGCAAGACCAAGACTGTGCACATGCTCAGTGTGATCTGGGCTGCTTAGGGATCAATCATACTTATGAACAGCAGGGGGAGCCCCCACCTTACTTCCCAGCCATGCAGAACTCAAGCAGCTTTGTTTGTTTCCTTCTAGAGCAGTCGGCGACTTTGTAGAGATTTGTATTGGATTTTATTTTTGCCTTTACATCCCCTTTACTGTTTCCAACTCCAGCTGTAGGGACAAAGATCATGGAGCCAGATTTAAACAGATAAACTGGCATTCTATTTGGAGGATTATTTTGCTGCAGCCACTGGCAGAGTTGGAGAAAGTTTCTATTAATATAAAAACTATAAAATCAACATTAGATTACATGATAACACAGGATCCAGTGCAGTCTGTATATTCTGATTATTAATCAGTCTTGCTGTATCGGCTTCTGGCAGATATTATTTGAATTGTGCTGTTTTGATCATTTAAGACGATCCCTAAGCAGCCCAGACCACACTGAGCATGTGCACAGTCTTGGTCTTGCAAAGATGTATAACAAAGTTACAAGATGGTGACCCCCTGTGGCCAACTTTGAAAGCATAAATCATTTGTTTGATTAGGCTTGTGGTGCAGTAAGTTCATGTTTATGTTTAGTATACAAAATACAGCATTTCTAGCCTTATTCTATTTTACACTTTACTTCCCTTTTAAAGGGCCTATTGACCTTCATTAGCAAAACTGTAATAACACATAAAATATCTTCAAACTTTCATAACCTGGACATGGTAATTAGGGGGTGTGGCCATAACATTGGGTTGGACAAAAAAAAATTGCATGGCAGATTTTGTCCCTCTTTCCATTTTTCCAAAGTTGGGAGGTATGCTGTTCATATTTTGTTGCAGGTATGGGACCTGTTATCTAGAATGCTTGGGACCTGGGGTTTCCGGATAACAGATCCCATACCTGTGTTTGCTTTTGAAATAACGAAACATGATAGATCATAAGTGCAAATTTGAGCACAATGGCCGTGTGTTTTCCCCAGAATTACAGCATTGTTGCAACTGCCAGGGAAAATGTGCCGCAACTACAACACAATTGTATTCACCATTCACATTCATCGGGATAAGAAAAAAATAGCTTCAACTGGAGTGAACTAAGAAACCTTGTACCAATGAAGTAAACAGACATGAGAACAGCAGCAGCAGTTTTATTTGTTTAAATATTTTACAGGCGCATCCATAGGTGATGTGGAACTATACACTGTACTGTGAAGGACCCCTAGTGGCTGTTACACATATTGCAACTGGCAAGTTCAAATCTCAACAACGCTGAGAGTTTCCAACCTACAACTGCATGGAGCAAACCTTTACTTTGTCACCCAAGTTAGAGCATAAACTTTCCTGATTATAATGGTTATGAATTGTGGCAAAGGGGCTTTTAAAAGATGCCATAGATAGTCGTTATTTTTTGGCCTATGGGGGGCTGTCTGGGCTGTTGTGTAGTTACAATGCCAGGGCCTATATGGAATCCCATTCCAAATCGGTGTATAGGCCATTGTATCAAGTTGATTTCACCCCCCAAAAATGTAGGGTGCCTAATTAAATGGGTAAGAGGTTCCATTGTTAGGGCTCGTACAAATGAGCACGTAAAGGAGAAGGACATGCACTCTGTACTCGGGGTGTCAAAAGTTAGGTATGGGATCTGTTATCCAGAAAGCTCTGAATTATGAAAAGGATCGCTCCCACTGACACCATTTTATCCAAATAATCAAAGTTTTTTTAAATGATTTCCTTTTTCTGTGTAATAATAAAACAGTCGCTTGTACTTGATCCCAACTAAGATATAATTAATCCTTATTGGAAGCAAAACCAGCCTATTGGGTTTATTTCATGTTTATATGATTTTCTAGTAGACTTAAGGTATCAAGATCCACATTACAGAAAGATCCGTTATCTGGAAAACGCCAGGTCCCGAGCATTACTGGATAACAGGTCCCATACCTGTAATAATAAAACAGTCGCTTGTACTTGATCCCAACTAAGATATAATTAATCCTTATTGGAGGCAAAACCAGCCTATTGGGTTTATTTCATGTTTATATGATTTTCTAGTAGACTTAAGGTACGAAGATCCAAATTACGGAAAGATTCCATATCCGGAAAGCTTCAGGTCCCGAGCATTCTGGATAACAGGTCCCATAGCTGGACTTACCTTCCACCCTGGGCCAGTGCTCCTATCAGGAGAAAACTGCACTAGTCTGGGGTTATTTCCAGCGAGCACCACGGAGTGATCGGCTCCTTCTTCCTTCCCATGGGAGCGAATGCGCAGTAAAGTGAAAAGTTGATCTTTAATGAAGAAGTCGACTATTTGGTTCTACTGCGCATGCGTCTGCCCTGGGAAATTTGAAGAAAGAAGAAGAAAGAAGCCGATCACTCCGTGGTGCTCACTGGAAGAAACCCCAGACCAGTGCAGTTTTCTGCTGATAGGAGCACCGGCCTGGGGTGGGAGGTAAGTGTATATATAATCTCTTGGGGGTTCCTAAATTTTGGCACCCCCAATTAAATATGCCTTTCTTTTAAAGGGGAACGATCGCAAAAATGAAAATTTTATATAAGCTTCAGCATACTGAAAATCTTTTAAAATACAATCAATTAAATATTCTGCATTGTTTCTGAAATAATCAAGTTTATCTTCACTATTCCTCTCTCAGCATCTGTTTCTCTTCATTCTGTCTTCATGCGGCAGTTGGGTGTCAGATATTAATTGACAGATCCAATATATCTTATAAGGGGGCTCCTTTTACCTAGAAGATGTATTAGAGCTCACTCTATTAAACACACCAGACATCATGTCTCTCTACATGCAGAATTTGTGCAAAAAGGCAGTTATTTTGTTAGATTTTGTTTGTACTGGAATCAGTTATTTGAGTGAGCTCTAATACATATGCTAGGAGGTTGGGTGTCAGATATTAATTGACAGTTAGATCCAATATATCTTATAGGGGGGCTCCTTTTGCCTAGAAGATGTATTAGAGGTCACTCTATTAAACTCACCAGACATCATGTCTCTCTACATGCAGGATTTGTACAAAAGGCAGTTATTTTTTTACATTTTGTTTGTACTGGAATCCGTTATTTGAGTTAGAGTCCTGCAGCGGGTCAGTACCATGCAGCAGTTGGGTGTCAGATATTCATTGACAGTTAGATCCAATATATCTTATAGGGGGGGCTCCTTTTGCCTAGAAGATGTATTAGAGCTCACTCTATTAAACTCACCAGACATCATGTCTCTCTACATGCAGGATTTGTGCAAAAGGCAGTTATTTTGTTACATTTTGTTTGTACTGGAATCAGTTATTTGAGTTAGAGTCGGGTACCCGCGGGTTACTCACAAAAAAAAGGGCACCCTGCAGAATGAGGGGAGGATTTTCAGGTGCGGGTATAGATGCAGGACTGTGGGTCGCGGGTCAGGTTGCGGATCTCATCTAAATTTCTTATCTTATGCAATATTGTCTATATTTTACTCCTTTTAAAGTTTTACAAAACGGGTTTCTGTCCCCGCCCACTTTTGATTATGTCACTTCCAGTTTGCAGCCACATCACTTCCTGTTTGATGGTGGTCGGCGGGTTGCGGATAAGGCAATTGCAGGTCCAGGTCTGGTAGCAGATCAAGGTGGGTAAATATCTGGGTCGCTGGTTGGGTCCGGGGTTTAGAAATTGGTTCTGCGCAGGACTCTAATTTGAGTGAGCTCTAATACATCTTCTAGGCAAAAGGAGCCCCCCTATAAGATATATTGGATGTAACTGTCAGTGAATATCTGACACCCAACTACTGAATGAAGAGAGAATGAAGAGAAACAGATGCTGAGAGAGGAATAGTGAACATAAACTTGATTATTTCAGAAATGATACAGAATATTTAATTGATTGTATTTAGAAAGTTTCTTATTTCAGTATGATGAATCTTATATTACATTTTCTTGCAAGTTCCCCTTTAATAGCATAGACAAATAAAAGTATATTACTGTACTACATAGAATGTAATAATATAATGGAACAGGTTAAAATATCTCTTTCTTACTCACTTTTTGCCTCTTTCCAGCAGGTGGTAGGTGAATTCAAGTCAATTTTGCCACTGGAAGCCATTGAGGAATAAAGCTTAGGGCCAGGTGAGCAAGAGAAGAAAGCGCAGTGCAGCAATGACGTAAAGCGATGACTTGGGGCACCTGTAAAAGGAGAATTGCCTCTGGGCGTGGCAAAAGGTGTGAACTTCTGGGAAAGCGTGCGAAAAGTTAGTGGGCGTGGTCTGGAGAAGGATCGGTCCTTTAAGTGGGCGTTACCACAGAGCCCCGAGTATTGCCGAGCTCGCTGGTTGGATGCCGAGATGACGGCGGGAGCAACACGGGCGCGGAATTGACGTGAGAAAGGAGTGGGCTTGTTGTCGTTTGAGTTAACTGTTCTGATAACCTTCCTCCCGTGTCCGAACGCTGACAAGTTGTGACCTGAGCCTCTGAGCAGAACGGAAAGCCGCTGCATGTTTCTATATTTAGTCAACTTTCTCCTGGTTATTATTAGCGCTGACCAATTCCTCGCCCATATAAGTGCGGAGTGAGGGAGTCAGATGTGCGGACGCGCTGCGGAAGTGGAACGCATGTGCGTTTCAAGCCTCGTTTCACCTGTACAGGCTTCCCACCAATAGCGTGTGTTTGTTGTAAAATGGGCTGTTTACATTGGTTGATGAATGTCAGTCTATAATAAGTTGCTTATTTGCCTTCTGCTTTGCCCCTTTTCAGCATTAATACAGGGGCACCGACCCCAGCAGTCTATAACATTATTGCTTTCTATTTTTTTTTTATTACTTACCTTTGTATTCAGGCTGTCTCCTATTCATTCCAGGCTATCAATCAAACCATTGCCCGGTTTCTAGGGTAATTTGGACCCTAGCAACCAGACAGCTGCTGAAGTTTCAAACTGGAGAGCTTCTAAACAAAAAGCTAAATCATTAAAAAAAAGAGCAATTGCAAATATTCTCACATTATCACTCTCTACATTATAATTAAAGGCGTTGTTCACCTTTAAATTAACTTTAAGTATAATGTAGAGAGGGATATTCTGAGACCATTTGCAATTGGTTTTCATTTTTTATTATTTGTAGTTTTTGACTTATTTAGCTTTTTATTCAGCAGCTCTCCAGTTTGTAATTTCTGTAATCTGGTTGCTATGGTCCAAATTATCCTAGCAACCAGGCACTAATTTGATAAGAGACTGGAATATGAATAGGAGAGGTTCTGGATAAAAAGTAGCAATCACAATACATTTATAGCCTTACAGAGCATTTGTTTATTCGGTGGGGTCAGTGACCCTCATTTGAAAGCTGGAAAGAGTCAGAGGAAGAAGGCACATAATTTAAAAACTATATAAAATAATGAATGAAGGCCAATTGAAAAGTTGCTTAGAATAGACCATTCTATAACATACTCAAAGATCATTTAAAGATGAACCCCCCCCCCCTTTAAGCAGGTTTTAGAAAAAGCACATATTCACATGGCTAGACACGTGTCCCTGTACCCTGTGTGTGGAGCAGTCGTTGAACCACAACCTACAACAAGGAGGTGGATACAATGTGTATGAGGGTCACGTGGTACAGTGCAGCTTCCTACAATCGAACACATTGTAGTGGGAAGTGACATTACTATTCCGCAATGAAACGAGTGGAGTCTGAAACCAATCAGAACCCTTAGCCCTCGATGCAACCAATCAGTGTGGCGGCAGCTTCCAGAATTCTCCAGCCAATGTCTCCTCATCCGTGAGCCTTACAGCCAGCCAATCCGCTGCTGAAGCAGAGAATGGGCGGGATAATCTCGGTGGGAGCGTCTGCAAGGGGCGTGGCCAAGTGATGGATAACAGCATTGACCTGTCAGCGAAGGGCGCTTAAAATTCTCGACAAATAGTTGAAGACTTGGTAGGAGGGACTCGAACTGTCATCGTTTAGTAGGTTCGAGAAGACGCGTGGGGAGGTCGGAATCAGAGGGCTGCAATGGAGGCGGTAAGGGGCAATTGTTAGTTAAGAGTGATCGGTGTGATACAAGGGGCAGCCTGCAGATCACTGGCGTCGCCTAAATGTACAAGTTCGGCTTCCGTAGTTGCTGGGGATTTGCTTATCAGCTCGTGGCTCAGTCCTGGAGTGATCAGTCTGGCCTGTGTGTGATGATATAACCTTCCTATCGCTTTGTAACTGCATTTAATTGTATTCAATGTAATAGCTCTTGCTGAACTACTACTTTATTGTACAATATCTAACTCCACTGACTCTGTAGCATCAGCCCTGACGTCACAGTCTCTCTGGGTCATACCATGTCACTGTCTCTTTGGGTCATATCATGTCACTGTCTCTTTGGGTCATACCATGTCACTGTCTCTTTGGGTCATACCATGTCACTGTCTCTTTGGGTCATACCATGTCACTGTCTCTTTGGGTCATACCATGTCACTGTCTCTTTGGGTCATACCATATCACTGTCTCTTTGGGTCATACCATGTCACAGTCTCTTTTGTCTCTTTGGGTCATACCATGTCACTGTCTCTTTGGGTCATACCATGTCACAGTCTCTTTTGTCTCTTTGGGTCATACCATGTCACTGTCTCTTTGGGTCATACCATGTCACTGTCTCTTTGGGTCATACCATGTCACAGTCTCTTTGGGTCATACCATGTCACTGTCTCTTTGGGTCATACCATGTCACTGTCTCTTTGGGTCATACCATGTCACTGTCTCTTTGGGTCATACCATGGATAAACAATTGCAGCAGCACTCCGATGTTTGAAAAAACTTTTTTATTCGTGCAACAACGGCAACGTTTCGGACTATTCCAGCCCTTTATCAAGGCTTGCTGCAATTGTTTATCCATGTGTAGAGAACCTGTGCAGAGAGGAGTTCAGCGTGCACCCGAGGCTGCAAACAGTGAGTTGTGTGAGTGTGGCACTTCTGACTTTGGGTCATACCATGTCACAGTCTCTGTGGGTCATACCATGTCACAGTCTCTGTGGGTCATACCATGTCACAGTCTCTTTGGGTCATACCATGTTAAAGGGGTCAAACCATGTCACAATCTCTTGGGTCAAACCATGTTACAGTGAGTACAGAGGGGGCCCAGGAGGTAAAATACAATTTCATTAAATATTGGTCAAACAGCTCAACCTCTAGACATTTTGGTGACCGGCAGATTTTTGCCCCAAAATTGTCTGAAATGGAGGAAAGTGAGTGGAAAAAGTGAGAATGCTTAAGAGTGACGGGAGACTGGGGTACAGAGGCCAAAATGTGGGAACTCCCGACTTCTACACAAGTCAGTCCCATTGCATGCTGGGTATTGTAGTCTTACATTCAACTTGCCACAAAAACCACATTACCCAACATGCACTGGGACACACAGGCTTGGCACATTAGGGCAACGAAAAACATTGGCTGGTTTCCAAAGTACAAACCAACCAAAGGCCCAAAAAGTAGCCCAAATCTGTACCTTGACTAGCAGCCCAATTTGGCTGGAAAACCTCCAACCTGGCAACCCTGATTCCAAACCTCTGCAATTGGTCTCATATTTGGATTTCCCTCGTATTTGCCCACCTAATGCTGATCTCTGGTACGACTTAAAGGGGTTGTTCACCTTCCAAACACTTTTTTCAGTTCATTTGTTTTCAGATTGTTCCCCAGAAATAAAGACTTTTTTCAATTACTTTACATTATTTATTTTTTACTGTTTTTCCAAAATCTAAGAGTAAAGTCTAATGTTTGTGTCTCTGGTGTTTGAGTCTGACAGCTCAGTAATTTTGCAGATTCTGTTACAATTTTACAACATTTAGTTGATCCATTTCTCAGCAGCATCTCTGGATCAGTAACTATTGTATCAATTCTAACAGCTGCCTGTAATGAAACCCAGCAGAGACAAACATAACAAATGTATCAACTAAATGTATCCATTTAGAACAGTTTACAGGGTCGGCGACCCCCCTCCCAGAGCTGCTTTAGAAGGTGAAAAATGACACTTTACACTTCAATATTAGAAAAACGTAGACACATAGAAAATAGAAAGTAATTGGAAAAAATCATTATTTCTGATGATCAATCGGGAAACATCTTGTTTTTTGAAGGTGAACAGCCCCTTTAAAGTTACTGGGGTCCAGTTAAAACATAAGCTGAAACTGTTGATCAGTCCGTACCCCCAACAGCCGCAGGGTCTGCTTCCTCTATAGTCACATAACTGAGTTTACTTGTCTGCAGCTGAGCTTGTGTGTTGTCTTTGTATCTGCTGGGACGTACAAGCTGAAGGAGAAATCCTCGTTTATAACTTTATGTACAAAGGGGAAGGTTTGGTTCTGTAGAAGTTGAGCTACATTTCTTATTATCAGAAGAGGCAAAGCTTTATACAATTACCCCCTCCCCCAGATTCTTGTGTCCAAGTAGCATTAAGAGGTGTGTTTGTACCACGGCTACTGGCCACTTTGTACACAGGACCGGTGTGCACATTCTGGTTGGTTTGGCTGAGCATTGATACAGTTAAAGGAAAACTATACCCCCAAAATGAACACTTAAGCAACAGATAGTTCATATCATATTAAGTGGCATATTAAAGAATCTTACCAAACTGGAATATATATTTAAGTAAATATTGCCCTTTTACATCTCTTGCCTTGAACCACCATTTCATGACTCTATCTGTGCTGCCTCAGAGATCACCTGACCAGAAATACTGCAGCTCTAACTGTAACAGGAAGAGATCACCTGACCAGAAATACTGCAGCTCTAACTGTAACAGGAAGAGATCAGCTGACCAGAAATACTGCAGCTCTAACTGTAACAGGAAGAGATCACCTGACCAGAAATACTGCAGCTCTAACTGTAACAGGAAGAGATCAGCTGACCAGAAATACTGCAGCTCTAACTGTATCAGGAAGAGATCACCTGACCAGAAATACTGCAGCTCTAACTGTAACAGGAAGAGATCAGCTGACTAGAAATACTGCAGCTCTGACTGTAACAGGAAGAGATCACCTGACCAGAAATACTGCAGCTCTGACTGTAACAGGAAGAGATCACCTGACCAGAAATACTGCAGCTCTAACTGTATCAGGAAGAGATCACCTGACCAGAAATACTGCAGCTCTAACTGTAACAGGAAGAGATCAGCTGACCAGAAATACTGCAGCTCTGACTGTAACAGGAAGAGATCACCTGACCAGAAATACTGCAGCTCTGACTGTAACAGGAAGAGATCACCTGACCAGAAATACAGCAGCTCTAACTGTAACAGGAAGAAGTGTGGAAGCAAAAGACACGACGCTGTCTGTTAATTGGCTCATGTGACCTAACATGTATGGTTTGTTGGTATGTTTGTGAATCCTACGATCCCAGGGGGCGGCCCTTATTTTTTAAGATGGCAATTTTCTATTTATGATTACCCAATGGCACAAACTAATAGAAAAGTATATTATTATGATAATGGTTTATTTACATGAAGCAGGGTTTTAATTATGAGCTGTTTTATGCAATATCTTTTTATAGAGACCTACGTTGTTTGGGGGGTATAGTTTTCCTTTAATTGATACAGTTATATTCCGCTTTCTCCTATTTTCTATTCAACCCACGCTGGTAAGAGTGGGGGTGGCACCAGCAGCACAAGAGTTAATTAAGCAGCAATAAAAGGTCTAGGTTGAGGGATAGAGAATAAATATGTTGGTTCTACATTTGTCATAAATATGGCTTATTGTTCTGTATATCTTTCTAATTTGTTGTGTCTGTTCTCTCCCGTCAGGCAAACGCACTGAAAGAGAAAGGAAACAAAGCACTTTCATCAGGGGATTTGGATGAAGCAGTTAAATGCTACACAGAAGCCATCAAACTCGACCCCAAAAATCACGTCCTATTCAGCAACCGCTCTGCAGCCTACGCCAAAAAGAAAGAGTTCCCTAAAGCACTGGAAGATGGCTGCAAAACTGTGGAGCTGAAACCGGACTGGGGAAAGGTGGGACCTACAGAGCTGAGCATGTGTAGATTTGCATACGTGCATTAAAACAAAAACCTCTAAAGATTTAGTTTTTTTTGTCTTTTTATTATAAATACTTCTATAAAAAGTGTTTGCTTTCAGGGTTACTCTAGGAAAGCAGCGGCTTTAGAATTCCTAAATCGCTTTGAAGAAGCAAAGAAAACGTATGAAGAGGGATTGAGGCATGAGCCAACAAATGCACAGCTGAAAGAGGGGCTGCAAAACATGGAGGCCAGGTTGGCAGGTACTATAACATTTTCCCTTTCTTCCCTAAGATGAACCACCAGACTCGGAATTCCCAACTGATCCCTCTGCTTTGTTTCCTCACTTCTATTTAGAGAGAAAATTCATGAATCCTTTCAATTCTCCAAACTTGTTCCAAAAACTGGAGTCTGATCCTCGTACCCGTTCATTGCTGAGTGACCCCAGCTACAGAGAGCTGATTGAACAGTTGAAGAACAAACCATCTGATCTTGGAACGTAAGTTGAGAACAGTCACAAAGTTTTTTGTAAAACTATCCGTTTTACCACCAGTGTTGGACACTTTAATGTTGGTTCTCCCTTGCATAAGTGCAGTAAATCATTGCAACTTTGACCATTCTGGTGTAAGTTAGATGAGTATATCTCATCCCTTTGTCAAGATCTTATATTATTATAGCCAGAAAACCTAATCCACTTAAAGGTGTACTGTCATGAGGAAAAAAAAAGGGATTTTCTCTTGCCTAGATTGGGGGACACAGGCACCATGGGGATGAAGATCCTGTTGCTTGGAGAAAGGACACTAAAAGGTTAAAGTGGCTCCTCCTCCTCCTGCTCTGGGCTTCATCCCCGCCTACCTCCTCAATCCTCAGTTTTCTTTTAGTGTCCTCAGAAGGAGGATGGACACTTCGTGGCTGGGAGCAATGGTACAGATTTATTCAGTATCATGCCACTACTAGGGGTCAGTGTTTCTCTTCCAGAACCCCTCCAGCCAAGGACTTCTGATCTGAAGATGCTCTATAGCCTTCCCGCTCTACGGAGGCTGCAGGCTGGGGAGCTCCCCCCCCACACTACCCTGGGCACTGGTTCCCGCTCTCCGGAGGCTGCACCAGTAGCCACGACGGAGGGTATATCTTTTATTGAGCATTCCTGGCTGGCACAAGGAGGTAAGTCAATTCCCTCCTCCCTCCCCCCATTACATGCTGCATGTCAGCTCTGCAGAAAGGCATTTAGTTTCACTTTCACTGCTATTCTCTCACACAGATTTTCCTAGGCATTTAGTTTCACTTTCACTGCTATTCTCTGACAAAGATTTCCCTAGGCCAGGGATGTCCAAAAGGTAGATGGGATCTACCAGTAGACCTTTAGCTGGTCATCAGTAGATATAAAGACACTGTCAACACACAGTTTGTCTAAATCACCCTCCTGTTTCATGCTTTTTATTTGATATTTATGTTAAGGTTACAATATACATTTTCTCATGAATCAATATTAAGTCATATTTCCATGGAACAGAATTCTAACAATGCTTTTATATATGTAGATCATAATGGGACAACAGCACTAAAAGTAGTCCCCGCATTGGTAACTCAGTGCCATTCCCAGCGATCTTTCGCGCCACCATCTGGCGATGCGTCTATTTCATTGTGCACGAGTCGCTGCACACGCGCCTCACGGGCGCCATCTTACTAAGGTACTATACCAAAGCCCGGGAAACCTCTCTGGCGGCCATTTTGGATCCGCATCTCTCTCTCCAGTACTGAGCGTTTCCAGCCTCACTGTCTCTCACAGAGAAGAACAAGGTACCATTCCTTCCTACCTTGGTGAATAGGTAGTTACACTTCCCTTACTCTTTCTCTAGGGGATTAACACTTCCCTCTCTCTATGGGACCTACTGTGGGGTTTTTCACTACTTCCCTCTGTCTCCACAGATTGCACTCTAAGGGAGAAGTGGTTCACTCCTCTGGACTCTCCTAATATTCCCCAATATCTTACTTACTGGGTTGCACTACATAGTATAGCCATGACGGGCAGGGCAGATGACCAGTCCCTTCCCAAGCAGGCAACTGCATGTACCACCAATGCAATTTAGTATTTGGCATGGGCTACTTGCAGACCTAAATTTGCTAGTGTTTTGGCTGAGCCAATATGTGAAGCCTGTAAGACTGCAGCAGTCACTGCACAATTACAATCCCACACAGCCCTACCAGCCAGCTCTGCGACAGCTACGGCTAATCAAACGAGCTTGGATTCTGAATGGTGTGCGCTCTATCTGTAGCGGGTCTACAAAACCTAGCCAGAATTCCAGAGACTCTAGATACCGTCCTACAGCACCTATCTACAGAGCCTCACAGACCGGTCACTCAGCAGTCGGTCACAAAGCGACCTCCCCTTTCCCCACCTGTTTTGCCTGATGAACAGGAAGAGGCATTGGGAAGAGGGACAGATCCTATCCGCAGATGAATAGGATCAGGATACCCCTAGATCACAATGAGAGGTCGAGAGCCTGATTCAGGCACACCCCACCTTTAGCAAACCAATAACATTTTCAAGAGGCAAAAGAAGTCTTCTTGTGTCTTTCCAGCCTATGAACAGCTGGGCGACATTGTTAAAGCACAATGGAAAACGCCAGACCATAGAGTCCAATTTTCCATCGCTTTACTCAAACTTATCCTTTTACTTTACAGACCTTGGTCTTCACCCCCAGCAGTGGACCCACCCGTCTCTAAATTGTCAAAGACCACCACCATTCCAGTAGTCGATGCGGCTTCCTTTAACGATCCTATCGACAAACGTCTTGAGGGTTTCTGCAAGTCGATTTTTACAGCAGCAGGCAGAACTCTCCGACCTATTATTGCCACCCCATGGGTATCCAGGTCAATGGAAGTTTGGGTGGAACAGGTGGCCCAACCTCTTTCTAGCTCCGATAGCGGACACAAATATATAAATTTGCGTAGCAGTCCTGGACGCGGCTAAGCTCGTCACATGGGCTTCGGCATAATCCATTGCAGCCAGACGTTTCCTTTGGCTAAAAAACTGGTCAACAGATCTTACCTTGAAGTGGTCTCTGCTTGGTCTCCCATTCTCGGAGAAAAAAAAAAAAAAAACTTTTTGGTGCTGAACAGAGAAGGAAAATTCTCAAGCTACAGAGCCAGAGGTCCTAACATGAAAAGCAACAAGCTCCGACCCGCCCCAGATTCCAGTCAAGGCAGAGCACTTCTTGGTCAGGAAGCAGAGCAGCACCTAAGCCCGCACGGGACAAAACAGCCTCCGCATGAGGAGGTGCCCACCCCTGAAAGCTAAACCCTTTGGCGGACGCTTAAGTCACTTTCGGGAGGTGTGACGGCATAGAGTACTGGAACCCTGGGTCCTACAGATCATTTCTATCTCATAGAATTCGCTCAGCTACCTCCGAGGTGATTTTCCATCTCAAGGCTCCCTACCACAGAACCCAGGCACTCAGCTTTCCATGGGGTTCCAAACGCCCTGACTGCCTCCGCAGTAGTAATGGCGGTCCCTCAAAGGTAAAAGGGGCTTCGGTTTCTACTTAAACCAGTTTATAGTACTCAAAAAGGATGGATCTTTTCACCTGGTGCTAGACCTAAAGGCACTAAACGACCATGTCAAGAAGCACCACTTCAAGATGGAATCCATCCAGTCAGTCCTAATGTCCCTGGACACAGAGGATTTCAGGGCGGTGATCGACATCAAAGAGGCATACCTGCATGTCCCCATACATCCCAACCACCACTGGGTCCTTCACTTTTCAGTGGCAGGAGAACATTGGCAATCCCTGGCACTCCCCTTCAGACTATCCTCCGCGCAAAGGCTATTCACAAAGGTCATGGCTGCGGCTCTAGAGGACCTGCGACTGCAGGGAGTGAGTGTCGTACCATACCTGGACGACCAACTGGTAAAGGCCCGTTCCATGGCACTGGCCACAACTCATCTCCAGACACTAATGCTGTTAGGTTGGCAGATAAACTTCCAAAATTCTCGATTCATACCTTCCCAGAGTACTGAATATTTAGGGCTTGATCTAAATTCTTCATTGGGAAGAGCCTTCCTTCCCCAATCCAAGATCACCTCCATGCAGGGGCTCCTGCCATCTCTGCAAAAAATGGATCAGGTACCTTTAAGGTTGCCATGAGAGTGCTAGGGACTATAGTGTCATCCTGCGATTCCATATGCGCAGCTCCACACCAGAGCCATGCAGAGCCTTACTCCAACACCAGAGGAGGAACTGAGCGAACCTAAACTGCAGGATTCCCCTATCAGATCTAGTTTGAACCTCTATCAGTTGGTGGCTTTGACCAACAACACTTCCGTCAGGAAAACCCTTCCCCAATCACCAGTGGACAGTCATCACAACAGTTGCCAGTCTACAAGGTTGGGGAGAAGTATTGGGAGACCTAACCGTACAGGGACGTTGGTCACAGAAAGAACTACTCCCCATCAACATCCTGGAATTAAGAGCAATCTACCTGTCATTGCTCCAATGGTCAGGCAGACTTCAAGATCTACCTGTAAGAATACAGTCAGGCAATGTGACAGCGTTGGCTTACATCAACCACCAAGGAGGCACAAGGAGTCAAGCTGCCCTCGCAGAGGCACAGCAAATTCTTCTGTGGGTGTAAAACACGGTACCAGCTATCTCCGCAGTTCATATCCCTGGAGTGGGCAACTGGATAGCAGATTTTCTCAGCCGAGAGACCTTAGATCAGGGAGAGTGGAGCCTACACCCAGCGGTTTTTTCAACTGATTCTGGCAAGGTGGGGCACTCCGGAAGTAGACTTAATGGCATCCAGGTACAACAACAAGCTTACGAGGTTCTTCACAAGAAGCAATGACCCTCTGGCCCTAGCATGGACACACTTATGGTTCCGTGGCAGTTTCACCTAGCATATGTCTTCCCACCACTGGCACTTCTGCCAAGTGTAATCAAGAAGGGTAGAAACAGTTGTAGTGGCACCCTACTGGCCACACCACACTTGGTTCGAAGAGCTCATAAGTTCATCAGTGGACGCACCATTCCACCTTCCAGACAGAATGGATCTGTTATCTCAGGGACTGATCCTCCACCTGAGTTCACCATGGCTGGATTTAACAGCATGACACTTGAAGCCATAATCCTAGCCAGATCAGGAGTTCCAAAAAAGGCCATACCGACCTTACTAAGGGCCAGAAAGCCCGTCTTCGCACGCATCTACCACAGGGTATGGAGAACATTCATATCCTGGTGTAAATCTAAAGCCGAAGACCCACAGTCCTGGGACGAAAGTAGCCTATTGTTATTCCTTCAGGAGGGTTTAGAAATAAGGGCTGGCACTCAGCTCACTGAATGTTCAGGTATCAGCCTTATCTATCCTTTTTCAGCAGCAGCAGCTTGCAATGCTGCCCAACATCAAGACCTTCCTACAGGGAGCATTGAGGATGATACCGCCATACCGTCATACAATCCCTCCCTGGGATCGCAATATGGTACCTTCTGTATTGCAGGAGCAACCGTTCGAGCCATTGGCTCAATTCCATTAACTCTGCTGACTTTTCAGGTAGTTTTCTATTAGCCATCACTTTGGCTAGACTAGTTTCAGAACTAGCAGCTCTATCTTGTCGTCCACCATTTTTGATTTTTTACAAGGACAAGGCGGTGTTGAGACCTACCTAGGATTCTTCCTAAGGAGTTCCATCTTAACCAGGACCTGGTGGTTTCTTCATTTTGTCCTGAACAAAAGACATATTTGGAACAGTTACATATGTAGATGTGGTTCGTTCTCTCAGAACATACACCAGGGCTACCAAGAGTAGAAGAAAGCTAGACAACCTCTTTGTCTTACCAGAAGGACCACTGAAAAGCCTTAAGGTATCTAAGGCCACCAATGCAAGATGGATTAGGTCAACAATCTTGAAGGCCTGTGAGGTACGAGGTAAGGCCACACCCTTCCAGGTTCAGCTCATTCTACTTCTTCACTCAGCACTTCTTGGGTGGTTCGCCTCCAGGCTTCAGCAGAACAGGTCTGTAGGGCTGCAGTGTGGTCATCCACACACACCTTTTCCAAATTCTACAAGGTGCATACATCGCCTCAGCCGAAGCGAGCTTCGGCAGGAAAGTGTTGCAGGTGGTTATTCCCTGAACACTAGGGGTAAAAAGTCCCGCCCTCATGGGTAGCTTTGGGACGTCCCCATGGTGCCTGTGTCCCCCAATCTAGGCAAGAGAAAAATAGATTTTTGTACTTACCGTTAAATCCTTTTCTCTTGTCCTACATTGGGGGACACAGGCCTTCCCTCCCTGTATTAGTTCATGTTAATATTGATCAGGTAATATCTTATATAATTTTTGTTGTTCAAATAGCAACAATTTCAAACAGCAGGTGGTTCATACCGTGCTTAGCTTGCATTGGGGAGGAGCTCCTTCTCTTCACATGGGCAATTGGTAGGGCTCGTCATCTCTTCTTCGGTCAGAAAACTGAGGATTGAGGAGGTAGGCGGGGATGAAGCCCAGAGCAGGAGGAGGAGGAGCCACTTTAACCTTTTAGTGTCCTTTCTCCAAGCAACAGGATCTTCATCCCCATGGTGCCTGTGTCCCCCAATGTAGGACAAGAGAAAAGGATTTAACGGTAAGTACAAAAATCTATTTTTTTTTTTTTTTTCAAAACACATCAGTTACTTGTGCTGCTCCAGTAGAATTCTGCACTGCAATCCATTACTAAAAAGAGCAAACAGATTTTTTTTTTATCTTTAATTTTGAAATCTGACATGGGGCTAGACATATTTTCACTTTCCCAGTTGCCCCCAGTCATGTGACTTCTGTTCTGCTAAACTTCAGTCTCTCTTTACTGCTGTAATGCAAGGGGAGTAATATCACCCCTCCCTTCCCCCCAGCAGCCTAACAGAACAATGGGAAGGTAACCAGATAGCAGCTCCTTAACACAAGATAACAGCTGCCTGGTATATCTAAGAACAGCACTCAATAGTAAAATCCAGGTCCCACTGAGACACATTCAGTTACATTGAGTAGGAGAAACAACAGGCTGCCAGAAAGCAGTTCCATCCTAAAGTGCTGGCTCTTTCTGAAATCACATGACCAGGCAAAATGAGCTGAGATGCACCTACACACCAATATTACAACTAAATACACTTGCCGGTTCAGGAATGACATTTTATATTGTACAGTCAATTATTTGCAGTGTAATTCAGAAATAAAAACTCCACCATAAAAATCATGACAGAATCCCTTTAAGTTAAGGCTAGTGACATTATAGGTAGGGTTTATTATTTTCTAAAACTATGCAATACAGCATCTTGGTTTTTATATTTGTGTATTTGCATGTATATGGCCATGGCTTCATCCAACCATTCCCAGACCAGTAGATGACCAGTTTCACACTCACATTGCAATGTGCACCAGTTAGAACCCCCAGGGGTGCCTCTGTGTGAGTTGAAATGATTTAAGCATTGCTGTCTTGCTTTTTAGGAAGCTACAAGATCCAAGGGTGATGACAACCCTTAGTGTTCTGCTTGGAGTAGAGCTTGGCAATGCTGATGATGAGGAGGAGGATGCACCTCCTCCCCCACCACCTCCCCAACCTAAAAAAGAGACAAAACCTGAGCCAATGGAGGAAGACTTGCCTGAAAACAAAAAGCAGGTGAGCATCATGCCTTTGGTTCTTGAAGATGCAATATTCTATATCATGTGCTTAATACTGATGGTCTCTACCCCCAACCCAATAATTATGATTATTCTCTTTAATTCAATTTTTTGCAGTCTTCTGAAAATAAAAATCTGAATACTATAAACTTTGTTCCTCCAGGCTCAAAAGGAAAAGGAGTTGGGCAATGAGGCTTACAAGAAGAAGGACTTTGAGACAGCCCTGAAACATTATGGCCAAGCTCAAGAGCTGGATCCAACCAACATGACCTACATTACTAATCAAGCAGGTAAGTAGTGTAAACCTAAATATTTTATTTCCTAGTGATCCAGTTAGATGTATTTTTTGCCTTTTCTGACTTCGTTACCCTGTTCTGTTTTCCAGCTGTATACTTTGAGCAGGCAGATTACAATAAATGCAGAGATCTTTGTGAAAAAGGGATTGAAGTAGGAAGAGAGAATCGTGAGGACTACCGCCAAATTGCCAAGTAAGTGAAGGCCTATCAGAGTCTTTTATTGGGGTTGGATGAAGTGTACAGTATATGATGGTTGGGTCAGGCTGATGGCTTTGAAATCAGTTAGATGTGACTCTTGCTTAAAATACCAATGTATATGTAGTGAATAAAGTACACCCATTGTAAAATATAAGGATATTATAAGTTACCTAGGAGTTGCATGATCATATAAAAGTACGAGGCTGAAGGCCAAGTGCTTTTATACAGGTCATGGAACTCCGAGGTAACTTCTAATAGCCTCATATTTTCCAACAAGGGTTACTTTATTATAATACACAAGTTTAGTGAAAAATGACATCACTACTCACCATTTTTAACTGATGACATCACTAGTCACAGTTTATACGGATATAATTTACAAGATATTCATGGCTTTTGTGTATTATAAAGTGTTGCATTACAGGAAACATTCATTTCTACTACAGTTTTTGTAGTGAATCAATAAAGCGGGCTATAGATTTGGCAGAGTTATATATTGACCACCTGCATCTGTCTGCTGGTCATTCACTGTCCTGAAAATCTTTTACGTTCTTCATTTATTTCTATTCTAGCAACTTTTTGGTCCAGCCAGGATGGATGTATGAGTGCAGCCTAAGGAAGGGTCATTTAAAGGGATACTGTCATGGGAAAAACATTTTTTTTTTTCCAAAATATATCCATTAATAGTGCTGCTCCAGCAGAATACTGCACTGAAATCCATTTCTCAAAAGAGCAAACAGATTTTTTTATATTTCATTTTGAAATCTGACATGAGGCTAGACATTTTGTCAGTTTCCCAGCTGCCCCCAGTCATGCGACTTGTGCTCTGATAAACTTCAATCACTCTTTACTGCTGTACTGCAAGTTGGAGTGATATCACCCCCCCCCCAGCAGCCTAACAACAGAACAATGGGAAGGTAACCAGATAGCAGCTCCCTAACACAAGATAACAGCTGCCTGGTAGATCTAAGAACAACAGTCAATTGTAAAATCCAGGTGCCACAAAAATGATTAATGCTGTTTTTGGCACAGCATTGGAACACTAAAACCAGTGCACACTATTTTACAGGTACCTGCTAACCAATCTATGGATACTGGTAAATGCTAGAGCAGGGATCCCCAACCTTTTTTACCAGAGAGCCACATTCAAATGTAAATAGAGTTGGGGAGCAACACAAGCATGAAAAAGTCCCTTGGGGTGCCAAATAAGGGCTGTGATTGGCTATTTGGTAGCCCCTATGTGGACTAGCAGACTACAGGAAGCTCTATTTGGCAGTATACTTAGTTTTTATGCAATTAAAACTTGCTTCCAAGCTTGAAATTCAAAAATAATCGCCTACTTTGAGGCCACTGGAAGCAACATCCAAGGGGTTGGGGAGCAACATGTTACTCACGAGCTACTGGTTGGGGATCACTGTGCTAGAGAGACTGCTGTAAGATGCCATAGACAGTCCCTATTTATTGGGCCTTTGTGTGTTTAAAATGCTAGGGCCTATTTTAATCCCAGTTGGTTCCTGCTATTAAGTGTAAATCTTTACTCGTTTAGAATTTTCATTGACCTATAGGATGAAGTAAACAAAGTAGTGCATTTGTAATCCTGCAGTGAATTCGTTGTAATGGAATCCATTCGGGAATTCTAATTCCTTCTTTCATTTTCACTTTCAGAGCCTACGCTCGCATCGGCAATTCTTATTATAAGGAGGAGAAATACAAAGAGGCAACTCAATTCTTCAACAAGTCGCTGGCAGAGCACAGGACACCCGAGGTTCTAAAGAAGTGTCAGCAGGTAAAGATTAGATAAGAAAGGACAGTTCAGCTAAAGTGGGAATATAACAGACGGGGTTATTTTGTTGTAAGGCACCCAGTGACCCCGATTACAAACTTATTTATTTCAGCCCAAGCTCCTTTTCTTTAAAGGGATACTGTCATGGGAAAAAAAAAAATTTTCAAAATGAATCGGTTAATAGTGCTGATCCAGCAGAATTCTGCACTGAAATCCATTTCTCAAAAGAGCCTCTTTGGGTCATACCATGTCACTGTCTCTTTGGGTCATACCATGTCACTGTCTCTTTGGGTCATACCATGTCACTGTCTCTTTGGGTCAAACTATGTCACCGTCTCTTTGGGTCAAACCATGTCAGTGTCTCTTTGGGTCATACCATACCATGGATCTTCCTACTAAAACTTTATCTCTATAACAGCTGCAGACTGCACTGTCTTCTGAGTGGCCATGTGATAGAAACTGAGCTACTCGGTCCTAATCTGTATGTTTTCCAAATAGGGTCAGGTCTAATGTACAAAACCAGCCAAGAGTTTTATATTCAATTTTGAAATCTGACATGGGGCTAGACATTTTGTCAATTTCCCAGCTGCCCCATGTCATGTGACTTGTGCCTGCACTTTAGGAGAGAAATGCTTTCTGGCAGGCTGCTGTTTTTCCTTCTCAATGTAACTGAATGTGTCTCAGTGGGACATGGGTTTTTACTATTGAGTGCTGTTCTTAGATCTACCAGGCAGCTGTTATCTTGTGTTAGGGAGCTGCTATCTGGTTACCTTCCCATTGTTCTTTTGTTTGGCTGCTGGGGGGGGAAAAAGGGAGGGGGTGATATCTGTCCAACTTGCAATACAGCAGTAAAGAGTGACTGAAGTTTATCAGAGCACAAGTCACATGACTTGGGGCAGCTGGGAAATTGACAATATGTCTAGCCCCATGTCGGATTTCAAAATTGAATATAAAAAAAATCAGTTTGCTCTTTTGAGAAATGGATTTCAGTGCAGAATTCTGCTGGAGCAGCACTATTAACTGATTCATTTTGAAAAATGCAACCAATGCATTGTGCTTGCTGTCCCTGGCCACATGTATGTGCACAGCAAACTCTATATTGGCAGCATACTGCTCATGTGCCTGTGTTGCCTGTGTAACATACATGTGTTTGGTCCAAGTAAGGGTCAGGGGAAGTTTTTTAACATAATAGAGAAAATAATTAACCAACTAGGGCCCCTAGTGGGTTCCGTATAAATGGAATATATTCTATAACCATCATTTTTTTTTTTTTTTCCCTTTCACCCATATTTTAGGCAGAAAAGATTTTAAAGGAACAGGAACGTCTTGCCTATATAAACCCAGACCTAGCCTTCGAAGAGAAAAATAAAGGGAATGAAAGTTTCCAGAAAGGTAAGGCCTTCCCTAAGTAGACCTCCTGTCATTGTGCCGTTACTAAAACTGTTAACCTTTTAGTATGAGGTCTGACTATACTCTAATTACCACCTGTAATGGGCTCGCACACTCGAAATAATATACAAGAAAAAGGTGGTATAAAGTAAATTTCTTTTATGTAAATGTACAACAGGTAAATCAATATCTTATACAAGACAATTTATATACAATAGTACTGATCAGTATATACATACCACCAATTTTGTAAATTCAAAGCAAAAGAAGAAAAACAAACCACAAGGAACAGATACACTTTGCTAAAGAATGAGAATACCCCAAAGTGTATCTGTTCCTTGTGGTTTGAATTTACAAAATTGGTGGTATGTATATACTGATCAGTACTATTGTATATAAATTGTCTTGTAGAAGATATTGATTTACCTGTTGTACATTTTTCCTCTACATAAAAGAAATTTACTTTATACCACCCTTTTCCTGTATATTATTTAGAATGTGCGAACCCATTACATGTGATATTGAGCTTTTGGGTTACTTGTTGGTGGTATCCCTGGGTTAACAGCAGCGCCTTTTACATTTGATACTCTATCCTTAAAAAAAAAAAAAATTGATACTTGGAGTTCCCTCCTTTGATTTGTGTTTCTGTATACTCTAATTACCAACAGTCCTGTGCATTGTGTGTTATTATAATGGCACAGACTCAATTACCTTATGCAAACATTCTTTCTGGACACTATTGCTTTTTAATCCCCAACCAGTAGCTCGTGAGTAACATGTTGCTCCCCAACCCCTTGGATGTTGCTCCCAGTGGCCTCAAAGCAGGTGATTATTTTTGAATTTCAGGCTTGGAGGCAAGTTTTGGTTGTATAAAAACCAGGTGTATTGACCAATAGACTCACCTGTAAGCTGCCAGTCAACAAAAGGGCTACCAATAGCCAATCACAATCCTTATTTGGCACCACTCAGGTACATTTTTTCATGTGTGTGTTGCTCATGGCTGAAAAAGGTTGGGGACCCCTGCCTTAGTATATTACTGTATTCCACCTAATCAGCCCATTGGGAAATCAGCTGTGCAAATAGCTATAGAATTTTTATGTGAGGAGGCAGGAGGACCCTTAATAAACATTGCACCTACTGTATCTAAATGCATCTTTTAGTAGAGTTTACAATGAAATTCCGAGTGCATCTTTTACGGTTGTAGGAGACTACCCGCAAGCCGTGAGACATTACTCAGAGGCCATCAAAAGGAATCCAAACGATGCTAAACTGTACAGCAACAGAGCAGCTTGCTACACCAAACTACTGGAGTTTCAGCTGGCTCTCAAGGTGAGGAATGTTTAAAACATAGTCCGTTATTTGTATTAAAGGGGTTGTTCACCTTTAAATTAACTTTTAGTGTGATGTAGAGAGTGATATCCTGAGCCAATTTGCAGTTGGGTTTCATTTTTCATTATTTGTGGTTTTTGAGTTACTTAGCGTTTTATTCAGCAGTTTGCAGTTTCAGCAATCTGGTTGCTAGGGCCCAACATACCCTAGCAACCATGTATTGATTTGAATAGGAGGCTAGAATATGAATTGGAGAGAGTCTGAATAGAAAGATGAGTATTAAAAAGTAGCAATAACATTATAAATAAATAAAAATAAAAATATTTAAAAAAAAAAAGTAGCAATAACAATAAATGTGTAGCCTTACAGAGCATTTGTTTTTAGATGGGGTCAGTGACCCCCCATTTGAAAGCTGGTAAGAGTCAGAAGAAGGCAAATAATTCAAAAACTATTAAAATGAAGGCCAATTAAAAAGTTGCATAGAATTAGCCACTTAAAGGTGAAGCACCCCTTTAATCCTTTGTTCTCCATGAGGGCACTTTGCAGTCAAATGGCTGGTGTGCCAAATAATCTGTTGAAGAGAAGCAATTGAGACATCATCTTGCTGGAGACGGTTGTCATTTACGTCCCATTTCTCTTCTGCAAGACAACTTTCTAAGGCATTCTTAGACCTATCACAAAACAGACATTGTTAGGCCGACTTTTGGCACAGGCTATGGCACCAGTGAACATAAATTAATATTAAGCCAATTCTCGTTGCTGTATTAAATTCAAATTCTATGCAGTGTGCCGAATTCTTCAGGAGCATGTTGCATAGGTCACTCACTGCACACATTTCCCACTGTTTGTAGCAGCCACAAAGGATGGATCCTTGTTTGCAATGTATATTGGATCATTTGACATAGACTAATGTTCTGCAGATCTCTATGGTGATTACTAAACTGATTTTATTATCTGGTAAAGCTGAGGGTGAGTGGAATTTTGCTGCAGCAGCACAAGCAGTACAGTTTAATAAATAGCTATATATTTATCTATCTATCTTTGTCCTCTTTTCCTAGGACTGCGAGGAGTGCATAAGGCTGGAACCCAATTTCAGTAAGTCTGAAGTTTTTTGTGTGCTCTAAAAGAAGTATAATTTTCCTATAAATAATCTTTACTGCTGTACTAGAAGTTACAAAAAGATAATAAGTTTAGAGCTGGCCATACAGGGACCGATAAAAGCTGCTCAATAGGCCTCTCCAAACTGAAACGGGCACTGAAAGCAGCTTTTGGAGATAAATACTGGCAGTAACATTATGGACACAAACGTAACACTCCAATTGGAGATCTGTTTGGCAAGGCAGCTCTTCGTGGGGGTGAAAGACATTCAGATCACGTTCTCCATGGATAATTTTACTGCATTTCCTACAAATTCAGGTCAGTTTGGATACGCAGGTAGATGAGGTACAGATTAGCACCCACAAGTGTTGTGCCCTAGGCCCGTGCCAACTCCTAGTTCCAGTCCTTCCTAGAAGGTTTCCCTTTTGTTAACAGGCATTTCAACCTAAAATGTTTGCTAGAAGGGGAATTTCTGCAGTGAGCCCAGCTTTATCTGTCATTTCAGAAAATATTGAATAAAAAGTGCCATATTGGAAGTGCATGGAGCAGTTACAGACTTTATTTGAGCATTTTGGTCCAGATTTGCATTGTCCTTGCACTGTGAGCATTCAGTATACCCCTAAGCCAAGTACTTGAGCACTTCAGATACTCCTTGCCTTACTGCTAATTTTCTATCATTCAAAAGCTCTTCTTATTCACCTTTATTGATCCTATTGCAGTTAAAGGTTACACGCGTAAAGCGGCAGCCCTGGAGGCCATGAAAGATTACAGCAAAGCTATGGATGCATATCAGAAAGCAACGGAGCTGGACTCCACTAGTAAGGTACGTTTCAGAAAGTATTGCAGTTTTTTGGCTCTAGTAGATGGGAAGGTGCAGTTATATGGGTCAGTCTTTTTCTCTCTCCCCTACATGTGATTATTTCACTGGACCCTGCACACCACCTTTTTGTTTCTCTAATTGATGGACGGTGCTCCCATCTCACGTTATCTTTACGTATCCTTGCAGGAGGCAAAAGACGGATACCAGCGCTGCATGATGTCACAGTATAACCGCAATGACAATCCTGAGGACGTAAAGCGCAGAGCGATGGCGGATCCAGAGGTGCAGCAAATTATGAGTGATCCAGCCATGAGGCTTATCCTGGAGCAGATGCAGAAGGACCCACAAGCACTAAGCGAGTGAGTATTTCCATTGGGGAATGAAACGGAAAAGGATCTTTTCCATGAAGTTTGCAGTTTTAATCTTTCAAAGTCCTCTTTTGCACATAAGATTACAGATTCAGGAAAACATATTGTTTTATCAGTCTTTCACCATAAATCCAAGAATATATCTTTGACAGCAAATCAGTTTTTATCCCCGATTCTCCCTAACTGACAGTTAGAGGATGAGGAAGTAAACCTTAAAAGTAAGCGTAAAATAAATGTAAGCACATTTGCAATGTACATTCATTATTTATTTTTAAATTCCAAGATATTAAGGGATACATGTGCTGTTAATATGAATGAAATTTTGTTACAACAGCGCCACCTGCTGGTCAGTTTCCCACCAGTCTGACCAGCAAGTAGTCAAGGAAGTTGTCAGGAGAAAGAAAGAGGCTGATCTTCTTCTGCTTAGGAAAGATGTGAGAAAGGTTTCTAATTTTATTCCTAAGCAGAAGAACATCAGCCTCTTTCTTTCTCCTGACAACTTCCTTGACTACTTGCTGGTCAGACTGGTGGGAAACTGACCAGCAGGTGGCGCTGTTGTAACAAAATTCATTCATATTAACACACATGTATCCTTTAAAGGACAAGGAAAGTTAAACTAAAGAAGTAGGTAGAAATGTTGTAAATGATGTTTTGTGCTTCTGTACCAGCCCAAGGCAACCACAGCCCTTTAGCAGTAAAGATCTGTGTCTCCAAAGATGCCCCAGTAGCTCCCCATCTTCTTTTCTGCTGATTCACTGATTCACATGCTCTGTGCTGCTGTCACTTACTGAGCTTAGGGACCCACTCACAATATACAGTACACATAGAATAGAAATGTCACAATATAAGGCTGATTAGTAATTAATACACATAATTACTACATGGCAGCACAGAAACCAGTGCAATTAGCATCAGAATTGAATAATCAGCAAACCTGTAGCATCAGCTTATATTACAGCCAGGGAAGCTCATTTTCTGCTGGATAATTAGTGACGAGCCCTAAGCTTAGCTTCTCAACAGCCAATCAGAGCCCACTGAGCATGTGAGTGTCACAGACACTTTCCAAGATGGTGACCCCCTGTGACAAGTTTTAAGTCCTGGATCATTGCTGCTATTGACAAGCTGAAACTTTAGCCTCGTGCAATACGTTCACTATATAAAATATAGCATTTCTAGCCACATTAATTTTTAGGTTTTAGTTCTCCTTTAATATCTTGGAATTAAAAATAAAAAAAATAATGAATGTACAATGCAAAAGTGCTTATAATAGCCCCTCGTCAATTTTACATTCACTTATTTTTAGGGTTTACTTATCCTTTAAACTAGTTATTGGATGTATTTAGGAGAGCAAATATCCCCCAGATTCACGCTGAGTTCCCGCAGCCTCTATTCCAGACCTCTCCAGTCTTCTATCTCCTACTGAAGCCACTTCACTTCATCTTTATATTGTGTTGTATCACACAGACAAGTGTGTGTCAATTAATTAAATCTTGTGTGTTTTTTTCTTTTGCAGACATCTTAAAAACCCAGTTATCGCCCAGAGAATACAGAAGTTGATGGATGTTGGTTTGATCGCCATCCGGTGATAAATTCCACTATTGTTCCTTTCTCCTTGTTCAGTCGTCCTCCGCGGAGTCTTCTCACTCGCTCGTTCCTTACTGAGAGGCTGTAACGTTGTGCAGTAGCTCTTGGGAAGGACTTGCAGTGTGACTCGGACTTCTTTCTTGTTCCGTCGGCCTCATGTTCATGTTTATCAGCCTGTCATATTGTTAATAAAGATCAGCACGCCACACTCGTGCCCAATTCCTGGCAGTTTATTCCTCGAAGTATTAATCACCCGGGCACTTGCCTCAAACTGAATCCATACAAAAAAAAAAACCAACGAGCAAAAACAAAGGTGTGTGCCAGTGAATGAATAATCTTATCAACATTATGTTAAAACCTAAAGGTTCGTGGATCCCAGACAAACTTACTTTACAGTCCAACATTTGCTCAGGCCATTTAGTTCATAAAAATGTTCTCGCTAAAATTTAAGAGGCACATTTATCAAAGGTCGAATTTAAAATCCCTTAAAGGGGTGGTTCACTTTTAAAGGATAAGTAAAGCTGATACATAAGTGAATGTAAAATTGAGGAGGGTATTAATCACCCGTGCACTTGCCTCAAACTGAATCCATACAAAAAAAAAAACCAACGAGCAATAACAAAGGTGTGTGCCAGTGAATGAATGATCTTATCAACATTATGTTAAAACCTAAAGGTTCTTGGATCCCAGACAAACTTACTTTACAGTCCAACATTTGCTCAGGCCATTTAGTTCATTAAAAATGTTCTCACTATAATTTAAGAGGTACATCTATGAATGGTCGAATTTATGTGAGTTTTTTTTTTTAACTACCTTAAAGGGGTGGTTCACGTTTAAAGGATAAGTAAAGCTTAAACATAAGTGAAGGTAAAATGGAGGGGGGTACTTTTGCAATGTACATTCATTATTATTATTATTATGCTAGGTAACAGGTATAATATAGACTGGAGTCGCTAACTTTTTATACCCATGAACCAAGTTTAAATTTTGGAGAGCGGCACAAGCATAAAAAAAAAGCAGGACAATAACACTGATGTACTAAATGACCAGTCCTGTGAGTGTATGTGCCATTTAACTATGCCTGAATACTTTTTATTTTGGACTGGAATACTCTTGTGTTGGGTGGGAACTATTTCATAAATGCAATGACCTTTCCCCATGGTTTTTCAGAATTCACACCATGTTGGCTGGTCCCCTTGCTCAAGCTCAGCTTCTCTTTCTTGCCTTATCTTAATTGCTTCATCTTATTCAACTAATTATATGACTTTCTCTACTCGGGAATCATATCACCCACTACCTATTGCTGTAAATGTTTTATAGGTAGTTTTATAGTGTTTTGTTGTAAGGGAGGCTTTGGTGGGGTCTTGTCTTTGAACTTGATTGCCCAATGCTCCAATGAATATTCCTGTAATAATGATTGACCAGCACTGAGCTATTGTGTCCATTTCCATCAGCCCTTTGCAGCTTAAGGGCTCGTACACACGGGCGGTTTTACCTGCGCTCCCCTGCATTGCACTTTCTTTGGTTCAGCCGCAGGGGAGCGCAGGAGTAGACACAATCAATTATTGTGGAAGGCTGTACTCACACAGACGCATGTAAGTGCCAAACGCAGGTTGGGACGCATGTTCCATTTCACCTGTGTTTGGCGCATACATGCGTCTGTGTAAGTACAGCCTTCCACAATAATTGCGGGGGATCGCAGGAGTAGGAAAGGCCGTCTTCCATAGACTCCATTTTAGCGAAATAATTCAATTTTTAAAAAAAAACAAAAAAAAAAAACATTTCCTTTTTCTGTGTAATAATAAAACAGTAGCTTGTACTTGATCCCAACTAAGATATAATTAATCTTTATTGGAGACAGAACGAGCCTAATGGCTCACACTGCCCTTATAGTCTTTCCTTCTATTGTGTACTCATGGGCTTCTGTATCAGACTTCCTGTTTTCAGCTTAAACCTCCAGGGCTAGGGCTTGAGCATGCTCAGTTTGCTTCTCTCCCTGCTGTAATCTGAGCCCAGAGCTATAAGTGAGCAGGGAGAGACTCAGGCAGGATGTGATGTCACACCAAGCTAATATGGCAGCTCCAATCCTAAACAAACAGAGAGCTTCTAGAGCTGTTTACTCAGGTATGGTTAAGCATTCTACAGAATAAATAGTGTTATAGCTAGCACTATTGTGGCTAGTAAATATAAGTATGAGTAAAATATATGAGTAAATATAATCCCTGGCAACATCACTGACTTTCCTCACTTACCCATGCACTCATAGCATATACAGACCTGCAGAGCTGTGCTCAGTTGTGTTAGTTATTTTTTTTATAGGGTTGTTATCTGTCCTGTTTTGAAATCCAAAAAAAGCGATCTTCAGTTCTATTTTGTCTCAAATCACGACTTTTGTGAATCATGGCAATATATTTGCACTTCTGTACCAGCCCAAGGCAACCACAGCCCTTTAGCAGTAAAGATCTGTGTCTCCAAAGATGCCCCAGTAGCTCCCCATGCTCTGTGCTGCTGTCACCTACTGAGCTTATTCAAGAATTCAGATTATCACATGGCAGCTCCGAAATCAGAGCAATCCGTTTCCAACAAGTGTGTTTCTATTGGCTAAGGTATATTCCACTATCTTTATCTCTAGTCTAAGGTTAATGGCACGTGGACTTTTGACCACCACTGCCATCCAGTGGAAAACTGTGGCAATTAATCTGTCCCTGTTTATGCCTCAAAATATTATTTAATGGAAAGCCCCCAGTCTGACAATCTCAGAATGAAGAAAGGGGACCTGAATACAAAACGCAAGCTTTTGTATGCAACAGTCTACTTCTCATTGTGCATCAGAGACGGCACAGATGGATGTGAGGGTGTGAGAACCACCATGAGAATCACGCTACTCCTCTCTGCCAGAAAATTAACCTTTTCAACAGACATTCTCTGACAATAAATTGGCACCCACAGAAACACCACTCTCCGCCAATGGATTAACCCCCAGTAATCTCTCCCAATACAGTAGTCCCTCTCTTAGCCAATGGATTACTTCCCACCATAGACTCTGTGCAACCTCCCAAAGCTTCTCATCTAATCAGCCCTATGAATTAAGCCACTGTATAAAAGAATAATAAAACATTAATTTTCTCTGTACTCCTAATCCTCCTTTTCTTTCACAGTTCCAACCCCCTCAGCTCCATGAATTCATAGCAGATTCTTTTACTGCCCACAAGGTTTGGTGCAAGAGCTTTCCTGTAGGCGACAGCCACCTCGACTGACATATGACAAATATCAAAGAGGCTGCTGTAAAATATCATAGAAAATTCCTATTTAAAGGAGAAGGAAAGGTTAAAACTAAGTAAGCCTTATCAGAAAGGTCCATCAAGTAAACCCCCAAAGTAATGTCGCTCTGAGTCCCCTGTCAAAAGAAACACAGCATTTCTTTCCTTCTATTGTGTACTCATGGGCTTCTGTATCAGACTTCCTGCCTTCAGCTTAAACCTCATTGCCCTGGGCAAGAGCATGCTCAGTTTGCTCCTCTTCCCCCGCCCCCTCCCTTCTCTACTGTAATCTGAGCCCAGAGCAGGGAGAGACTCAGGCAGGAAGTGATGTCACACCATGTTAATACTGCAGCTCCTATTCTAAACAAACAGAGAGTTTCTAGAGCTTTTTACTCAGGTATGGTAAAACATTCTACAGAATAAATATAGCATTCTAGCTTGCACTATTGCAGCTAATCTATTGGCAATAAAATGCCTCCGTAGCTTTCCTTCTCCTTTAATGGGTCTGTCAGGCTGTTTGGACTTCTGTGTACTTGAACTAAACCTGAATCTATTCTTAGGGGCAGATTTAATAAGGTCCGAATGGTAAATTCAAATTTTCTAGTTGAATTTTTGGTCAAATTCAAGTTGGGAATAATCCAAACTTGAATTCAAGTTCACATTCGAATTCGAGATTTATCATACCTCGACGCTGGAAGTAACTCGAATTTGATAGGTCACCACCTAAAACCTGCCGAGTTCATGTAGAAGTCAATGGCAGAAGTCCAATGACCCATTTGAAGATGTTAATAGCCTTCTTGACATTCGAGGTTTTTTTTTCGGGAAAAAACAAAAGTCAAATTCAATTTAATATTTATAATTCAATTTAAAATATTTAATAAACATTCGATTTTTAGACGTTACAGTTTTTTCTTATATAAGATAACATTCGAGTTTTGAGGTCATTCGAATTAAAAAAAAAACCTCTTATCACTCGACCTTTAAAAAATATGCCCCTTATACAAAGGGACAGCTATGGGTCTGATTCTAATTACTGGGGCTAATGGCTTATTTGCTATAGGATAAGGGTTAGTGCATTGGGCAGTGTATTAGTTGTGGCAAGTAAATGGTAGAGACAGCTCTGGCCAGTACTTTAATTTTTTAAGTCTAAGGGCAGAAACACACGGTCAGATTCGGGGAGATTAGTCACCCGGCGACAAATCTCCTCTTCGTCGGGGCGACTTATCTCCCTGAACTGCCTTCCCACTGGCTAGAATGAAAAGCGGCTGTGGGATGGCACTCGAAGGGATTTGTTTTCCGAAGTCACCCGAAGTTTCCTTGTGAGGCTAGAATCTTGTGCGGAACCAATTTGTTAAACCTGAACCCGACCCGCAACCCGCATACTTATCTGCTTGGACCCTCTGACCATCAAGGAACAGGAAGTGCTGTAATTGTAAACAGGAAGTGACATCATTAGAAGTAGGCGTGATCAGAAAAAAAGAAATTAAAACTCGCTATTGAGAAGACCGCGAGACGACCCGCAAACCCGGAAAACCGTCGACCCTCGTCTATACTCACTCCTGAAACTTCATCCTGCAACCAGCAGGGTACCGCAGGTTTTTGCGGGTAACCCACAGGTACCCGACCCGCTGCAGGACTCGTGAGGCAAATTCTGAAAACGAATTGCAGCGATTGCCATCCCGCAGGCGATTTTCATTCTAGTCAAGGGGAAGGCAGTTCAGGGAGATTAGTCGCCAAAGAAGAGGAGATTTGTTGCTGGGCGACTAATCTCCCCCCGAATCTGACCGTGTGTGCCCTAAGTCATATGCCTGAAACCCCAATCCTGTACTTTCTCCCACCCCTGTTAATTTGCCCCAGTCCCATTGTTTCTGTTCTCTAATGGCCCCTATTTTATTCCAGGTCCCATAGTTTCCCCTCTTTCAGCACCAATGAATTAACAACATGTGGTCCACCTTTCCTTTGCCACATTATCAAGCTTTTTCCCAGTTATATCTCTCAGTATCCAGGAACGCTTTACAAACTATTACTATACCAGTGTAACGTCATTCCATTTCTAATTACCATATAAAGTACTGAACTGTAAAAAATGTAAAAATAAATGTAGCTTCATCTCTTCATGGAATGCCATCCGCAGTACCTTAACTGACCTGGATTTAAACACATTAAAGGGATCCTGTCATCAGAAAACATGTTTTTTTCAAAACACATCAGTTAATAGTGCTACTCCAGCAGATTTTTTTATATTCAATTTTGAAATCTGACATGGGGCTAGACATATTGTCAATTTCCAGCTGCCTCCAGTCATGTGACTTGTGCCTGCACTTTAAGAGAGAAATGCTTTCTGGCAGGCTGCTGTTTCTCCTACTCAATGTAACTGAATGTGTCTCAGTGGGACCTGGATTTTACTATTGAGTGCTGTTCTTAGATCTACCAGGCAGCTGTTATCTTGTGTTAGGGAGCTGCTATCTGGTTACCTTCCCATTGTTCTGTTGTTAGGCTGCTGGGGGGAAAGGGAGGGGGGGTGATATCACTCCAACTTGCAGTACAGCAGTAAAGAGTGACTGAAGTTTATCAGAGCACAAGTCACATGACTTGGGGCAGCTAAGAAATTGACAATATGTCTATCCCCATGTCAGATTTCAAAATTCAATATAAAAAAATCTGTTTGCTCTTTTGAGAAATGGATTTCAGTGCAGAATTCTGCTGGAGCAGCACTATTAACTGATTCATTTTGAAAAAACATTTTTTTCCCATGACAGTATCCCTTTAAAATAAAGGTGTGTTTATCAAAGGCAATAAAGCAATTTCCAGTCTATTCCTTGTACATTGTGTAGTTAATTGTCTTTTCTCTAAATCTTCATCAACTGCCCAGAGTTTGTTTATTAAAGTTACACTCGCTGTTTACCTGGTTGGTTCCGGCTCTATTATATGATCCTGGTCGGCTAAAACTCGTGGAACAAGTGTCCCCTTCTCTATTACTGAAGACCAGTATCATATAATTATGTGTAAAAGTGGCACTTAGGATGTAGTGTGTATTTTAGGATTATGTACAAGTATTAGAAACTGTCTGTCCTTAGTTCACATTCTACTTACTCCCCCATGACTTCAGACTACATCTCATCTCAGCCTTAAAGTTGACTTCTGAGTCTCATTATTACCACAGTCTGATTCACCCCTCCTTATATATTTTACTCATATTTCATTTTCCCCCCTGTCTGCTCATCTTGTTCTCCGAGTGCTGCTCTCGCCTGCCATGTCCTCAAATAGCTTCTCTGTGTGTCCTCGGTTTCCCTCACATTGAACTGCAGCAATAAACAGAGTTCACTACAGGAGGCTGAAACGATACACAACTGGGGCATTGCAATAGAAAACAAACCCGTACACACACGTCTGAGCAGGAGCCCCGGGGGAGCCATCGAACTGCCACCTACCTGTACAACCTACCTGTAGTTACTATAAGGCAAACGTTTGCTGCTGTATATGTGCAACACTAAACAGTCACACAGTCAGATTGTTTTAGTTTTCCTTGTTTTAGTTTTCCTTTCCAGGCATATCCAGGTATGGCCACCATCATCCAAAAAACCCATAATCCAGACAGGCCCGGATTTGCGGCAAGGCCGCATAGGCCCGGGCCTAGGGCGGCAAAAAAATAGGGGCGGCATGCCGCCCAGCCGCATTATGGGGACGTGTACGTCCCCATTCAATTACAGCAGCTGCGCCGGCGAATTTTTCGCCGGCGCGCTGGGGAGGTGAGGTGGGCGCTAGGACCGCGCGGCCGCCTGGTCGGACCGCACGGCCTAGGGGCGCCCGTCATCGAAATCCGGCGCTGAATCCAGAAAGCACCAAATTACAGAAAGGCCATCTCCCATAGACTCCATTTTATCCAAATAATCCAAATGTTAAAAAATTAGGGATGCACCGAATCCAGGATTCAGTTTGGGATTCGGCCTTTTTCAGCAGGATTCGGATTCGGCCGAATCCTTGTGCCTGGCCGAACCCGAATTCTAATTTGCATATGTAAATTAGGGGTGGGTAGACAAATCACATGACTTTTCCACTTTTTCCTTTCCTGCCCCTAGTTCACATAGGCAAATTAGGATTCGGATTCGGTTCAGTATTCGGCCAAATCTTTCAACAAGGATTCGGGGATTTGGCCGAATCCCGAATAGTGGATTCGGAGCATCCCTATAAAAAATTATTTCCTTTTTCTGTGTAATAATACTCTGACTTATCAATGTGTCTATTTAAGATTTGGATTGAACTATTCAGGTAGGCGTCAGGTGGGATACAGTCATTATTGGGATCATTGTGAACAGATGACACTTCACACCTCTGTGAGTTTCAGCCAACGTCTACCTGAATAATTCAATGGAACCATTGTGATTGGATTTTGGGGACAGGCCTTGTAATCTTAGCTGCCTACTAAATAAATATGTAATTTCTCCTTATTTGTATCACAATTTAGACTGTATTTTCACCTTCCCCAGGATAAGATAACAGATCAGTGAGGCTACTTTCACTTACACACACATTTTGTGTCGATGGTTGAACGCAAGTTGTTTTCAATCTCATCTATTATATTGTATTACAGGTATGGGACCTGTTCTCCAGAATGCTCAGGACCCGGGGTTTTCCGGATAAAAGATATTTCTGTAATTTGGATTTGTGATTTTCATCTTCATACCTTAAGTCTATTAAAAAATAACTTAAACCTTTAACAAAGCCAATAGGCTGGTTTTGCCTCCAATAAGGATTAATTATATCTTAGTTGGGATCAAGTACAAGTGCGGGACCTGTTATCTAGAAGGCTCGGGATTTGGGGATTTCCAGATAATGGATGTTTCCTTAATTATATCTTAGTTGGGATCAAGTACAAGCTACTGTTTTATTAATACATGTATGGGACCCGTTATTCAGAATACTTGGGACCTGGGGTTTTCCACATAATGGATCTTTCTGTAATTTGGATCTTCATACCTTAAGTCTACTAGAAAATCATGTAAACATGAAATAAAGCCAATAGGCTGGTTTTGCTTCCAATAAGGATTAATTATATCTTAGTTGGGATCAGGTACAAGCTACTGTTTTGTTACAGGTATGGGACCTGTTATCCAGATTTCTCGGAACCTGGGGGTTACGGATAAGGGATCTTTCCATAATTTGGATCTTCATACCTTAAGTCTACTAGAAAATCATATAAACATGAAATAAACCCAATAGGCTGGTTTTACCTCCAATAAGGATTAATTATATCTTAGTTGGGATCAAGTACAAGCGACTGTTTTATTATTACACAGAAAAAGGAAATCATTTTTAAAATGTGGATTATTTGGATAAAATGGAGTCTGTGAGAAAAAAACCCATTTTTTACTTCCTTGTTTTGACAAAAAGTCTCGTGATTTCCCGCCCGCCAGTAATTTACACATATAAATTAGGATTCGGTTCGTTTGGGCAGAAGGATTGGGCCAAATCCAAATTCTGGTGAAAAAGGTCAAATCCGGGTGAAATGGGGAACAGAATCGTGGATTGGGAACATTCCTAATTAAACTGAGTTCTAATAAAGGGACAAGTCGATGCTGAGTCTCTGGGATTCATGTGAAAATGAAAAAGACTCTCATTTCGTCTCAGAAGCATAAAGTGAGCTGAACCCTCAACCCGACCATTGACCCTAAGGGACAACTCCACATGATCCCTCAGTAGCAGAGAATGAACGTCTGACTGGACTACGTGAGGTATTTATAGTTTCTGTTTCCAGGCAACGTAGCGCTCTCAGGCGATTGGCTGTTGTTTCGCCGGGTTTCCCAGTCTAGACACAGGATTTTTATATTTTATATAGGGGGGTGAGCCGTAGCCAGTGTGGTCCTTTGTTGGGCATGTGACTGGCATCTCCGCATATTTCTGTATCCGAACATGATTGCTTTGATGTTTAGTCTTAATGTGATGCGAAAATAAATCTTAACGTTCTTCCGTTCTCTCAAAATGTGAATATCATTGATTAGACAACCCTATATCTCTTCTCGATGGTTTATTCCACTCACTTTTGTCCTGACTTGCCTCCCCCCTACCGCGCCACGTGTAGTTACACTAGCCAATGAGGTGCTCGTTGCTTTGTCCGCTGATTGGACAAGCGTTGGCGTGACGTACACGGATGCGGAAGAGGGGTTGAGTCGGTGTGAAGCTGCGGCGTGCAGACAGATCGGGTGAGGTGAGGGAAGGAGAGGTTTCACGGGGAAGGGGGATGAGGAGACCCGGGGAAGGACGGGGTTTGGGGTCCCGGGGAAGGGAAAGAAAAAGGAACAAGGGCGCAGCGAGGGTGACTTGGGATGTTATCAGGGGACCCCAGGAGTTGCTCATGGGTCGGAGAGTTGTTCGGGATTCGTCAGATTGTCTGGAGGGGAAGGAATTGTTGCCTCAGGGACTCGTCGGCTCTGAGAAACACGAGATCCTTGTGGGTCCTGGGGGGGAGCGACAGGAGACTGTGAGCGGAGACTTGACTCTCGGGACAGTGGACACGTGTGTGGGATGTACGGGAGCTGAGCCTCGGGGCCCGGCCTCGTGCTGTACAGGGGTCGCCGACTCTCAGGGGACAGGACTTCCTGCTGAGAGGGGACCGCAAGGGATATTCAGGGTCGGCAGGAAAGAAGGGAATGTAGGACAGGGGAAGGTACATCTAGTTGCCCAAAATGATGGTGAGGAGGAAGAAGAAGAGGAGGAGGAGCTGCAGGGAAACATGAGCAGGTGTGAGACTAGAGGAATCCAGGGGAATGGGGAGAAGAGGAGGGAATGTGAATGTGGAGGAGAAGGGTCTTTCCTAGACGTAACCAGGGACCATGATGGGAATATCAGAGAAAGGGACTGCCAGGGAAATGCCTGTAAGAAAGTGGCTTTGGTAGATCTGGTTGTTCCTGAGAAAGATCATCTGCTGTGTGACGGCCAACAGTCTCCACATCTCAATAGTGATGGACAAAGGGATCAACTAAAAGATACAGAGACGCAGAACAGACACCAAGAGCTTCTGTGGGACGAGGGAAAGAACTGTCAGGATTTGTACAGAGGAGCGGATGAGATGGACGATGAAACAAGCCAAGGGGCAGAGGGGGACATATGTACAGAAATGAGCTTTAAGGGAAGATCTCTAGATCAGGTGCAAAGTGAGAAGGAATTAGAGGCAACGTATGGGGTGAATTGGAGCGGAGAGTTTAATGGAAGAGCTGACAGGGGGACATCCATACAAGGACTGATGTTCTTTAAGGAGGACTTTCAGGAAAAGGCCCACAGAGGAAAGATACTCGCTGTGAGTGAGAGAAATTGTGGGAAGTGCTCAGGAGATGAGGAAAGAAGCCCAGGTAATGGGTCTAGTGGGTCTGCTGATGGGACTGATATAGAGATTTCTATATCCTGCACTTCAGGCTGCAGAGAAAGAGGTTTGGGATCTAATAGGTGGAATGAGTCCTGGCAGGGGGAGATGGAAGAGGTTAAGAATTTTGCTGAAGGGCCCCCCTGTGTTTTGCAGCACAACCAGGAAGCAAAGGCAGACGCTCAGAGCACATGGTGTTGGTGTCTTCAGCTTTATTTAGGGGAGATGGGGGGATCAGATCCTAGTGATGGAGAAACTCTTGTGGAGATGAAGTCTCCTGGGTCTGGTTATTCGTTGAACAGCACATTAAGGTTTGGGGAGAATTCAAGTGAACGTAATGGAGAGGTGAATGGAGGAGAGATCACTGAAGCGCACGTTTTGTCTAAGAAGGGGGGGAAAGGCAGAGATACCCCTGAATTACAGGAATGGGTGAGCTGGTGGCAAGGATGGTCTGGCTCGTGTCGTAAGGGCTCCGGGCGCCGTAAAGGAAAAGGGGCACCAGTTTTAGGTTGTAGAGGGGAGGCAAGAGGATCGGGGCAGAAGCAGCAGGATGTGTGGGTGTTGAGAGAGTGGGCTCGAAAAGATGGCGGAAGACATGCAGGTGGGCAGGGAGTTCCTGGAGGGGAAGTTTGGGTTCTGAGAGAGGATGAGAGAGGAAAGCAGAATCCTGTATGGCCACTGAAGGAACAGGATGTGTGGGTCCCAAGAGAACCCAGAAAAAAAGGGGAACAGTTAAATGAGAATTCAAAATGGCCTTCTTGGAGAGCCAAGTCTGGTAGTTTAGACAAGAGCATGGCCAACCTTCTTAACTGAGGGACATTCTAAACTGCTATTTGTGTGTGTTGTGCATCTGTGTTTGGGGGTTAACTTGTTTATTAGTCACCTTTTTATGAGGGGGGGCAATAAAGCACTGTTTGGGTGCACTGGCAATTCTGCCTATTTCTGACTATTGGTGCTGCATTTGTTCTTCATATTTAAGGTGCTAATACAGGTGCTTCATATTGCATGCATTCCTTTTGTTTTATATAGTGATGCTGTTGGGGGATGATCTTACTGGTCGTACTTTCTTGTAATATAGGGTCCCCCTAGGAAGGGCCATGTCGGGGGTCGGGCTGTTAGATGTAATATTGGGGTAGGGCAAATTTTGATAACATAACATGGTGCTGTTGCCTTCTTGGGGCAAAAATTTATGAAACCTACCTGTTAATCTCTAAACACAGACGTTACTTAAGGTAAGTGCCGCTGACTCATTGAAGTGCTGAACACCATAAAGGAGAATTTATATTTTATTTCACATTCGGGCTACATTTCATTTTCTTCTAAAATTGACCCTAGTGTGTGTGTGCTGTGTAAATGTTAACTGGAACTTAGATTGTAAGCTCCACCGGGGCAGGGTCTGATGTCGACTTGTATAACCATGTTCTCACTATATAAATGATACAGAGACACTGCAGGGGCTATAAAGATTGTGTGGGTGTTGCTTGTGGTGCTCATGAAAAGTGATATTCCCCTCTTGACTCAATAATATGCAGAGAAGAGCTGCTCTGTGCACATACCATGCTTCATTCAGCTCATATAAGGGACAAGACATTGACTAGAAACCAAGGCATTCAATTATACAGTGATGACTTGTCAGGTCACCTGCACCATAATTTGTTTTGCTCTAGAAGTACAAAGTCCCTGCTCACTTTAAAGGGATTCTGTCATGATTTTTATTGTGTAATTGCTTTATTTCTAAACTTACACTGCAAATAATTCACTGTACAAAATAAAATGTCATTCCTGAAGCAGCAAGTGTATTTAGTTGTAATATTGGTGTGTAGGTGCATCTCAGCTCATTTTGCCTGGTCATGTGATTTCAGAAAGAGCCAGCACTTTAGGATGGAACTGCTTTCTGGCAGGCTGTTGTTTCTCCTACTCAATGTAACTGAATGTGTCTCAGTGGGACCTGGATTTTACTATTGAGTGCTGTTCTTAGATCTACCAGGCAGCTGTTATCTTGTGTTAGGGAACTGCTATCTGGTTACCCTCCCATTGTTCTGTTGTTAGGCTGCTGGGGGGGGGGGGAGGCAGGGAGTGTTATCAGTCCAGCTTGCAGTAAAGAGTGACTGAAGTTTATCAGTCACATGACTGGGGGCAGCTGGGAAACGGACAATATGTCTAGCCCCATGTCAGATTTCAAAATTGAATATAAAAAAAATCAGTTTGCTCTTTTGAGAAATGGATTTCAGTGCAGAAATTCTGCTGGAGCAGCACTATTAACTGCCGCTTTTTGAAAAAAAGCATTTTCTAATAGAACCAAAAAGTTTCTGCTGTGGATCAGAAGGGCGGAGTTGAACCCAGTGTATGACCATCTTTACTAGGATCGTTTTGTTTAAACCCATATTACTATATAAATATACACCACAAAGCTGAGGAGGAAATCATATTCAATGCTCTTTAGACACAGTCTGTGTGTCCCCCGTCTCTGGATTCCCCTTCATTTTTTCATCTCCTTTTTATCATGAGAATTCTGTGTGATAAGACAGACCTTGTAATAATTGGTTTTTTTTTTACCATTTAACCGTTGCAAGTGCAAGTAACGTCTCACCAAAGCGACAGATAATACATTCTCATGCTGTGGATCTTACTCGCCCATTTGGATTGATTTTTCTTGCAGATCTGTGTTTTGGTGCAACTTGCCCGAGCCCTACCTGCTACAAATATGAACCTTATGTCATTCACACCGCTGTGCTGTTTCCTTATCCTGTTTGTGCTGCCTTCTGTCTCAGCCAATGAGGGGAGGAAGAAATTGCAGATCGGAGTGAAGAAGCGCGTGGAAAATTGCCCTGTCAAGTCCCGGAAAGGAGACACACTACACATGCATTATACAGTGAGGGAATATCTGTTTTTCCATCACATGTCTTTTTGTTTCTCCATATACTTTTTCCATGTATTTATTCTTTAAAGGGGAACTAACATGAAAATGAAAATTGAATATAAGCTTCAGCATACTAAAATAAGAAGCTTTCTAAATATAATTAATTAAATATTCTGTACGGTTTCTGAAATAATCATGCAGGATTTGTGTAAAAGGCAGTTATTTTGTTTGTACTGGAATCAGTTATTTGAGTTAGAGTCCTGCAGCGGGTCGGGTACCATGCTCCTTTCCTAGCAGATGAATTAGAGATTACTCTAACTGATTCCAGTAGAAACAAAAATGTAACAAAATAACTGCCTTTTGCACAAATCCTGCATGTAGAGAGACATGATGTCTGGTGTGTTTAATAGAGTGACCTCTAATACATCTTCTAGGCAAAAGGAGCCCCCCTATAAGATATATTGGATCTAACTGTCAATGATTATCTGACACCCAACTGCTGCATGAAGAGAGAATGAAGAGAAACAGATGCTGAGAGAGGAATAGTGAAGATAAACTTGATTATTTCAGAAATTATAGACTTTTTTTTTTTATTGATTATATTTATTTCAGTATGCTGAAGTTATATTTAATTTTAATTTTCACGATAGTTCCCCTTTAAGGAACATCAGCCTGTTCACTAATATATTGGTTCTTCCTCAGGGAATCGGGGGTTCTTTGTCCTTTAAAGGGTTATAAAGCTTAGCAGGCAAGGTTAAGAATGTGGGCCATGAGCAAAATGAGCATAGGTTGGCATTGCACAGTATGATGTAAATTTTTGGTCTCGATATTCTGATCAGCGCCCAAGCAGATTTTTGTATGATATGGATGTTAGTGAAAAGTTTAAAGGAGAAGGAAAGCTACCGAAGCAGTTTATTGGCAATAGATTAGCCACAATAGTGCAAGCTGTAACACTCTATTTATTCTGTTGAATTATTTACTATTCCTGAGTAAACAGCTCAAGAAACAGTTTGTTTAGCATAGCAGCTGCCATATTAGCTTGGTGTGACATCACTTCCTGCCTGAATCTCTCCCTGCTCACTCATAGCTCTGGGCTCAGATTACATAGTAGAGCGGAGGAGGGAGGAGGAGTGAGGAGCAAACTGAGCATGCTCAAGCCCTAGCCCTGGAGGTTTAAGCTGAAAACAGTTAGTCTGATACAGAAGCCCATGAGTACACAATAGAAGGAAAGAAATGTGCTGTTTGACAGAGGACTCAGAGCAGCATTACTTTGAGGGGTTACTGGTGTATTTATATAGACCTTTCTGATAAAGATTACTTAATTTTAGCCTTTCCTTCTCCTTTAACTTTGAGTCACCTTTTCACATACAAAATCCTTCACTTTACTTTGGAACAAGATAAGGAGGGGTTGCATTATATTGTGAATCTAAGGGCTGCTGAACTGACTTGCAGTAAACAGTACTCCCTCTTACTCTGGAGTATAATTCATTTTATCCTGAAGGATTTCCCACATCAATAAATCACTGCCTAAATGGCTACTAGATATAAAAAAAAAGTAGCTCCCTAGGGCTCCTGGCCAAGACACTGAGCATCAGATTTGGCTGATCCTAGTGTTGTTTTGCTCATCACTTATTTACAAATAAAAGCATCAATTAATCACGTACTTCTCCAGGTCACCTCCCCAGGGAATGGGATGGGCAATCGGTGGGGATCATTTATCAACACTGGGCAAATTTGCCCATGGGCAGTAACCCATGGCAACCAATCAAATTGCTGCATTCATTGTTCTACTTGCAGCTGGGTTCACAAAGCTAATCACTGATTGGTTGCTATAGGTAACTGCCCATGGGCAAATTTGCTCAGTGTTGATAAATGAGCCCCAGTGTGCGCGGCGTTGAATATTTTCCCAGTCACATCTATAGAAACTCGGCAGTTTGGGCACTGAAACAAATAAGTACAATTTTTCCCATTATGTGTTGTATGTAAGATCCAGAAAGATACATTTACAATTGTAAAATATGCATTTGCACAACATAAAATGTAAATACTGGGCACAGGTCTGTGTTCCTAGTGCAACTAATATTTGGCAGGTCACATGATGTTGCTGTATCCCGTACGGGTTACATTGGTCGACCTATCCTAGTGGAATTTATATATATATATATATATATATATATATATATATATATATATATATATATATATATATATATATATATATATATATATATATATATATATATATATATATATATATATATATATATATATATATATATATATATATATATATAAATATATAAATATATATATATATATATATATATATATATATATAAATAAATATATATATATATATAAATATATATATAAATATATATAAATATATATAAATATATATATATATATATATATATATATATATATATATATATATATATATATATATATATATATATATAAATAAAATTATGCAGTGACATCTAGTGGTTAAAGTGTAATATAACATCATAATATCCTGCTTTAAACTGTCACTTTTTTTTTTTTTTTTTTTCTTAGGGAAAACTTGAGGATGGGACAGAATTTGACAGCAGCATTCCCAGGAATCAACCATTTACCTTCACTCTGGGTACTGGACAAGTCATAAAGGGCTGGGACCAAGGGCTACTTGGGTAAGGTCGTTTTGGCCCCTTACATAAATCAATATAATTCTGTATGATGCATTTACACTGACGCCATTGTTATACTGGGAATAGTGCACCCCCTACTGTGTATAACAGGTAGCGGATCTATTATCTGGAATGCACAGGAATTAAGTCTTTCTGGATTTGGCATCCACTGTTCAATCCAAAGGTGGCCATAGACGTAGAGATCCACTCGTTGATGTCGCCAAACCAGCGGATCTCTCCCCGATATACCCACATTGGCGTGGGCCCTAGGGCCCAACAATCGGATCATAATGGATCCGGTACGGGCAGTCGCATAATTAAAAATGAATTGTGACCGGTAGAAAATCAGGATAAATAAATTAGACAATCTGCTGATAATTCATGATATAATAGAAGAAAAATGAAATAAGCAGAGGTTGAGTTGTCCCGTAATCTATTGCCGAAAATGGTTAATAGCCGTAGATTACGGGACAACTCCATCTTTTATTTCATTTTCCTTTTATTATATCATCAATTACCAACAGATTGTCTAATTCGAATTAGGGATGCACCGAATCCAGGATTCGGTTCGGGATTTGGCCTTTTAAGCAGGATTCAGATTCTGCCGAATCCTGCCCAGCTGAACCGAATCCTAATTTGCATATGCAAATTAGGGGCAGGGAGGGAAATCGCACGACTTTTTGTCACAAAACAAGGAAGTAAAAAATGTTTCCCCCTTCCCACCCTTAATTAGCATATGTAAATTAGGGTTCGGTATTCGGCCGGATCTTTCGCGAAGGATTCGGGGGTTCGGCCTAATCCAAAATAGTGGATTTGGTGCATCCCTAATTCTAATGAATAGACTATCAACCAATCTAGGTGAGGTCATTAGTGTTTTGCTGTAAAGGGATTAACTCGTGAGGTAATTGAATGGATAATAGATTTAAATACAATCGTTTACAGGTGACCCGTTAGAAGCTAAAACTTGATATATGCGGGTACTTTTCTTTCTGTCTTCTAAAACTTTGATTGGTTGAATGGTTTTTAATAGGCCCTTATTACATATACATTATTATGATTTTGGATGTCAAGTTCTCCTCCTTTTGAGATCATTTTAGCCGTTTGTTCACACACGTTGCATTTTGTTGGCTTTCTGTGGAAGTGCAACTTTGTGTACCAGGCACAGTGTTGGGGTAGGACCACACGGACGTTTTCAGCACGATCCGACGCACTGCTACAAATCGCATGTGACGAAAGTCACATCATTGATCCAACAAAACACGACTGTCTGATGCAGATGCTGCGTCTGCACCCAACAGGTGTGTTGCATGGGATCAATGCTGCAACCTCATCCGATATTTCTATCTCTTACCTTATTTTTGTCGCATGTGTTTTGTCGGATCGCGCCGAAAACATCCATGTAGTCCTACCCTTAGTCTTGTCTCTGGTTATTTGTCAGCTTGTGGTTTCGTCCCCTCCACCAACCAAATTTAATCTCCTTCCTTTTTAGTTTGTCTTTGTGGTTCCATCAGGCCAGTAACCACAACAAGGTCTCAGCAACTTATTCTGCTTAAAGTGACACTGTCATGGGAAAAAACATTTTTTCAAAATGAATCAGTTAATAGTGCTGCTCCAGCAGAATTCTGCACTGAAATCCATTTCTCAAAAGAGCAAACAGATTTTTTTATATTCAATTTTGAAATCTGACATGGGGCTAGACATATTGTCAATTTCCCAGCTGCCCCCGGTCATGTGACTTGTGCTCTAATAAACTTCAGTCACTCTTTACTGCTGTACTGCAAGTTGGAGTGATATCACCCCCTCTCTTTTCCCCCCCAGCAACCAAACAACAGAACAATGGGAAGGTAACCAGATAACAGCTCCCTAACACAAGATAACAGCTGCCTGGTAGATCTAAGAACAGCACTCAATAGTAAAATCCAGGTCCCACTGAGACACATTCAGTTACATTGAGAAGGAAAAACAGCAGCCTGCCAAAAAGCATTTCTCTCCTAAAGTGCAGGCACAAGTCACATGACTGGGGGCAGCTGGGAAATTGACAATATGTCTAGCCCCATGTCAGATTTCAAAATTGAATTATAAAAAAATCTGTTTGCTCTTTTGAGAAATGGATTTCAGTGCAGAATTCTGCTGGAGCAGCACTATTAACTGATGTGTTTGGGAAAAAAAAACATGTTTTCCCATGACAGGATCCCTTTAATGTTCTTCAATGTCCAGTTTTTGTGCAATCCTTTGTTTTCTAGTTGAATTCGTGCAAATAACCGTTTCTCCTTTATTCCTCAGAATGTGCGAGGGGGAGAAGAGAAAGCTGGTGATACCTTCAGAGTTGGGTGAGGATCATTTCAGTGAGGAGTAGAAGAATAGGGGGTGAATAGGAAAGTAACGGTTATTTCTTTGCCTTTCAGGTTATGGAGATAGGGGAGCACCCCCAAAAATTCCAGGTATAGGATACACTTCTGTAATTCCTACTCTTTCTATTGCTCTGTGACCTCTCACTAAATTCTTCCTTTGTGCCTATAGGAGGAGCCACCCTGATCTTTGAAGTGGAGTTAATGAAGATAGAGCGTCGATCTGATTTATAAATATAAATATATTCTGCCAGAATTTGTGCCGACAGGGGAGACCGTGTGTATCGCTTTGTACCCAATAAACACTAAATCTACAGCTTTATTAATAATAAGCTTTACGGTCACATTCACTAAGACTCTCATGGTTCAAAATCAATGGTTTCCTACAGAAGATACCGGTGCAAAGATTTCAGGCACAGTAGGATGGGGGAAGAGTTTAAAGGGACACACACGCATGTCTGAGATACTATTTGACCTAAACACAAGCCCCCTAATGTAATAAAAGGCTCTAAGTTTGCCCAGGGGCAGTAACCCATAACAACCAATAAGATAGTTGCTTTTAAACAGGTGACCAGTAAATGCTGCCTGCTGATTGGTTGCTATGCGTTACTGCCCATGGGCAAACGTAGTGCCTTTTATTACATTACCCCCAAGGTTGTTTGATGATGTAATTTTGCTTCATATTGTTCAAGAACACCAATTCTTTCTACTATTGTGGCCTTCTTTAATTTACTTTTCACCATTATTTGTGCAGCCATGCAGTATCTTACACGCATGTATCTCACACACACGCCCGTATCTCTCGCACTCTCCCCCCCGTACCTTACACACGTGTTGCATTGTGGGAAATTGGAGGTTTCATGGCTTTGGACAATGTTTTTGTGCGACATCAGCCTAAAGAAACTAGAAATACTGTATACAGGAATGGGATCTATTATCCAGAACGCTCAATCACAGAAAGTTCATCTCCCATAGACTCCATTTTTTTTTTTTAAATCAAATAATTCAAATGTTTTAGAAGGATTTCCTTTTCTCTGTAATAATAAAAATACTATCGTATACTTGATCCCACCTAGGATATAATTAATCCTTGTTGGTGGCAAAACCAGCCTATTTGGTTAAATGATTTTCTTTTATTACACTGGAGGGTCAAATTATGGAAAGACCCCTGATCCAGAAAACCCCTGGTCCCTTACTTGTATCTTTGAAGACTGGAGCAGACGGTGAAGTATATTTCTCTGTAGTTGAAGTGTATTACATGTAATTGTCCCCATACAGCTCTTATGGTTGCAGGAGGGTTACTGTTCAGTATTATTTTTATTTACCAGGTGAAAATTACACTTTACCCCTCAATATTAGAAAACAGCTACACAGAAAATATTAAGTAATTGGGGGGGAAAAGTCGTCATTTCTGGTGATCTAACTGAAAACAACTAGCGGCAAATTCACTAAGTGCCGAAAATGCGCAAGCGATGGCTTCATCAGGAGTAGTTTCGACAGGGCTGCGCAAATTCACGAAGATCCGAAGTTGTACACAGGTTACCGAACGCTTGCGATAATACGATAAGCAGTCAAATTACGCTAGCGATGCATACGGCGTACAGTTAAAGTTGAATGGACGTATATGTTACAGCAAATACATTACACAAGTCCAGGGAACCTTAAGACAATAGTTTTTATATTGCCCTACACATGAGCCCACTGTATAGTTTAGGTGCCAAATATAAGGGGGAAGGAAGGTACCCCAAAAAAAAGTTTTGATCTTTTTCAGCCGATCACCCAGTAAAAAATAAAAAACCGCCAGCGTTGTTTTTGGACTGAAACTCCTATCTACTCTATTGCATTTTGCCTGGTCGGAGGTGGCGACGTCAAGTCATTGGGCAAGAGGTAACGCTCAGTAAAATCCGCAAGTTAGCGAATTAGCGTAGTTACGTCCCTTCACCAGAGCGCAACTTCGCCTGGCATTCGGGTGCAAAGTAGCGCTAGAGTCTTGTCTACTTCACTAGCGTATTTACGTGAGCGACCGTTGGTGAAGTGGCAAAATGATGTCACGCTGGCGAATTTTCAATAGCGTTGGCCACTTCGCCCTTTAGTAAATTTGCCCCCTAGTGTTTTAAGGTGAAAAACCCCTTTAAAGAATATGAGATCATTTTAGCTGAGCAGCCGATCATTTTCTGCACTTCTTTATACGTTTCCCCTCTCCAATCAACGGTTTAATCAAAGTACGTTGCTCTTCTGAACAATGTCTGGAACCAGCCATTTTAATTTGATTTTCAGAGAGAAATAAACTATAACCACATGCACAATATTTACTCCTTCCTTAACTAAGGGATGTAATTGACTCTGGTTATTTCCCAGAATAAATGAGATCACTAATTTGGAACATGATATTATTATTTGGAACAAACCTCCATTAATGATTCAGTTATACAAAATCAGCATCAGGTGATGACTATTGGGTTTCTATGAGTCTACTACACCTACTAGTAAATGATTTGCCATGTAGAAATATTTCCACTAAAAACACTGATAGATCGGGTTAGTGATGTCAGACTGCTGTTATTCTCAACACAACTGTATAGATTTATTACACTTAGGGGCAGATTTATCAAGGGTCGAATTTTGAAAATTTTAGAAAAAGCTTCAAAATCCGACCATCGAATTGGAATACTTCGAATGTCGAAGTTTTTTTTATACATCGAATTTGCCCATTTGCGGTTGAAGTAAAATCGTTCGATCGAACGATGAAATCCTTCGATTCGAAGGATTTCATCGATCGAACGGTTTTTCTTCGACTTCAAAAAACTAGGCTAACATAGCACTTCGGCAGGTTTAATATGGCAAAGTATAGAAATCAAAGTTTTTTTTAAAGAGACAGTACTTCGATTATGGAATATTCAAACTATTTTACTTCGAGTCGAAGTCGTAGTATCCAAAAAATTACTTTGAATTTCGAATTTTTTTACTTCGAAAATTCCCTCGAATTCACTTTGACCCTAGGTGTTAATGATTACAGGAATACAGTCCTCTCTTAGATCTATGGCTATTTCTCCTTATCTCCCCAAATGCCTTCCCACCAGCAAGATTACGAATCGCCAGCAGGACGGCATATGAAATCACTTCGGGAAACAAAGCACCACCCCGCCGGCGATTTACATTCTAGCCCATGGGAAGCCAGTTCGGGGAGATTAGTCGCCCGAAGAAGAAGATTTGTTGCTGGATCTTACCGTGTGTCTCTGCACTGAAAGTCAATGGGTGTTTTTTCTTTTGGCGACTTTTTTTGTCCAAATGCTTTAAAGTCAATGGGCGTTTTTTGTTATGGCGACGTTATTTTCCCAAATGCATTAGTCAATGGGCGCCCATTCTTATGACAACTTTTTTTTTTCTCCTATGCATAAAAGTCAATGGACGTCTTGTCTTATGGCAACTTTTTTGTCCCAATGCATTAAAGTCAATGGACGTCTTATGGCGACTTTTTTTGTTCTAATGCATTAAAGTCAATGGACGTCTTTTCATATGGCGACTTTTTTTGTCCTAATGCATTAAAGTCAATGGGCGTCTTTTCTTATGGCGACTTTTAAATCACAGACAATACTGACTGCAGCCGCCTCTAATAAAAGTGCCAAAGGGTATCTAGAGGCCGGTTCTCTTTAAAACAACTTTCTGGAAACACGAATATTCAGGAATTAGATATTTGGATTGGTTTAATACTTACATTTTATTTAATTATAAAAAGACTTGTACAAAAAGCTCATATATAAAGGAGGGGTTCCCCTGCTCCTCCATGTGAACCCCAGATAACCAGGTAGACGGCACCTGTGCGAGTAGGAGAAGCCAATGACCCCGACAGGCTGTGAGATTGATCCATGTCTGCCCCTCAGCTCAATTCCGGGGGCATCATTTCTTCTGGGGGGTACTCAGCTTCTGCATGCCTTGAATCTTTTCCAGTAGTCCAGATATAAAGGCCTGGTGGGGACACAAGGGATTAGCAAAGTTTCACCATTGATTTCTGCAGGGAAGAAATAGATTTAACTTTCTCATACTTTCTACTCCATTGATACCCAACAGGGGGTCATTCTGTGTTCAGCTGTAGGGATGGGCGAATTGTTTCGCCACAGAAATGACGCCCATAGACTTGTATGGTGTTGTGCGTCAAAAAAAAAAATACGCATCAAAAAATTTTGCCACGCATCAATTTTTTTTGACACCCATAGACTTTAATGGGCGTCGGCAACATTTCACCAACGGCAAATTTTTTAGCGAAACAGGTCAAATTCGCCCATCCCTATTCAGCTGTCACCCACCCACTAGTTCTATAAACAACATTTATATTATTGTGCTGTTTAATAACACATAGACCCTTATTATTAATATAGAGGCACATTTATCAAAGGTCGAATTTAAAAATCATGCAAGTTTTTTTTGTTTTTTAAACTCCCATAAACTGAAATTTGACCAATCAAAATGTATTATATTTACATTTTTTTTAAAAACTCGGGTGAATAGGACGACCCAAAAACTCATTTCGACTCGAATTTTAAAAACTCAATTCAAATGTCAGGAAGGCTGCAACTCCAAAATGATCCCAGGACGTCTCCCATTGGCTTAAACAGTAATTTGGCAGGTTTTAGGTGGCGAATAGTCGAATTTGAGTTCTTAAAGGGCCGGTGTATGATATATCTCGAAAATTTAATTCACATTTTTTGAAAAACTCGAATCGAATTTGAATAACTCCCTAGCTGAATTTGACAGTTTTAACCAATAATCAGACCTTTGATAAATCTGCCTCATAATGTTTCATTTCAATCCTTTCACCGCCCAACTGACCCACTTCTTTTGATAACATCACACACACACACAATGTGCAGAAGAGCTGACACTCACCTCTGTGGGTTTGTAACAGTCAACAAGGAGTTTCTGGAAGACAAGAGACAGACAATGATGATCTACACAATGGAGTAAGTACCAGTGAAACCTGTAGAATCCCGTCAGCTCAGTTACCTTAACTCTCTCCCCTCTTTGCGCATCTGTCTCCATGTCCAGTAATTCATCCACATCAATTTCCAACTCAGGGATTTCTTCCTCCTGCACAAGGAACAACATTTGCACAAAGTTAGAAAGGGGGGTTTAAGGCTCACAGCTAGCGATGGGCGAATTTGTCACGAAATGGGTGACAAATTTCCGAAACGCAAATTAAAAACAATGGGCGTCCGTTTAATTGTCGTCGGCTCCAAAATTGTTGCCGGCATCCAAAAAAATATTTTTGCCGGTGAATTTTCGCTGCAATTTCGCAAATTTATTCACCGGCGGTAAAACTTGGAAATTCGCGCGCAAATTTGCATCTGTTGAATAAATTCGCCCATCACTACTTCCAGCCCTAGGCCCAAAGTCAGATTTATAGCTCAATGACAATATGTGCAGTGAAAAAAATGTCTAAAAAAGAAATGAATATATGTGAAAAATACGCCTTTTTCACGGATTTGCAAATTTTTCCATGAAGCAAAATGGGACAGATTTGCCCTTCATCAGGGAGGCCCGGGAGATATAGGGGTCCCTAATACAAATACAATTTCATTAAATATTGGTAAAACAGCTCAACCTCTAGACATTTTGGTGGCCAGCAGATTTTTGCCCCAAAATTGTCTGAAATTGAGGAAATGTGAGAATGCTTAAGAGTGACGGGAGACTTGAGTACAGAGCCCAAAATCTGTTAACTCCCGACTTCTACACAAGTCAGTCCCATTGCATGCTGGGTATTGTAGTCTTACATTCAACTTGCCACAAAAACCACATTACCCAACATGCATTGGGACACACAGGCTTGGCACATTAGGGCATGACAAAAACTTTGGCTGGTTTCCAAAGTACATACGAGCCAAAGGCCCAAAAAGTAGCCCAAATCCGTACCTTGGTTAGTTTGTACCTTCAAAACCCGCTATGGCTTTGTATTAGTAGCCCAATTTGGCTAGAAACCAAAACTCTGAGTCCAAGCTTATTTGCATGTAATCTCTCTTTCTGCAAATCCATGAGCTGGTGAAGATACAGATTCACTACACACACCAAAGGTTTCTCCCGAAGCAGCAATTGCATCTGCATCGCTCCTGCACTACAAATCCCAGCCTGCTCCGCCAAAACGGTATAAAGCTATAATATACACATAGTAAAATCTCAGGGGCTCTGGTACATATCTTTTGACTACTAGATAAAAGACTGGGTTTAGATAATGGACAGGAAAAAACGGATGCTTGACAAAGGGGCTCGCCCCGCAACGTTTCACTTCCGGTAATAAAACTTTGCAAGGTGTTCACCTGCATTCACAGCTTGTGTGCCAGTGTGCCTTTTCTTAGTATCAGATTTGAGGTTGCCGGTTACCTCTATCACTGTGCACCAAGGAAATTGGAATTATCTACACAGACAGGTGTGCGTGAGCAATTACTACTTTGCAGGAAAAAACGGAGAACATGAAGCTCACTGGATGCTGTAGAACTGCAACTGCCAGTTGTCTTCATGGGAGTGTGAGCAGGACCACCCAAGGACTTTATATAAGGCTGCCCAACCTGCAGGTACTACTTGTTTAGGGACCAGAATTGTGAGGGGATGCAGGGAGGCCCAAACAGCCCCCTCAATAGTTCTTTTCTATGGCATCTTACAGTAGCCCATCTGGCATTTGGCAGAACCCACAGATTGCCAGTCCGGGCCTGGTTGAATGCAAGCAGAATCTATGCTCTGTGCCTAAAGGGCCAATTAACGAGATGGTTCATTAGGAGGCCAGTCCTCTATGTGGGTTATTACACCGGATGGAATATGGGCATCTCTGACTGTATTGGTAATACTGCTGCCAGGAGATTTGCCAATATGTGTCCTTCCCTGTATGTTGGTCTTACACAGGTGGTACAAAGGTATCTCTGCTGCACTAGGTTGTGTCTGGGGCACACAGTGTATGAATGGTAGTGCGCTCCTATGAAAACATTTTAAGGCTGGAAAAGAACAGTTCCCAGTGGCAAAATACCATATATACTTAGTCTCCTACATTTCAATATATTTTTTGTTCTCTAAAGGAGAACTAAACCATAAAAATGAATGAGGCCGACAATGGCATATTTTATATAGTGAATTTATTGCACAAGGCTAAACACTTTAATAGGGAGGATCCACTGTTTTTATTGGCCAGATTACATGTCCTTCTTGTATCCCTATATACTGTGCCTATTGAATATCATCTAGTAATTCATTTAGGGAATCCACCACTGGGCAGGGAGTGCCCCGGGGAGAGAAGGCAGTGGGCAAGAATTCGGAATGGGTTCCCATCAAGCTTGGTGCTTTCTGTTTAGCAGAATGTGCTTGTGCTTAGCTGGAGGGCGGCAGAGATGGGCGTGTGAGAGCTGGCAGTTTGGGTACATGCCACCCTGAATCACAGGAGCAGCTGGTGACACCTGTCATCAACATGGGATAGTGACAGCTGGGGAGGAGGGGCAGTGGGAAATAAGTGGTAAATAAAGGAGAACTAAAGCCTAACTAAAGAAGTAGGTGGAAATGTTGTACATGATGTTTTGTGCTTCTGTACCAGCCCAAGGCAACCACAGCCCTTTAGCAGTAAAGATCTGTGTCTCCAAAGATGCCCCAGTAGCTCCCCATCTTCTTTTCTGCTGATTCACTGATTCACATGCTCTGTGCTGCTGTCACTTACTGAGCTTAGGGAGCCACTCACAATATACAGTACACATAGAATAGAAATGTCACAATATAAGGCTGATTAGTAATTAATACACATAATTACTACATGGCAGCACAGAAACCAGTGCAATTAGCATCAGAATGGAATAATCAGCAAACCTGTAGCATCAGCTTATATTACAGCCAGGGAAGCTCATTTTCTGCTGGATAATTAGTGACGAGCCCTAAGCTTAGCTTCTCAACAGCCAATCAGAGCCCACTGAGCATGTGAGTGTCACAGACACTTTCCAAGATGGTGACCCCCTGTGACAAGTTTGAAGTCCTGGATCATTGCTGCTATTGACAAGCTCAAACTTTAGCCTCCTGCAATAAGTTCACTATAGAAAATAGGACATTTTTAGCCACATTCATTTTTAGGGTTTAGTTCTCCTTTAAGTACAACTCCTTGCACCCCCTAACGGTGGAGGCTGGGAGTTCTAGTAGAACAATGCCAGAAGGTGGTTGTAGGATGGGAGATATTATATCCAAAAGATAATATTTCACATGTTCTAACACATCCCAAACATAAAAGCCGCCCAACCTGCTTGTGTTCCCTCCAGCAATAAACGGGAGATTCTGATTGGCTCGTTACACACATACACCCCATTCTCTTATTCCTTCAGCCACATCCTTACACCTGACACTATAGAATTCTAAGCAATTTCCAATATACATTCATTTTCACTGTATGCAATTAAAGGGGTGGTTCACCTTTAAGTTAACTTTTAGTATGTTATAGAATGGCAAATTCTAAGCAACTTTTCAATTGGCCTTCATTATTTTTTTCTATAGTTTTTGAGTTATTTGCATTTTTCTTCTGACCCTTTCCAGCTTTCAAAAGGGGGTCACTGACCCCATCTAAAAACAAATGCTCTGTAAGGCTACAAATGTATTGTTATTGCTATTTTTTTATTCCTCATCTTTCTATTCAGGCCTCTCCTATTCATATTCCAGTCTCTTATTCAAATCAATGCATGGTTGCTATGGTAATTTGGATCCTAACAACCAGATGGCTAAAATTTCAAACTGGAGAGCTGCTGAATAAAAAACTAACAAAAATACAAATAATAAAAAATGAAAAACAATTGCAAATGGTCTCAGAATATTCCTCTCTACATCCTACTAACCGTTAACCCAAAGGTGAACAACCCCTTTAAAAGCCATTAAAGCTACATTGTCTCAGGAGTCAGAAGCAGCTACTTTGTCTCAGGAGTCAGAAGCAGCTACTTTGTCTCAGGAGTCAGAAGCAGCTACTTTGTCTCAGGAGTCAGAAGCAGCTACTTTGTCTCAGGAGTCAGAAGCAGCTACTTTGTCTCAGGAGTCAGAAGCAGCTACTTTGTTTCAGGAGTCAGAAGCAGCTACTTTGTTTCAGGAGTCAGAAGCAGCTACTTTGTCTCAGGAGTCAGAAGCAGCAGTGCAGCGACTAGCAACAGTCAGATAGATGCTGTTTTGAGAGTAGTCAGTAATAACTTTAAACCCATTGGAGATTTCTAATGGGAAGTGTGAGACTAATGGGAAATGTGTGAGCCCCATGGGGGAATTCTATAGAAGTCTCACCTGACAGTCATAAAGCTCCACCAGTTGCTCCAGGATCCACTCCTCCAGGCGCAGTCTCTTTCTCAGCTCCTTGCGGTCATACTTGACAGTCACTTTTCCTTGGTGCCGTCTGTCTGTCTGCTCAGCGGTCTCTCCGGGGGACTGGAAGTAAACTCGGGGGGAGGTGGGGTGGGGGCTGGAGCCGGGGCTACTGAGTGCGGCCATGTGGCAAGTGGGGGGGGTAAGAGACAGTCAAAGAAAACAAGTATCAGAGAGCAAAGAGACTGCTGATTAGTAATTAGTGAACTGCAGAGAGAGTGTCAGAAGCAGCTGATAAGACAGCCACGTGTGCCTAAGGGGAAAGAGACAGCTCTGGAATTAGTGAGACCCCCATCAGGTGGAGCTGTCTCTGTGAGTGAGTGACCAGTTCTCTTGAATCAGCTGCTCAGTCCATAGCTCGGGCTACTCTCCTGCTGCTGCTGATGTCTCTTCTCACCCCACGTGAATCACTCTGTCCAGCAGTCTCTTCCCCTTCCTGTCTGTCTCTCTCCTTTGTCTCCCCCCCTCTCCCTTACTCCGCCTCTTAAAGAGACAATCCCCCGCCTCCTTCCCTTCCTTTGGGGGGTGTCTGTCATTCCTGCAGCTGTTCTGCTTCTCACATGTGCCTTCCAGCTGCTGAGCCTCTTACTGCTGCAACAACAAACTACAACTCCCAGCGACCCCACCCAACACACTGGAGGGTCACAGGCAGGAGTGGGTGCAAGTTGCACTTCATGTTGCGCCTTCTCTGTCTTATTTACTTGTCTGAATCCTTCACTGATCCCCTTTCTTAAAGGTAGTGTCGGACTGGGACACCAGGGGCCACCCAAAAACTTTAGACCAGGGGCCACTCTCACTACTATTATTTTTCATCTCCTCACTCAACCTCTATTCTCCTAATCTCTTTTCTTTACATACTATAATCTATTATTCCATGTATTTAGCCTCTTTGTTCTCATAGAAATAGGGAATGGCCATGAAATAGGCCAAATGTTTAGCAGCATGAGGGGCCACTGACACCTGGGCCCCCCGGGACTTTTCCTGGTATCCCTGTGGGCCAGTCCGACTTCTTAAAGGGGTAGTTCACCTTTAAAGAAGAATTTAACCCTAACGTTAAAAACCCCTACAGCCTTACCCTACATAGACCCCTCAGCCTAAAGGTGGCCATAGACGTAGAGATCCGCTTGTCTGGCAATGTCACCAAACAAGCGGATCTCTCCCCGATATGCCCACATTGAAGTGGGCGATATTGGGCTGATCCAATTGTGGGACCTAGGGCCAAATGATCGGATCATAATCGAGTGACAAATAGAAAATAGAAAGTAATTGCTTAAAGTCGTTATTTCTAGTGATCTATCTGAAAACCACTAGTTGTTTGAAGGCGAACCACCCCTTTTCGGGTCAGTCCTATCCACCCGAGTTTAGGAAATTCGATTTTTTTTTTTTAATTAATTTCGATTGGTCGAATTTCGAGTTCATGGGAGTTTTTGAGATTTATCATACATTGGCCCTTTAAGAATTCAAATTCGACATTTCGCCACCTAAAACCTGCCGAATTGCTGTTTAAGTCAATGGGAGTCGTCCAGGGATCGATTTTGCAGCCTTCCTGACATTCAAGGTTTTTTTTCAGAGAAAAAACTCAAATTGAGTATTTAAAATTCAAATCAAATTCAAATTCAAGACGGGGTTGGATTATGCGGAAAAAAAATTTGGGGCTGACATGTCCTTTAAGGAGCAAGAATAATGTGACATTATATTCGGCTACTACATTGGGAATATGCCGGGTCGGACCCTGCTAGTGGGACACCGGGGAAAAACACGTTGAGCCCCAGCCCTCGAGGGCCCCACTGGCCCAGACCTGATCCCCACAGCCAGCGACTCCTGCGCTTCCTGACCTCCCCCGCCGGTAATCGCAAGAAGAAATGCGTAAGTTAACGTTGGTGGGGGAAGGGGAACAAGGAAGCTTGACGTTTTGGGGCAGATGGATTTGCATCGGTGGCGGGTAGGGATGGGCGAATTTTTTTGACTTGTTTTGCTGTGGAAATGATGCCCAAAGACTTGTATGGCGGCGTGCGTCAAAAAAAAAGTCGTGCTGTGCGACAAAATTCTTTGGATGCCCATAGACTTTAATGGGTGTCAATTCTCTGGCGGCAAATTTTTGGTGAAACGAAACGCCTCAAATTCGCCCATCCCAAGTGGCCAGCCACCAAGGTGATTTTTGGCTGGGGCGAGGGGCCCACTGGTATTATCGACTGGGCTCCCCAAAGTGGCAACCCCGGTGGGCCAAGACCCCCCAGTCTGACGCTGAGTATATGTAACATTTAGGAGAAATGAACTAAATCTAAAGTTCTTGTACACGGTGCCCTGTATAGACAGATAAACATATTCATGTAAAACAAGGCTGTTCCCTCATTAATGTGAATTCTCTGTTGCACAATCACTAGATTATTAAGAGATAATTAATAGTGACTCGCAAAGAATCCGCCCACCAGATTATTATGAACATGAGTTCTCCCATAGGGTCACGCCCTCACCTCCCATCCTGAAAAATGTAAGGGCTTTAGGCAACACCATGGGCACCTGGGGATTATTGTTCACTAGATAACTGTTAGTATGATGTAGAGAGGGATATTCCGAGACAATTTGCAATTGGTTTTCATTTTTTATTATTTGTGGTTTTTGAGTTATTTAGCTTTTTATACAGCGCCTCTCCAGTTTGCCATTTCCGCAATCCGGTTGCTAGGGTCCAAATTCCCCTAGCAACCATGCATTGATTTAATAAGAGACTGGAATATGAATAGGAGAGGCCTGAATAGAAGGATGAGGAATAAAAAGTAACAATAACAACACATTTGTAGCCTTACAGAGCATTTGCTTTTTAGAAGGGGTCAGCGACCCCCATTTGAAAGCTGCATAGAGTCAGAAGAAAAAGGCAAATAACTATAAAAATTAAATAATCACAATCAATTTAAAAGTTGCGTAGAATTGGCTGTTCTATAACATAGAAAAAGTTTCCTTAAAGTTGAACCACCCCTTTAACTTTTTTTTTGAGTTAGACACCAGTGAGGCTGGTTATGTGACAGTTACATCAGTGCTCGGATGACAGTTCGGAAACGGGATACGTTGCAAAAAAAAGGGTTTCATGACACCAGAAGCCTCTGACATTTCCACAGTGTCACACAAGGGGGCACCACAAGAGCACACACTTGTTTTTTCACCTGAGTGCAAAGTTTTTATTTTCTTCTTTTCAAGCCACACCTGAGTAGCATTTTACTGGCCTAGACGTTAAAGGGATACTGTCATGGGAACAAAAAATTTTTTCAAAATGAATCAGTTAATAGTGCTGCTCCAGCAGAATTCTGCACTGAAATCCATTTCTCAAAAGAGCAAACAGATTTTTTTATATTCAATTTTGAAATTTGACATGATGCTAGACATATTGTCAATTTCCCAGCTGCCCCAAGTCATGTGACTTGTGCTCAGATAAACTTCAGTCTCTCTTTACTGCCATCCTGCAAGTTGGACTGATATCACCCCCTCCCTTTCCCCCCAGCACCCAAACAACAGAACAATGGGAAGGTAACCAGATAGCAGCTCCCTAACACAAGATAACAGCTGCCTGGTAGATCTAAGAACAACACTCAATAGTAAAATCCAGATCTCACTGAGACACATTCAGTTACATTGAGAAGGAAAAACAGCAGCCTGCCAGAAAGCATTTCTCTCCTAAAGTGCAGGCACAAGTCACATGACCAGGGGCAGCTGGGAAATTGACAATATGTCTAGCCCCATGTCAGATTTCAAAATTGAATATAAAAAAATCAGTTTGCTCTTTTGAGAAATGGATTTCAGTGCAGAATTCTGCTGGAGCAGCACTATTAACTGATGTGTTTTGAAAAAAACATGTTTTCCGATGACAGAAGTGGTATAAAGGTGATACATTTATTGACCTTTATAAGATAATCTTATATCACCTTTATACCACTTTGTTATTTTTTATTTCAAAAGGTTTGCCCTGGAAGAAAAATAACAAAGATGACAACAGTACACAGCAGCTTGTTTATATAAACTATAGTAGTACTTATCTGTTATCTGCTGTGTATCCTGTGCTTGAATGACTGCCCCCCCATGGCTACACAGCAGCTTGTTTATATAAACTATAGTAGTACTTATCTGTTATCTACTGTGTATCCTGTGCTTGAATGGCTGCCCCCATGGCTACACAGCAGCTTGTTTATATAAACTATAGTAGTACTTATCTGTTATCTGCTGTGTATCCTGTGCTTGAATGACTGCCCCCCCATGGCTACACAGCAGCTTGTTTATATAAACTATAGTAGTACTTATCTGTTATCTACTGTGTATCCTGTGCTTGAATGGCTGCCCCCATGGCTACACAGCAGCTTGTTTATATAAACTATAGTAGTACTTATCTGTTATCTACTGTGTATCCTGTGCTTGAATGGCTGCCCTCATGGCTACACAGAAGCTTGTTTATATAAACTATAGTAGTGTTTCTGAAGCAAATACACCAGATTTACCAGTACAGCACAACAGTACATTATATTTTCATTACTATAGGACACTTTCATTTTTTGGTGTTACTGTTCCTTTAAGTAACTCTGCCAGCCTAAGGGGTGTGTGGAAATGGTGCCTGTGAGTCAGAGAACGACTATCATCACTTCTTCTTCTATGGAATCAGTTATGTCTGGGTAAAAAAAAAAAGAAATATATTTTTATATATTTATTTATTACATCCAGATGGTGTTTATGCACCTTTTTCCTATAAGCCCCGATTGAATGAACTCATGTGCAAAGGTGGGTATATAGTTCCCCTTGAATACGTTATAATGGCAGTATATATATATTTGTGAGCAAAACAGTGTGGCATAGATATACCCGTACATTTAGCCTCTGATACAGTTAGAAATACAAATAAAATGTGACCCAGATGTACAAATAGACACAAGTAAACACATTTATTGTGATTGTGTAAACTCTCCCAAGCAAGTCCTGTTGTGCTTTACTTCTGTTATACTGTAACATGTATATTCCGCAATCGTTGTCATGTCATCGACACGTCAATGACGTCATTGCTGCACACGCAAACAAATAGTCAACAAATAGTCAACAAATTGTCAACAAATAGTCAACAAATAGTCTACAAATAGTCAACAAATAGTCTACAAATAGTCAACAAATAGTCAACAGTCAACAAATAGTCAACAAATAGTCTACAAATAGTCAACAAATAGTCAACAAATAGTCTACAAATAGTCTACAAATAGTTAACGACAGGAACGCATCACAAATTATGGCACTCGGACAACACAACTACACACACTGAAACACAGAGAAGCAACAATTGTCAGTCACTATCGATCTCAGTGGAATTCATTCTCTCTTCCCACTGATTTTTGGGTCATTTACACACAAAAAAAAACTCCACAGTAATGAGAATAAAAGTGATGACAATATATATATGTACCACACACAGAGCACCTGAGCAGTCACAAACAATGCGTCTAATCAAAGTACAGGGCCCTTACCTGAAAGGGACCCACAAACAAACACTAAGGGGCATATTTATTAAGGGTCGAATTAAAAAAACTAATTTTCAAATTTTTTAACTCTGAAATTCGAATTGTGAATTATCCAAACTCGATTCGACTCTGGCACTTTAAGAACTCAAATTCGACTATTCGCCCCCTAAGACCTGCCAACTTCATGTATAAGCCAATGGGAGACGTCCAGGGACCTATTTGGACATGTAAGTAGCCTTCCTGCCATTCGAGATTTTTTTAGAGAAAAACTTGAATCGAGTTTAGCCGAATTCGATTCGAGTTTTCAAGTCGGTAAAATTTGTGGGAGTTTAAGATATTCCATTTTTCGGTTCAATAGAGTTAAAAAAAATCACATGAATTCGAAATTCGACCTTTAATTAAGGTGCCACTAAGATCTCTCCAACCTTCTCTTTCATTCAGTTGTTGCCTCCTAGTCTTCCCCTCTCTCTAAATTTGACTATTCACCACCTAAGACCTGCCAAGTTCATGTATAAGTCAAAGGGACATGTTAGTAGCCCTCCTGACTTTCGAGTTTTTTTTTCAGTTAATGAACTAGAATCGAGTTTAGTCGAATTCCATTTGAATTCAATTTGAGTTTTCGAGTCAGTAAAATTCATGCAAATTTAAGATATTCCATTTTTTTATTAAATAACCCCTGAATCCAATTTTTAATATATTCGAATTTAATAGAATTTAATAAAAATTCACATGAATTCAAAGTTCAACCTTTATAAAATGTGCCTCTAAGATCTTCTCCAACCTTCCCTTTCATTCATTTGTTGCCTCCTGTTTCTAACACTTCAAGTGTCTTCCCTTGTACTGTAGCTGCAAAGGGACCAGTGCTAATACCACACATTTTCGTGGGCACGTGACATTGGCATATCCGTAGCCATTATAGATGGGAAGGCTAATAGGGGAATACAAGAAACACTGATTTTGGGGCAGATTTATTAAGGGTTGAATTGTGAATTCGAATTTTAATTTTTTTATGGTCAAAACTGTCAAATTCAAGTAGGGAATTATCGATTTGAGTTTTTTTAAAGAATTTGATGTTTGTGATTTATCATACTCTGGCCTTTTAAGAATTCGAATTTGACTATTTGCCACCTAAAACCTGCCGAATTACTGTATTAGTCAATTTGGTGATGTTTTTAGCCTTTTTTCGGAGAAAAAACTTGAAATCGTGTTTGGCCGAATTAGATTCAAATTAGATTTGAGTCTGTAAAATTAAATCAAAAAATAAATAGTCGAATATTTGAATTTCGAGTTAAATCTAATTCATGTGAGTTAAAAAAACTTGAATTTGAAATTTGACCCTTGATAAATGTGCCTCTTAATGTCACTAACTTTTCACTCATGGCTTCCATTTTTTTTGTACCTTTGCCGAGACAATCACACATGGCACATACACTGGCAAAGAAGGAATTTTGGGCCATTTCTACAGAACAGTGTGCGCCGTTTGTTCTACACCAACAACTACATTGGCAAATGGGGGAAACTTTGTCCTTGACACAGATACAAAGACATAACACTGTGCTGAGATTTCTATCTTTATCCTAAAAAATAAGCCCAAATATCAGGCAGCCATCAAACATGAAGTCATTCTGGAGTCATGGCATCCACTTAATGGAAGTGCCAGGCATTAAATTTGCTATTTTTAAGCTTAATGTGGTGAATAAAATTCCCATTTATATATCTCAACTCTTTAATCTCCTTTCATCCTTGTGCCTTCTATCTGTGTCCTACTGATATAATAGAGTAGCCTTCTCTTAGCCTGACTTCTCTACTCTCCAAATATTCTGTATACAAGCCCACATCTTGCCCCTAACACCCATGCCCCAAATGCCTTCAAGATTCTTAATCTCAACCCATCAATCCACCCATACCTGACCTGTTTGTTCCTGTGGCCACAAAACTGGTCCATTCATACATCAATTTCTTGCCTAACAACTCTATTTATTTGGGGCATTAAAGGAGAAGGAAAGCTTATTGCCAATAGATTAGACCCGGTAGTGCAAGTTATAAGACTATATTTATTCTGTAGAATGCTTTACCATACCTGAGTAAACAGCTCTAGAAACTCTCTGTTTGTTTAGGATAGCAGCTGCCATATTAGCTTGGTGACGTCACTTCCTGCCTGAGTCTCTCCCTGCTCACTCATAGCTCTGGGCTCAGATTACAACAGGGAGGAGAGAGGAACAAACTGAGCATGCTCAAGCCCTAGCCCTGGAGGTTTAAGCTGAAAACAGGAAGTCTGATACAGAAGCCCATGAGTACACAATAGAAGGAAAGAAATGTGCTGTTTCTTTTGACAGAGGACTCAGAGCAGCATTACTTTGAGGGGTTACTGGTGTATTTATATAGACCTTTCTGATAAAGCTCACTTAGCTTTAACATTTCATTCTCCTTTAAGATCCCTTCAACTCCTGTACCTACACTCCTGAAAGCTCCACTTTGCAAGTCCCTCTACTAGTTGTATTCTTCCACTATCCCCCTTTATTCAGTCATCAATTACACTTTCCTCTTCCACACACCAACCCAACTTAACAAATCCATGACCATAATGCTTAACAAGTCCTTGGAATGAACCATGAAACCCAAAAAAGACAAACGTTGCCCCATATGTAGAAATTCCTTGTGTTAAATTGTGCTGTTTGTAGTAACAATTATAGAATAAGGTAGAAGGGAAAGGCCTTGGACTCCTCGAAAACTCCTGTTCCTCTCCATAGCTCTAACGGTATTTGTGCCTCTTGTATGGCTGGTGAGTTCAGAAGATGGAAATGCTATTTATTGCCTCAACATGGGGTATTACTATCCCATTAAAAATACAGAACAGTGGCAATTGTCTAAGTGTTCCTAAGGGATTCATTTAGTTACTGCCCCAGACAGTAGAAATTAGGGATGACAAACGTCTCTTAACATTGAATTTTTTGTCAGTGCCACCAGAGATCTAATATGTTGTCCCAGAAGAAGTCATCATAACCCTAGAAGTTTGCTTTGCCCCAGGATTCCCGGAAGACAGGTTCCAATGAAGACTTCTGCTGATGAAAGACGTCAGAAGCCATGGATGTGACAATAAGCCTCCAGGGATGCCACTAGGATGTAAATCAACCACAACCCAAAGAAGAGGAGTGAGGTAAGGGCTTTAGGGATCCGTGGGCCTCCCAATTCTCCACCAATGGGTGGGCGTCTTCTATAGAGAAGTATGACGAGGCAGATAATGGAGAGTCCTGTGAAGAGGGTGACTGAGAACGCAAGGTTCCCAGGGACCACATGGAATTTCTGACCTTTCCCAGCCCAGTATATGGCAGCGATACTCCAGGCCACACCCAGGCCCAGGAAAACATTCACTGCGTTACTGCCTGTCACATTTCCGATGGAAGCATCCGCATGGGGGTCCTGCACAGCCGCAACTTTACTTGCAAACGTGTCTGAGGAAAGAACAGGGAGTTTATTGTCAGTGACATATACAGTAATATAAAAATACCCAGCAGCCCTTTCACTCCCCACTTCACAGCTCTTGGAAGGATAAGCCTACACTTAACCACAGAATAGAATTTCTCATTTTAGATTCTAATTCAATCTACAATATAAAATGTGATTCCTGAACCAGCAAGTGTATTTAGTTGTAATATTGGTGTGTAGGTGCATCTCAGGTCATTTTGCCTGGTCATGTGATTTCAGAAAAAAAAGCCAGTACTGCACTTTGGAACTGCTTTCTGGCAGGTTGTTGTTTCTCCTATTCAATGTAACTGAATGTGTTGCAGTGGGACCTGGATTTTTGTAGCATACTAGTCAATCAGGAACCTTAAGAGGCAGCAGGTACACTCAGATGCACAAGGGACGTCCCTGCAGATTCCGGTGTTCACGATGCCCTTTAGGGGCCCCGGGCTTTCTGCTGTGGAACCAACGAGGAATGGGTGCATTAGGTAGAAAATAAGTCCGAAATGAGGTACCGGCAAGGATCAGGCAAAAAGTGTCATGGCAGGCGGCAGGAATCCTGCCAATAGAATATCACACTTCAGCAGGGTCTGTAAACAGAAGCCAGCTTGGGCACTGACAAAATGAAGAATTCCCCTTTTAAAGGGATTTTGGTGCCAAAATTTAGAATTTCGTGCTGGACGATGACATCATGACGCTCGAGCGAGCATCATTGCAATCGGGTCCACGCCAGTGAGCCGACGCCATCGCCAATTCCCATGTGACGTCAGCTCCGGTGCGTGCCTGCACCCGCAGAGCCGAGGAGACCTGAGGAGGTAAGAAGACCCAAGGATCTCCCGGCACGTCTTACAATTTTACTATTGAGTGCTGTTCTTACATATATACAAGGCAGCTGTTATCTTGTTGGGGAGCTGTTATCTGGTTACCTTCCCATTGTTCTGTTGGGGGAAAGGGAGGGGGTGATATCAGTCCAACTTGCAGTACAGCAGTAAAGAGTTTATCAGAACACAAGTCACGTGACTTGGGGCAGCTGGGAAACTGACAATATGTCTAGCCCCATGTCAGATTTCAAAATTAAATATAAAAAAATCTGTTTGCTCTTTTGATAAATGGATTTCAGTGCAGAATTCTGCTGGAGCAGCACTATTAACTGATGTGTTTTAAAAAAACAAACAAACATTTTTTTTCCCATGTCAATATCCCTTTAACAAACAACTAAAATTCAGACACTGACAGAAAGAAGGAACTGTCCCTTTTCTACCTCAGATACACAGTGATATTATAACAAGCAATTATGGCTCTTCCTTTTTATTCAGGTGCAAAGTATAATTTCATTGGAATGTTTGGGGGATATTTAATTTCCCTTGGCAGGAGAAACAGGCTGAGCTTATTTTAGTGAGGCTGGAAGGGAATAAGCACATTCCAGAGTGCAGGGTTACTTACATAGGGCTGCTATATGAGTATATTGGTACAAGTAATAGTATAGTCCTCCCTGTTCCCTCTGCGCTCCTTGTGATTAACCCACTACTATTAGGGGCACATTTATCAAGGGTCGAATTTAAAATTCATATGAGCTTCTTTACACTCCCTTAAATGAGAATGAATTCGAAATTCGACTTGGGGAAATTTATTAGAAAAATCGAATTTTTAATACTGGAACTAATTTAATTGACTGCAAAACTCGAATCGGATTTGAATTCTTAATGGGGCAGAGTATGATAAATCTCGAAAATCAAATTAGAATTTTTTAAAAAGCTCAAATCTGTCTGCCCCTAAATATTGGGAAGGGGTTTGTTACAGTGAGAGCTGTGAAGATGTGGAATTGTCTCCATGAATCAGTTGTACAGGCTGATACATTAGATAGGTACAAGGAAGGGTCGGATGCTTTATTCACCAGTAGCTCCTCCCAGCAGACAGGAGGGAGCCAATGAGATTAGAGGAGGGAAAGGGGTGTTACAGGGAGAGCTGGGAAGTGAATCAGTGGTACAGGCTGATACATTAGATAGGTACAAGGAAGGGTCGGATGCTTTATTCACCAGTAGCTCCTCCCAGCAGACAGGAGGGAGCCAATGAGATTAGAGGAGGGAAAGGGGTGTTACAGGGAGAGCTGGGAAGTGAATCAGTGGTACAGGCTGATACATTAGATAGGTACAAGGAAGGGTCGGATGCTTTATTCACCAGTAGCTCCTCCCAGCAGACAGGAGGGAGCCAATGAGATTAGAGGAGGGAAAGGGGTGTTACAGGGAGAGCTGGGAAGTGAATCAGTGGTACAGGCTGATACATTAGATAGGTACAAGGAAGGGTCGGATGCTTTATTCACCAGTAGCTCCTCCCAGCAGACAGGAGGGAGCCAATGAGATTAGAGGAGGGAAAGGGGTGTTACAGGGAGAGCTGGGAAGTGAATCAGGGGTACAGGCTGATACATTAGATAGGTATAAGAAGGGGTTGGATGGTGTTTAGCAAGTGAGGGAATACAGGGATATGGGAGATAGCTCATAGTACAAGTTGATCCAGGGACTGGTCCCATTGCCATTTTGGAGTCAGGAAGGAATTTTTCCACCTCTGAGGCAAATTGGAGAGGCTTCAGATGTTTTTTTTTGCCTTCCTCTGGATCAACTGGCAGTTATGTAGGTTAAAATAGAGAAAGCTGCAGTTTTCCCAGTAGCACAGAAGAAAATAAAACATGTAAACTTTGACTACAGTAGAGCAGTCCATTCCTCACCTGGTACAGATGTCCCCAAAGCAACAAAGACCACAGCAGTGACCGAGTCCTTGAGTCCCACAGTGCAGCCAAAGTGAGTGGCCAGGTCCCCAGTAACAGCAGTGAGTATCCCAATGATGCAGATGGAAACAAGGAAACAGGCCCATCCACCCCAGTACTCAGTGGGAGGCACAAAAGCAAAGAGAACCTTCCAGAAGACGGTGAGGAAATGCATGATGTAGTCGCAGCAACTGGGCAGCCCTTCCTCACTGCTCTCATCATCATCATCATCATCTCCTGCCCAGGTGGGACATACACAAAGGCCGTGGAATGTGGAGGAAGATGGTGACAAGGAGAGCGGAAATGAGAAGAGAAGAGAAAGGGAAACAAACAGATGGAGAAAGGCAATAGAAAAATGGGGAGACAAAGAGATGGGGGTACAGAGATGTATGAAATGAACACAACCAGTATAGAGGGGGAGTTGTAAGAAAGAAGCCAGCAAAGAGTTCAATGAAGAAGGAAATATTGTTAGTTGTTGCAAGGAAGGCAGAGGAACAACAGCGTTGCATGCATGAGTGCATCATTTATTAAGAAAGGCAGGAGCCTATGGATATACATCAGTGTTCAAGTGCAGAAGTGATCGGAGTGCAGGAATAAAGTGGCATCTTCATTATACAGACAAGTCTCACCTGCGCTCACAGTCACTGCGCTCACAAACTGCTCCCTCCAGCTGCTGCTCCCAACAACAAGAGCCAGGTTGGCTTTCTTTATCAGCTTATCCACCGTGTTCTGTGAAGGACATCAAGCAGGTGAGAATCCTGGCAAGACTCCAGAGCAGGGTGGTTTTATTGGAAATAGGAGAATATTGGGCATTGGGAAAGCTAAACCCCCAAACTATAATGTTGAAGACGGATATGGGAGAGAATTGTAAAAACAGGACAGTTCCCTCGCTGAACATTATGGGGTAAATTTATCAAAGAGTGAAGTTCCGCCACTAGAGTGAAATTCCGCAGCTCTCAATTCATTTCTATGGGATTTTGAATTTATCAATGGGTGAAAGTGAAAGTTCACCCTTTGATAAATACGCCTATAAACCCCCATAGAAATGAATGGGGAGTGGCGGAATATCACTCTAGTGGCGGAACTTCACTCTTTGATAAATATACCCCTTTATATTTCTTTCTCTCTCCTTCTCACCTTAAACTCATAAGACTCTTCTATTATGACTTCCATCTTACGGTGCTCCCCCAAACTGGGACTTCCAGCAACTTCTCCTCCTCCTTTGGCTGCCACAAGCCACATTTCACCAGAATCTCATTGGGAAAAGAAAGGGGAAGAATAACAGAACAATCACAGACAAAATGCTCATTTAACATTGTACTTCAAGCCTTTTTCTCCAGCTTTTCTTACCTCCTCTCTGCATTTCTGGCTCCCCGAGTTCTATGAAGAAACTTTTATTTTTCTCATATTCTTCATCGTCGATGACCTGTATTTCAATTAATCTCCTGTGTGAAAAATAAATAGTTAAATTTGAACACATTAGTATTATTACTAGGGATGCACCGTATCCACATTTTTGGATTCGACCGAACCCCCGAATCCTTTGTGAAAGATTTGGCCGAATACCGAACCTAATCCAAGCCCTAATTTGCATATGCAAATTAGGGGTGGGAAGGGGAAAACATTTTTACTTCCTTGTTATCTGACAAAAAGTCACGCAATTTCCTTCCCCGCCCCTAATTTGCATATGCAAATTAGGATTCGGTTAGGCCAGGCAGAAGGATCCAAATCCTGCTGAAAAAGGCCGAATCCTGGCCGAATCCCGAACCGAATCCTGGATTCGGTGCATCCCTAATTATTAGTTTTTTAGTTAAGCAGTATTCAGTTGTATGAAATTAATTCATATGTGAAAAACTGCTTGTGCAAAAATTTGGGTACTCTTGTAATTTTGCTAAGCGTACCCAGTGTTGATTACTGTCAACACCAAATTGGTTGGATTAGCTTGTTAAGCCTTGATGAATCCATGATGTCCAATCATGAGAAAAGGTATTTAAGGTGACCAATTGCAACTTGTGCTTCTGTTTGACTCTCCTCTGAAGAGTGACAGCATGGGACTCTCAAAGCAACTCTTAAAAGATCAGAAAACAAAGATTGTTCAGTATCGAGGTTTAGGGGAAGGCTACAAAAAGCATCTCAGAGGTTTATTAAACTGTCAGTTCCAACTGTAAGGAATGGAATGAGGAAATGGAAGTCCACAGGCACAGTTGCTGTAAAACCCAGGTCTGACAGGCCAAGAAAAATACAGGAGCGACATATGCGGAGGATTGTGAGAATGTTACAGACAAGCCAAAGATCATCTCCAAAGACCTGCAAGAAGATCTTGCTGCAGATGCAGGTGTATCTGTACATCGTTCTACAATTCAGCACAATTTGCACAAAGAACATCTGAGAACCCAGTGTATCAGACTTCCTGTTTTCAGCTTAAACCTCCATGGCTAGGGCTTGAGCATGCTCAGTTTGTTCCTCTCTCTCCTCCCTCCTCCCCTCCCTGCTGTAATCTGAGCCCAGAGCTATGAGTGAGCAGGCAGGAAGTGATGTCACACCAAGCTAATATGGCAGCTGTCTAGAGCGGTTTACTCTGCTACGATAAAGCATTCTAAAGAAAAAAAATTATGTTTTAGCTTGGACTGTTGTGGCTAATCTATTGGCAATAAACTGCCTTGGTAGCTTTCCTTCTCCTTTAACAAACTGCTGTCTGGATTGGTCTAAAGGTTATGGCACATGAGGTGCTGTGTCGCCAGCAGAAAATTGTCTTCCTACTGTGACTTAGTGCCCGAAAACATCTTCGCTTTGTCAGACATAAATTTGCAGCGCAGACGCTAATTCACTAAAATGCGAAGTTGCATTTCGGCAGCTGAATGCTGGTGAAGTTTCGCTAGAGTTAATCCGTCAGCGCGAGCATTTCATTTCGAACTTTCGTTAACGTTCATTTCTGCCTAGCGAAACTTTGTAAGTACACCTTAGCGCTTAGATCAATTTGAATAGGGCGGGTACATATAGGTCATATAGACGTCGTTATTAGAGATGTTGGTGCAAATGCTGGAAGTGGCCACTTATTATTACACATGTCCAAGGAAGCAAAATAAAGACAAAAGATCCTCTAATGTCCTAGACATGAGCCCACCCTAAAACTAATGTTCCGCTCCTTTTCTACTGCTTTATAGAGGCAAAACAACCAGGAATATGTATGATATGATTGGTAGCCACCAGTCAGTAATTAGATGCAAACGTAAGGCATGAACATTTGCTCTTATACTGTACTAAGTGCTAAACATAAAGGAGTAAAAGCCTTTGTCCATCCATTGTACTTGTTATGCAGCATCACTTACAGGGCATAAAGTGGAGCAGCACAGTAAATATGAATATTTCATATTCAGTTGGATTAGCGCTAAATTAACCTTTTACTGCTGTGAATGTGGAGATATGACGGCCCCATGTCCGCCCCTGGTTTCATAATACGGCAACTAGAAATGAATTTATAGTAGGCCCATATTTTCTCTCTGTCAGTCAGGCCTAAATGTCAGAGAATGAAGAGAAGTCTCTGAGGGTTTATATACTTGGTGTCAGGACCAGCCATCAGGGGGGCACTGCTGTAAAGGGGGCCCGGCTGTGCTGCACTTTTCTAAATAGCCTGACCCCCCTTGACAGCACCAAAGCCTTACCCTGCCTTAAGTCTTTAGGAATATTAGAAGGGACCATAGTTTCCCTCGTTCCCTACCTTTTCCCTTCTTTGGCAGAAAGAAACATTACCCTTAGTTGTTCCACACTATTCATTCTCAAGCCTTTGTCTTCCTCACTCCCGCCTTTCTTTTTTCCCTGAAATGGTCCTGCATACTGATCAGGATCTCGAAGCAAACAAAATACGTGAGGTGCCTCTTAACAGGTCCCCTCCTCAACCCTCTGACCAACAGACAGTGACTCTCCCCTCTCCCCACTGTCTGTCTCTTTCCAAGGTCTTCATTCCCAATTTTCTCTCATATACAGATACCTATTATGTCCTTCTCTATTAACAAACCTCTACTTCTGTAACTTACATTACACTTGCTTCTACCTTTGTTTTCTGCTCTTACATAATCTCTCAATTTAAATACTCAAAAGTCCATATTATTATTAGAATTATTTTTGCTGAATACATACTGTTCATTCTTAAATGAGGCAAACACAGTGATCAGCCAGTATATTTGCCACACAGTAGAATGCATAAACAAAGCTCTCTACAGAAATATAAAATATCTGATTATGGGCAATATAAAAAGGAATGACAGCATTTACTTACGAGGTCTCATCATTCTGGAACTCGACCTTCCCAGCCACTTCGAGATAATCCTCTCCTGCCTTGGCAGTGCCTTCCATGGTCTTGTAGGGAATCACCACTTTCCCTCGGGCACCTGATCCTCTTACTACTTTTACTTTTGTTGTGCCTACACTCTCACTCACCCTCAAGCTGCCCGATTCAAAGCTGAAGATCCCTGCATGGTCATCATCAAAAATAGTCACTGTGGCCCTCCAGCCATTCCCCAGTCTTACCCTGCCTGTTCCCTCCCTTGCCCCTCTTGTTTTCCGCGGGTTGCTCAATTGTACATAGAAATACTCATCCTCCTCAAACACATCATCATCAATAATGCCCAAGCGCAACTCCTTCTTGACTTCCCCAGGTTGGAAGACTAGTGTACCTTTGGCCAGCTCATAATCAGACCCTGCATTGGCTGTGCCATCTTCTGTCCTGTAGTCCACTTGCACTGCACCCTCTCCTTCAGCCCTTATACAAGTCACCCAAAGGCTAACTGTACCACAGTTTTCAAAACACTGATAATGTGTAGGATCAAATTCCATCTCAGTCCAGGGTTCTTCCTCTTCTCCACGCCCTGCCCCTTCTGCTCCTCTGGTCCCTCCATCTGTCAAGGCCCTCCTAGCTTGGTCTGCTGCATGTTTCTTCAGTACATTTCCTGCTCCAGTCATCATTCTGGTGGCCTGTATCCTGTAGAAAGCTCTGCTTTTCTGCTGCTGAACAAGGGACTGGTAATTTGTCAACTCCATCAACTGCTCCATATCTTTTCCTGGATATCTTTGACGCATATCTTTAAAAACTCTGGCCATATCCCTTCTCTCCTCCTCTTCCTCCTCATCTGTTAGTCTTTCTCCTCCAGCCAATCTCAACTCTCCAGCTTCTTCTTGAGCTTCTGCATCTTCTGCCCCCACGAGTACTCCTCTGCTTTTGCCTGCCCTGTATTTTGCTCTACCTTCTCGGCCACGTCTAGCATATTTGTAGAAAAGAAGACGCCTGTCAGCAATCCAGGCTTGCAAAACACACAGAGGGAAGAATGAGAATGTAAGTAGAGCTTCCCACACCTCGACTTCTCCAGGTGAGAACCAAGACAGGATCAAAAAAAGCCATACATAGGCAAAAACACTCCAAAATGCAGTGACTGCAAAGACACGTGGGTGGCGGATACGTCGGGTCTCTCCATCAGGGACAACTGAAACACAAAGGCCAATAATAACAAACATGTTAAATGCTGCTGAGCCTACAATGGTGCTGGGGCCCATATCCCCTGCTTCAAACCCTCGTCCAACCACCTCAATAATTGAAAGCAATATTTCCGGTGCTGAGGAACCTAAGGCCATCAATGTTAAATTGGAAACAGTCTCGTTCCACAAGCGTACACTGGTGACTGTCACCTCTCCATTTGGGCGCCGGAAAGTGACTTTACGTTCCTGTGATGTTATGACTTCTATGGATGCCATGAAACGGTCAGCTACAATGGACATGCCAAGGAACATATAGACAAGTGCCACAAAATACACAATAGCTCGGGCTGCTCGGTCTCCTGTGGTGGGAGGGTGAGGCAGCCAGGCGGGCAGCAGGACCCCATCTATGCATTCACCATTTTGTTCATCAGTGGGTCCACACGAGGTAGAGTTGGTTGAGGAGGCTGTAGTAGGAAGAGGTAATGGCAAGAGCAGAAGGAAAAAGACCAACAGAGCCATGTTGCAGTGAATCAGTATATAAGGGTGATAAATCGATTGAATCACCTAGAAAAAAAGAGACTTGAATGAGTCAAGTGCGTATATATAAAATGGCTTAGGGCTATTGTCAATGCACAATTATAATTGCTGCTTTTTCTGGCAGAAAACAAATTCCCCTACTTGCCCGAGTAATGGAATCTCAAGCATCTTAGACGCAGCTCTTAAAACACCATGTTCCCCATAGAAGTCATGACTTTGCTTGGCTTAGAAGTGGTTAATTCCACATCTTTGTTTGGTTTAAAATACTGTTTTGACATATAGTTAAATCTTCTTCATTTGTAAATGAGTAGAATGGGTTTTAGGGTGAAATAATGGTGATTCTCTCCTTCCTATTCCTTTATGTGGTTTAAATTTTACTAAGTCCAAATACGTGCGAGAGACCTAGGGGCCCATTTACTTAGCTCGAGTGAAGGAATAGAATAGAAAAGACTTTGAATTTTGAATGTTTTTTTTGGCTACTTCGACCATCGAATTGGCTACTTCAACCTTCGACTACGACTTTGAATCGAACGATTCAAACTAAAAATCGTTCGAATATTCGATAATCGAAGTACTGTCTCTTTAAAAAAAACTTCGACCCCCAACTTCGCCACCTAAAACCTACCGAGGTGCAATGTTAGCCTATGGGGAAGGTCCCCATAGGCTTCCCGGCAATTTTTTGGTCGAAGAAAAATCGTTCGATTGATGGATTAAAATCCTTCCAATCGAATGATTCGAAGGATTTAATCGTTTGATCGAATGATTTTTCGTTCGATCGAACTATTTGCGGTAAATACTTCGAAGTCGAAGGATTCAGCAGTCGAATATCGAGGGTTAATTAACCCTCGATATTCGACCCTATGTAAATCTACCCCCTAGTGACATTAAATGCAGCAGCAAAAATGATAAAGTAAAAAAATGTTTATTTAGGACATAATATCGTAATGCGTTTCGTACCAAACAGGCACTTACTATAAGCCAATGGTCATACCCTTACAGATATTTTATAGGGGTAATGACTCATTATCCAATCAGAAGAGAGCTTTAACCAATAGAGGGAAAAAGGAACCGTGTAATCACCAACAAGTGAACACAGATTGTAATAGTGTGATATACTGTGATATTCCGACTATGCCTTGAGATGGCAGTAAATACCCACACGTATACAAGTACACTATACAAAACAAAGAAGACACAAAAAATATGCTTATATAAAAAGACAAATATGGAAAAGTAAAAATGTCCTCTTGTAATTTTATGCCACTTTCTACATCCCGCGACAATTTTCCTCTTCTATATTTGTTTTTCTTCGTCACTTAGAATACTAAACATTTACTGCAACAATAAATAAATAAACAGCCTCCTTCCAAAGAGTATGTACATTACATAATATAAAACAATTTGGAGTTGTGCAGCGTAGTTAGGAAAAAGCTTCAGCTATTGTCTTATTATTACAAAGATTTGAATCATTAGCTTAAATGAGAGATGGCCTTCCCGTAATTTGAAACGTTCTGGATAAGAGGTTTCTGGGTAAGGGATCCCATATGGATAGTATTGTTTTTTTTTGTCATATGATGATGATGATCAGAGTAAAAGAATCCATTTATACTTCAGGGCAATGCTGGACATATTGCATTAATCATTTCTTTATTATACAGATAAACAAAAGAAAGGACAAACGCACTAACATACTTTTGCCTTCAGTCCACTTAAAAGAAAAAAAGTTTAATGGTACCTTTGCCTTTACTTTTAGGGGCTGATTCACTAAGGGTCGAATATCGAGGGTTAATTAACCCTCGATATTCGACTAGGAATTAAAATCCTTCTACTTCGAATATCGAAGTCGAAAGATTTAGCGCAAATACTGCGATCGTACGATCGAAGGATTATTCCTTCGATCGAACGATTCAATCCTTCGAATCGAACGTTTCGAAGGATTTTAATCCAACGATCGAAGGAATATCCTTCGATCAAAAAAACTTAGGAAAGCCTATGGGGACCTTCCCCATAGGCTAACATTGACTTCGGTAGCTTTTAGCTGCCGAAGTAGGGGGTCGAAGTTTTTTTTAAAGAGACAGTACTTCGACTATCGAATGGTCGAATAGTCGAACGATTTTTAGTTCGAATCCTTCGATTCGAAGTCGTAGTCGTAGTCGAAGGTCGAAGTAGCCCATTCGATGGTCGAAGTAGCCCAAAAAATACTTTGAAATTCGAAGTTTTTTTACTTCGAATCCTTCACTCGAATTTAGTGAATCAGCCCCTTAATGTAATACAGATTAGTGATGTGCACAACTCCGATCCACGACCGCCCACACCCGACTTCCTGCTCCCTTTTATAGACCCGTGCCGCCCCGCGATGATGTCACAAAAGCGGCAGGAAGGCGTACGCCTAAAAACACAGTGCTACACAATATGTTGGCGCTATAAATACATGTTAATAATAATAATAATAATAAAACCGGAAGCAGGCAGTGCGAGGTCACTGGCGGGAATAGCAGGTGGAAGAGCTCAACCCAAACCCGCCAGCGACCCGCAAATGGGGCAGCGAGATTGGCCCGAATTGGCCCGACCAGCGGCTAAACCCACGAGTATCAGGCCGGCCCACACTAATACTGATGCATTTCTGGGGACATGCCCAGTTTGAGACCTTCTTTCTAAGGGTGTTATAGTTTGTTGAAGTCTTGGTCATTTAAAAAGCCTCCCCTCTGTGTTTAGGGCAGAGACACACATGGAGATTTGGGGAGATAAGTCGCCTGGTGACAAATCGCTTCTTCTTCGGGCAACTAATCTCCCAAACTTCGGGCGACTCTGGAAACGAAGCGCTCCGATTGCCATTCCACCAGCAATTAAGATTCTAGCCGACGGGAAGGCAGTTCGGGGAGATTAGTCGCCCGAAGAAGAGGCGATTTGTCACCAGGCGACTAAACTCCCTGTATCTTTGCGCGTGCCTTCTGAGACTGAAAGAGAAAGTGTTGCTTGATAGATTCTGTATGTGATAGAAGAATCCAACTAATGATAAAACTCCTTGCCAATATGGTGTAAATATGGTGTAAATAGCAGGAGCATTTTTGGGGTCTTTGCTGTCTGAGGCTAAGCGATGGCATCTTTAAGATGCAAAGGGGCAGATTCACTAACGCGTGAATTTTCGCCAGCGTCAGCTTCGCACCCATCGCACCACTTCGCAAATACGTTACGAATATGCTAATTCACTATGATGTGAAGTTTTGTCGCAGGCCTCGAATGCTGGCGACTTTTCACTACCGTTATTTCGGCAGTGCGAGCATTTCATAGCGAAGATGCGCTAGCGTTCATTTGTGCCTAGCGAAACTTCACTAGTGATCTTGCGCTTAGGTCAATTTGCATAGGGCGGGAAATTTAAAGTTGTATGGACGTCTTTAATATAAATGTTGCTGCAAATGGTTTAAGTTACCGGTTTATATTACACGTGTCCAGGGAACCTTAATTTAAGTTAATATAATGCCCTACACATGAGTCCATTGTAAAATGAATGTTCTATATGTAATACGTGTGGAGAAAACCGCTTACCCAAAAAAATAAGTTAGGACTTTTGCAGGCAATCCCGCTTCGAAAAAATGAAAAGTCGCCAGCGTTTTTTTGAACTTTAATGCATTTTCGCCTCACAGGATATGATGTAAGTGACTGAGGAAGATTTAGCTGCTTTATAGCACTTCTCCTGGTCTGAGGTGGTGAAGGCTACTCTAGCGAAAGAGCTAACGTTCAGTAAAATCCGCATTTTTATAAATTTGTAGAGTAACGTCCTTTGGCCAGAGCGAAAAGTTGCCTGGCGATAGAGTGCGTCTGACCCTAGCGAAGGTCCCGTTGGCTAGTGAATTGGAGATGTCCCTGCATGTGGCAATGCTGGCGAAAAGTCACTAGTGTTAAGGTGGCCATACATGGATAGATCCGCTCGTTTGGCGATGTCGCCAAACGAGCGGATCTCCCTCCGATATGCCCACCTTGAGGTGGGCAATATCGGGCTGCTCCGATCGTGGGCCCTAGGGCCCAATGATCGGATCCTAGCATTCGCAAACGGGCGGTCGGAACGCGGGACCGCATCAACGAACAGATGCGGCCGCGATCCGACGGGATTTTTAATCCCATCCAATCGAGATCTGGCCGACTTTCGGCCAGATCTCGATCGGGGAAGCCCGTCGGGGGCCCCCATACACGGGCCATTAAGCTGCCGACTCGGTCTGTCAGCAGCTTTTATCGGCCCGTGTATGGCCACCTTTAGCCACTTCGCTCTTTAGTAAATCTACCCCATAGACGGAACCTCCCTGCGTGTGGCGACGCTGGTGAAAATGATCAACTTAATTAAAAAAGATGGTGGAGAAAACACCTATATCTGCCCCATGTTGCAGTCCTACACACTGTCCTACACCTTTTAGGATATGAAGTGACACTTAAAAACCCTGTGCCAAACATGCAACTAAAGTTGGCCATAGATGCAAAGATTTGTTCGCTCGAATCCTCGAACGATCGGACTTCCCCATCTCCCAACCTCTCCACTAACCATTCAGATCAAATAAAGTAGTTAAAGAACAGATCAGCCAATGTTCTGCCCCTGACAGTAATCGTACGATAGTTATGTCCGACCAAAGCTGGTGACAGTCTCCCACTGAAAATCGTACGATCGGCAATACACGCAGAGATATTATCGACAGCCGACAGAAATCTTTTAACCTGTCCCATCGACCAAACGACCGATCTCCGCCGGACGAAAAATGTCGGGACTCTCCACACATGGTCTGAAAAATGTACAAATCCTCGATTCGTACAATCGGATCTTTGCGTCTATGGCCAGCTTGAGAGACCACATCTCACGTGTGAGACTGACAGAATAAAGGTGAACTGCATTTTCCCACTTTGATAAATATCTCCCTAACAAACAAAAAGCAATGTCGAATTTGTCTACTCGTGAACGGTGCCCAGTTCTGTTTTCTCTCTTTGAACAATATCCCGTAAGCCTGTGAAAGAGCTTGATCAGTTCCAATTGTCGCACTGAGCCCTATTACTACCCGGGAGTTTGTTTCCCTAGAAATATCTGTTTTTACATCTTAAATTCTGACCCATTTCTCATTCCTGTAAATATTCTTGTTTCCGGGGTTACCCCTTCTGATCGTCTCCCTTTATGCATCACTATTGTGCTTTCTATTCTCGCTACCATTTTCCACCTCTCTCTGTATTTTCTTCCCTCCTTGCGTTGCCATTCACCTCTCGCCTCTTGTGTTTCTCTCGTTCTTTCTCTTGCTCATTCCTCACTCAGACACTGATTATCTTCCTACTATAAGTTGTGAATCTTACCTGCTGATCTCTGAATGTCTTTCTGTGTCCCTCACTCTGCTCTTTCTGATGTGCCGCACTCTTCTACCTCCATGTCCAGATTCTTTATTTATATTGTATATAAACACATATATTATCTGGCTTTGTGTTTCCCTAATAATATATTGATTTACTTTTCCCACTCCTCCCCTCCCCACATACTGCAGACCTCTTCTCATCTCCTTTTCTTCCACGCTCCCCTCTCCCCAAAATTTGAGAGTGATAATCACCTTCTAAATCCACCGCTGAGCATCTCCCCTTCAGATGAGAGGTGAAGTGGTGCCTGAGTGGAGACATATGTCTGGAGACATGCGAGGGCAGTCATGTAAGAAGGCATGTGTGTGAGCTCAATACCCCAATCAGTCCCCGTATACTGCAGCAATCAGCGTATACACACTGCACTGTGATGATGGGGAGGTGGGAGAGAGAGAATGTGTGAGGGAAAGAGAATATGTGTGACATAGGGAAGGTAGAGGCAGTGACAAAATGTGTGAATTCCAATGTAACACAGAAAACACATCTTTGTGCGGAGGGGAGGACTGGCAAAAAATATGATAGAGAGGATTTGGGGAAAACAGAGAAAAAGCACCAGTTCTTGCAAATAAGTGGGTTAGCACGAGGAACATACAGTAGTATAAAGATAATCAGCATCGATTTGCATTTACCATAGAAATGAGAGTGGTTTATGCACAGTAATTGGATAAATATACACACACAGGAGTAAGATATAGTCACACACATCACAAGAGAATCCCTCCTCTACACAAATATAAGAGGAATTCTCTGCTTACTATAATGAATGCAAGCTCTTATCAACACACACACACGTATATATATACAGATTGAAGAAAAGCTGTTGCACTCTAGGGACTTCTTGCAAATAAAAACCATTTATTTAGATCAAATAAAAGGTTTTTATTTGCAAGAAGTCCCTGGAGTGCAACAGCTTTTCTTCAATCTGTATATCCTTTATCTGTTAGCACAAGGGCACACAGACTTTATATATATATATATCATACAGATTCACATTCACATTCAAGAACACACCCTCACACACACAAACAAACTCACTAGGGCTCATTTATAGATGCCCTGTATATTGCAGGGGAAGCTCATTTTCTGCTGGATAATTAGTGACGAGCCCTAAGCTTAGCTTCTCAACAGCCAATCAGAGCCCACTGAGCATGTGAGTGTCACAGACACTTTCCAAGATGGTGACCCCCTGTGACAAGTTTGAAGTCCTGGATCATTGCTGCTATTGACAAGCTCAAACTTTAGCCTCGTGCAATAAGTTCACTATAGAAAATAGGCCATTTTTAGGGTTTGATTCTCCTTTAATAACACATTGAGGCTGTACAACACTCAGGGGTGATTATATCTGCCCCCAAGCTTCCCTGAAGGGCCCCTGACAAAACTGTCCCAATTAATTTTGAAATGAAAATGTAATATAAGCTTCATCATACCGAAATAAGAAACTTTCCAAATACAATCAATTATTCTGCATCATTTCTGAAATAATCAAGTTTATGTTCACTATTCCTCTCTCAGCATCTGTTTCTCTTCATTCTCTCTTCATGCAGCAGTTGGGTGTCAGATATTCACTGACAGTTACATCCAATATATCTTATAGGGGGGCTCCTTTTGCCTAGAAGATGTATTAGAGGTCACTCTATTAAACACACCAGACGTCATGTCTCTCTACATGCAGGATTTGTGCAAAAGGCAGTTATTTTGTTACATTTTGTTTGTACTGGAATCAGTTATTTGAGTGAACTCTAATTAATCTGTTAGGAGGTTGGGTGTTAGATATTAATTGACAGTTAGATCCAATATATCTTATAGGGGGCTCCTTTTGCCTAGAAGATGTATTAAAGGTCACTCTATTAAAATCAACAGACATCATGTCTCTCTACATGCAGGATTTGTGCAAAAGGCAGTTAGTTTGTTACATTTTGTTTGCACTGGAATCAGTTATTTGAGTGAGCTCTAATTCATCTTCTAGGAAAGGAACAGTCTGATTGCACATCAAGTTGTGTCAGAGAGTATATGACTACTTTAATAATCCAAATTCTGTTGCAGTGACGGTTACTAAGGAATATTTGCCAGATATAACCTGCTTGACCTGTCATCATGTAATTCTCATTCCTGAATATTAGTACTGAGAGTGGGCCCCTGGTCTAAGGTTTTTGGGTGGGCCCCTGGTGTCCCAGTCCGACACTGACCCTGCATGACCCGCTGGTCCAAACTCATATCTCCTGTAACAGCAATATCTGGTCATTGTAAAATCTCTGTAATCTATGAGGAATGGCTACAGAAATAATATTCAGGCACTGGGGATGCAGCCAGTGAATCAGAGGGAGCCCATCTTTTAATATAAATAGCTTTTAACAAACCTAATCAATGAACTAAAAGTAACCCAAAAGAGCAGGAGACTGGTTATTATCCAGATTATCAAGCTGTCTCCCTTAGTGAAATTACCTTCTCGTGATGGTAATAAAGCTGCTGCAAGAGCTGCCAACACTATTATTGTGATTAACTGGGGTTTCTTTTTTTAACTGCTTTACTGCGGACACTTTTTTTTGTATCGCTCACAGACCATTTCAGCTGATTCTACAGAATGCCAAAAAACAGCTGGTGATTGTTGATGATTTGTCAGTATGTACACAATTAAAACTGTCAATCACAGGACTGATATTAAATGGGAAGTAAAGTCTAAAATAGAATATATACTAAACATTCACCAGAAGTCTAATTAAACAAATGATTTATGCTTTCAAAGATGGCCGCAGGGGGTCATCATCTTGTAACTTTGTTTAACATCTCTACAAGACCAAGACTGTGCACATGCTCAGTTAATAATAATAAATTATAATTTATAATAATAATTTCTGACATAGAAGCCAACACAGCAAGACTGATTAATAATCAGAATATTCAGACTGCGCTGTGTCTGCGGATATGAATCTCTACACGATCACCGACTGCTCTACAGGGAAACAAACAAAGCCATCTGAAGTTTCCTATCCACAGCAGTCAGAGCAAGTAAAATGAAGGGAGAATTTCACTGCATACAGTCAGGTTTCTTATAAAAACGGTTCACATTTAATTAAAGTATATTGGAGATAGATTTCCTTTTTCATTAAAGAAAATAAAAAATGTGATTGTGTTTTTTTGCCTTTACATTCCCTTTAATCAGCAGCTTCCCGAATATGGCCACTGCCTATGCAATTTGGGGGTTGCCGATTTATTATAAGATGCTTCACATACGCTAAGCTAGTGTGCATTTCTCCTTGGGCGACAAAACATATGGATATTGTATGGACAATGATTCCTAGCCAGGGGATATGGATCTGGTGCACAGTAGATTAGTATCTGTATTCAGATAGTTTATATTTGTTGATGGATTTTAGGGATTCGGCCAAATCCTTCTGCCCTGCCCAACCGAATCCTAATTTGCATATGCAAATTAGGGGCATGGAGGGAATTGCGTGATTTGTTTGTAACAAAACAAAAAAAGTAAAAACAAATTCCCCTTCCCACACCAAAGGATTCAGATTCCGTCTGGTATTTGGCCGAATCTTTTCCGAAGGATTCTGGGGTTTGGCCAAATCCAAAATAGTGGATTCGGTGCATCCCTAATGGATTTTGCACATTCCCTCCACTAACATGGATTTGAAAGCACCCTTTTACTGACATTGATTGGATACTATAGAAATTAACTTGGTGTATGGGAGCTGAACTTGGTGGCATAACTTTGGACACTCACCCCTGCAAACATGTTTTTCCACTAAAATGCAGGTAACCCATGACATGAACAAAATCACCACCAGCAAATTTTATCTCAACAGCTCCCAGAGCACAATGAGCATGTGACATACCTAGTCAAGATTGTCAGCTCCTATGCAAAACTTTGAAGGCCTATGTATTAAATTCAGTTTATTAAAGCATTTCTACCAATAGTAATTTTTAGGGGATATCTTTTTAAAAATGCCAAAAAGAGAATTGCACACTCTATGGGAATTTTCAGTTGGGTATCCTGTGCTAATCCGGTAATGTTTGTTTTGTGACTCAAAAACAAAAACAAAAAAACATGTATTTTAGCATAAGGGGAGTTTTAACACTGATACCCAATGCTGTATGATGTAGTTTTTATTTCTAAATGACACAGTTTACACTGCAAATAATTGACGGTACAATATAAAATGTCATTCCTGAAGCAGCAAGTGTATTTAGTTGTAATATTGGTGTGTAGGTGCATCTCAGCTCATTTTGCCTGGTCATGTGATTTCAGAAAGAGCCAGCACTTTAGGATGGAACTGCTTTCTGGCAGCCTGTTGTTTCTCCTACAAATACATGAAGAGCTCATGTTGCCTTATGCCGAAGAGGAAATGTCCTTGAAATTGGGGTTTCAACAAGACAACGACCCCAAACACACCAGTAAAGGAGCAACATCTTGGTTCCAGACCAACAAGATTGACGTTATGGAGTGACCAGCCCAATCCCTGGACCTTAATCCAATAGAAAACTTGTGAAGTGACATCAAAAATGGTGTTTGTGAGGCAAAAGCAAGAAATGCAGAAGAATTGAGGAGGTTGTTGGAAGTTGGGGGACTCCGTGTAACACAGAGGTGCAGCAGTTCTCAGAAACACTGATTATTATACAACTAAATATTAGTTCAGTCATTCAAAGGAAAGCAGAAAACTATTTCAGTTGATACAGTGAATGTTTGAGTTTGTAAAGAATGCAGACGCTATATTTTTTTGGAACAGCCTAATATTTTCTTTGCTTACTGTAAAGGAATAACACATATTTCGATTTGGAATAGAATGTGCAGTGTTCCCAATGCACTTGTGTGTATATAGTGAATAAAGTTCCCCCTATTGTAAAATATAAGGATATAATAAGTCACCGAGGAGTTCCATGACTGTATAAAAGCACAAGGCCAAAGGCGGAGTTCCAGGTCATGGAACGCAGAGGTTACTTCTAATATCCTCATATTTTCCAACAAGGGGTATTTTATTATAATACACAAGTTTTAGTGAGTCATGTGACAACAATGACATCACTAATCCCCGTTTATAACTGATGACATCACTAGTCACCATTTATAAGGATATCATTTACAGGATATTTATGAGTTTTGTGTATTATAATAAAATAAAAGCTATTATTCATTGAGCTGTATTCACTTTTATCACACACTGATATTATTGGGAACACAACTGTATATAGTGAATAAAGTACCCTCTATTGTAAAATATAATTACAGTATAATTCACATGACCATATAAAGGCACAAGGCCGACTGCTTATACTGGTAACTTTAAGGATGACATCACTAAGCACTAAAAAGGATATAATTTATAGGATATTCACGGCTCTTGTGTTCTATATAAAAATACATCACATACAAAAGCCCATCTTTAAAATGCATATAATTAATTATTTCTGTGAAGTTTTTGGAGTTTTATTGAAAACATTTAATACTCCTTTAACAAATCGTAATTCTCAATATGGCCCATGAGATTCCGGCACGTATTTCTTCTGCCTTTAAAATGTCATATCGATCAATAGCAGGCTTGGTGTGAATGCCAACTAGGAGGAACTTATAAAAAATGTTATATGTTTATATCACATGGAAATCACAGCAGACTGTACCATCCTTGCTTTTAAAAAAGGGTGTTAATTGCCTATTCCTTGTTGTTCCTGGCAAACATCTAATATCAGGCCCGGATTTGTGGCAAAGCCGCATAGGCCCGGGCCTAGGGCGGCAAAAAATAGGGGCGGCATGCCGCCCAGCCGCATTATGGGGACGTTCGCGTCCCCGTTCAACTACACCAGCTGCGCCAGCGTTTTTCGCCGGCGCGCTGGGAAGGTGGGTGATAGGACCGTGCAGCCGCCTGGTCGGACCGCGCGGCCTAGGAATGAAATCCGGCGCTGTCTAATATCCAAGATGGGGGCTACCGTGACAACTTATTTCTGGGTCGATGTTACTGCATTTGGATTTGGGCCCAGTAGCAGAGTAAAGTGAATATCCAGTCCTCAGTTACAATTAATACAAATACACAAAAATATAGCTGTAGGTATAGTATAATTTTCCCCAGAGGGTTACAAGAAACAATTCACTAAGTTACAATGGTCGGCTGTACCACAATAGGCCCAGGAGACAAATTGTTAGGCCCTTTGGGCACGTTCTCCTTAAGATGAGTTCATGATCTAGTGATATTGACAATATTAGTTGACATATTAATGTAAATACTTTAGATAAAGGTTGTTGTGTTGCTTTTTAATGAGAGCATGATGACTGCATACTTGTATTCTCCCACTTCGCTACATCTTGTTCTTGTTTTGTCTGGCTTTGAAGAAGCAGATACTTCTTTCCTGACCGACCACCTCCACCACAAGAAAACTACATTCAGAAATGGCTGTTGACCATTAGGCTGATGAATTATATATGTATTAGAACTCGCTCAAATAACTGATTCCAGTACAAACAAAATGTAACAAAATAACTGCCTTTTGCACAAATCCTGCATGTAGAGAGACATGATGTCTGGTGAGTTTAATAGAGTGAGCTCTAATACATCTTCTAGGCAAAAGGAGCCCCCCTATAAGATATATTGGATCTAACTGTCAGTGAATATCTGACACCCAACTGCTGCATGAAGAGAGAATGAAGAGAAACAGATGCTGAGAGAGGAATAGTGAAGATAAACTTGATTATTTCAGAAACAAAGCAGAATTTTTATTGATTATATTTAGTAAACCTATTTCAGTATGCTGAAGCTTATATTAAATTTTCATTTTCACGATAGTTCCCCTTTGAAACAAAGATGAAATTGTATTTATCCCAACTATTTTCCAAGATGGTGGAGCCCTAAGCAATTACCTCTGCTGCCTGCCCCTAGCTCCAGCCCTGCTGTGTGCATAATAAACTGAGGCCATCAGGGAATTAGAGCGGAAGCTCCAATAAACAAAAAGCAGAAATATGATAAAGGTACGTAGAATAGCATTATAAATAGATTTAATAAATGCAGCTCACCCTAAATGTCCCTTTCAAAGCTACTTTCAGTGTTCAGTTTGTGTATCCTTTTGTGCCATTTACTGGTTTAAATCCATTATTTGGCTGCACAGAAGAGGAAAAGTAAAACAGTCAAGAAATGGCTTCCTGAGACTTAGGGCACAGACACGCGTGGAGATTTGGGGAGATTTAGTCGCCCGGCGACAAATCGCCTCTTCTTCGGGCGACTAATCTCCCCGAACTGCCTTCCTGCCAGCTACAATGTACAGTAAATCGCCGGTGGGATGGCACTTTGGGCGCTTCGTTTTCCGATGTCGCCCGAAGTTGCCTCACAAGGAAACTTCGGGCAACTTCGGAAAATGAAGTGCTTTGAGTGCCATCCCGCCGGTGATTTCGATTCTAGCCGATTCTAGGCAGTTCTTGGAGATCTCCCCAAATCTCCACGTGTGTCTCTGCCCTAAAAGGCTCATGAGGATAAGGATAAATATGTAAATCGGTTGGTTTTTCTGGCAGGAGTTTTCTTCAACAAAAGAAGAGAAAATGATTTTCCTGTAATTAGCATCATTTTCTTCTCCTGGCATTTCTCCCAGGCAGCAAACAGGAAAATAGGGATTTGCTCACTTTATATGGTCAGAAAAATAGTTTTTAATATACATTCCTGACCTATTCTAATCACTTTGGTAATTCATAACCATGCAGATAAAATCTAAATCTTAGGCAACAAAGCCTTGTAGGGTTTTTGATCTTAGCTCCATGTACTATGTGTATAGGTTGGTTAGTGGATTGGGTAGACTTGAGGTCTGATCTGCTGATGCACCATATTTGTCACTCTATGATTCATTGGCAGATGAGAAAGTAAAGAAGATCCGCAGCTCCTTTTCACTGTTCTAATTGTTTCAGCTGTCAGCATGAATGAATGGAACAATAGAAAATCAGCCATGCAATATATGATCCAGGGTTGAGTATACTCACCTTTCCTCAGTGATTGAGTTCTAGATATCCACATCTTCTGAATGAATCACAACTGTTTATCCTGCAGCTGCAGCCAAAGTTGGTTCTGCCAAGTAGATTTCAGACGCCCCCCTAAGCTTAGCTTCTCAACAGCAGCCCAGAGCAAACTGAGCATGTGCAGTGTCACGGACACCAAAAAGGTAGCTTAATGAAACTTAAAGGAGAACTAAAGCTTAACTAAAGAAGTAGGTAGAAATGTTGTACATGATGTTTTGTGCTTCTGTACCAGCCCAAGGCAACCACAGCCCTTTAGCAGTAAAGATCTGTGTCTCCAAAGATGCCCCAGTAGCTCCCCATCTTCTTTTCTGCTGATTCATTGATTCACATGCTCTGTGCTGCTGTCACTTACTGAGCTTAGGGACCCACTCACAATATACAGTACACATAGAATAGAAATGTCACAATATAAGGCTGATTAGTAATTAATACACATAATTACTACATGGCAGCACAGAAACCAGTGCAATTAGCATCAGCATTGAATAATCAGCAAACCTGTAGCATCAGCTTATATTACAGCCAGGGAAGCTCATTTTCTGCTGGATAATTAGTGACGAGCCCTAAGCTTAGCTTCTCAACAGCCAATCAGAGCCCACTGAGCATGTGAGTGTCACAGACACTTTCCAAGATGGTGACCCCCTGTGACAAGTTTGAAGTCCTGGATCATTGCTGCTATTGACAAGCTCAAACTTTAGCCTCCTGCAATAAGTTCACTATATAAAATGTGACATTTTTAGCTATATTCATTTTAAAGGGTTTAGTTCTCCTTAAAGAAGAGGGAAATATCTATGTATGCCCCTGTCTCAGGCTAAAGCGCTTGTCATGCAGGGGTTTTAATGGAAAGAAAATGACAATATCTATCTTCTCTTACCAGAATTGCTTTGAACAATCAAGTAGCCGAGATGAAATGTCAATAAACCATTCTTTGTTTGCCCTGTTCTGTGTGGTTCAGAAAATGTATTATTAAAAAATAAATAAGCAGAACACATTCTCATGTAACAGGTATTTATCAGGCTGCTGTTGAACACAAGTGTATATTGCCCTTTTAAAGTGAACATATACAGTAGCTAAAATAGGAGAAGAAAATGATTTGTGACATGAAAAAGCCTATTGAATGCATGTGATTCTGTCTACATAACAAAAAATATTCTGAGCTAGTAATAGGGGAGAGACTATGGAAACAACTGAATGTATTTGACTACAAATTAAGATTACATATGGCTTAAAATAGATACACACACACACACACACACACACACACACACACACACACACACACACACACACACACACACACACACACACACACACACACACACACACACACACACACACACACACACACACACACACACACACACACACACACACACACACACACACACACACACACACACACACACATTTTATAAATAACAATATGTAATATATGTAATCTTCATTACCCAGATGAGGCCATGTACTTTATCTGTGATCCAGTAATCCATGATTGGGATGCTTTAATAAAATGTCTTGGCCATTCCATGTGATAAATATTTTAAAGGAGAATTCAACCCCAACGTTAAAAAACCCCTACCCCCCTACCATACATAGGCCCCCTTCCCTTCTCCCCCAGCCTCAGTGTTACCCTGGGCAAATGCCCCTTTACTTAACCCCTCTGAGTTCATGGGCACCATCTTCAGCCGCTCCGTTATCTTCAAAATGAGGCCGTCACTTCTGCAATTTCCGTGAGTTTCGGCGCATGCACAGTTATCGTGAAACAGAAAATTGCTCCAACTGTGCGTGCGCCACCACGCCGGTCTCATTCCAAAGATTACAGAAGAGAAGAAGATGGCGCCCGTGAACTCCGATGCCTGAATCTGCACCGAGGGGTAAGTAAAACGTTAGGGCCATTTGCCTGGGGTAACACTTAGGCTGGGGGTAGGCTTAGAGTAGGGGTTTTTTAACGTTAGGGTTGAATTCTCCTTTAAAGGGGACATAAATCCTCCATAGTACTATCCTTTTGCCCCTTAAGCTTTCCAAAGCAGGAGGCCAAACTTAAATAGAAATCCAAAAGGATGAAAATCATAGTTACCTGCACTACAGGGGGCATCTTGGTGTTAAACATTGTGACTGCATAATTTTGTTTGCCAATATTACACTTTAAAGGAGAAGGAAAGTGTTGTTGCACTTGGGGTGCCAAAAGTTATGCACCTCCAAGTTATTCTATTTACTCACCCGACACCCCCATGCTCAGGGTTCTTGAGCACCACAGAGCGATTGTCTTCCTGCTTCTTCTGTCTTTTTGCGAATGCACATGCTCAGTTGAGCGAAAAGTTGAACTTGAAGTTGACTATTGCGTTCTACTGCACATGCATCTGCCCAGGGAAAATGTAAAAGAGAAGAAGTGAAGAAGATGATCGATCCGTGATGCTCGCTGGAAGAACCCCAGGCTGGTGTAGGTTTCTGCTGGCCCTGGGATTTCAGGTAAGTAAATTAGGGATGAACCCGAATCCAGGATTCGGTTCGGGATTTGGGCTTTTTAAGCAGGATTCGGGTTCGGCCGAATCCTTCGGCCAGCCCAAACCGAATCCTAATTTGCATATGAAATTGTGTGACTTTTTGCCACAAAACAAGAAAGTAAATATGTTTTCCCCTTCCCACCCCTAATTTGCATATGCAAATCAGGGTTCGGATTCGGTTCGGTATTCGGCCGAATCTTTCAAGAAGGATTCAGGGGTTTGGCTGAATCCAAAATAGTGGATTCGGTGCATCCCTAAAGTAAATATAATAACTTGGGGGTGCCTAACATTTGGCACCCCAAGTGTAAATTGCATTCCTTCTCCTTTAAGGACACCATAGTGCTGTTTATGTATTTTGTGCTCGAAAGAGCAGGAACCTGTACAGCCTTTGGATACCTTTTTAACAGGAGGAAACTCCTATATTAAATAGGTTGCTGGTCCTGGAGAGCTGATGGGAACATTCATCCTACAGCATATATGCTCTAAGGATCCATTCTTGATCTTGCAAGACCGCAGCTCCCAACATTATGTAATACAGTGAAACCTCATCCCCTGATTTTAAGTTTTCCATCATTTTACATTGTGGTTTTCTGGTCCCACCTATATATTATGCATAATACAATTCCCTGATTTTCCATTTTGCCGGATTTTACACCAATTTTTTCTGGTCCCCTGAAAAACGTATAATGGGGGTTCTACTGTAGGTGGGAGTTGTAGTAAAGCCACAAAACACAGACATAAATTTGATCGCCATTAAAATGGCAACCCAGCATAAATCATTATTGATGGTGCTCAGAATTATGCAAACACTAGGCCAGGTAATAATATATTTGATACATCATTGTGCCTAAAAATATTTGAATCTACAGTGAGATCTTGAGCTGGTGATCAGTAGACCACAACCGTACAGTAGTGCCCACAGACCAATCATTATTCAGATTTACAAATATCTGACTTTGGTGACTAGTGTTGTCTATTTAATGCTAGCAACATGTGCAGTTGCTTATCCAGTATAATGAATTAACAAGTTATCAGTGGATCAGTATTGGTAGGATAACGTTAGTAAATGGAGACCACCACACTGATGATGCCTGACCTGTACAGGGGAGGAAGCCACTGGACTCAGTAAACCTTGTGCCAATTAATTAAGGTGGAAAGAATAAAGTCTCTATTACTGTAATATTCTGGAAAACGTTATATACTTTGCAGTGCTTGTTCTCTTTAAAATATCTCATTTCACAAAGTGCTTCATGTATGGAAACACGTTTGCATAAACATGATAAATGGAGCAGCTACTGATATTATAATGATAATTAAATGTAAACCCTTGTCTATACAGCAGAGTGAAGCATTTTCCTGCTTTAATAATTTAAGTTCATACCATAGTAATAATCAGTGTTAAAACAACCATTTTCATTTGTTGAAATTGTTAAAAATAAGAAATAAAAGCTTATCTTTCACAGCATGGCACTCTAGATTTCATGTTCTGAGCTCATATTTAACACTTAGGGGCCGATTCACTAAATTCGAGTGAAGGATTCGAAGTAAAAAAACTTCGAATTTCGAAGTATTTTTTGGGCTACTTCGACCATCGAATGGGCTACTTCGACCTTCGACCTTCGACTTCAAATCGAAGGATTCAAACTAAAAATCGTTCGACTATTCGACCATTCGATAGTCGAAGTACTGTCTCTTTAAAAAAAACTTCGACCCCCTACTTCGGCAGCTACAAGCTACCGAAGTCAATGTTAGCCTATGGGGAAGGTCCCCATAGGCTTTCCTAAGTTTTTTTGATCGAAGGATATTCCTTTGATCGTTGGATTTAAATCCTTCGAATCGTTCGATTCGAAGGATTTAATCGTTCGATCGAAGGAATAATCCTTCGATCGTACGATCGCACTATTTGCGCTAAATCCTTCGACTTCGATATTCGAAGGATTTCAATTCCCAGTCGAATATCGAGGGTTAATTAACCCTCGATATTCGACCCTTAGTGAATCAGCCCCTTCAATTTTTTTTCCTTTCCACAATGACGTTGACACCTTCTGTAATTACCCACTATTTTACTCAGCAGCTTTCTGTACAAAGAACGTTCACCGACAGTTTGTTCAGCCAAAACACCTGCATGTTTTCCTGCTGGCATATTTATATGCAGCAATTTGTATTCCCATTCAAATCCGCCATCATGTTTCCCTAAAATTCAGGAAAGCGCAATCCAGTGAAACTGTGTCAAATTCTGCAAATCTGTTTAAACATAAAAAGAAACAAACATCAGATCAGTGAAGATGATTTTATATATATAAAATAGAGTCATTGATTATTTTGTTATTTTGTTAAAGGGCTTTTCACGTTGAGTTAACTTTTAGTATGATGTAGAGAGTGATATTCTGAGATAATTTGCAATTGGGTTTCATATTTTATTATGTGCATAAGTTATTTAGCTTTTTATTCACCAGTTTGCAGTTTCAGCAATCTAGTTGCTAGGGTCCAAATTCCCCTAGCAACCATACACTGATTTGAATAAGAGCTGGAAAATGAATAGCAGAGGACCTGAATAGAAAGATGAGTAATAAAAAGTAGCAATAACAATACTTTTGTAGCCTTACAGAGCATTTGTTTTTGATGGGGTCCATGACCTCATCTGAAAGCTGAAAAGAATCAGAAGAAGAAGGAAAATAATTCAAAAATTGTAAAAAATTAATAATGACAACCAAACAAAATGTTGCTTAGAATTGCCCATTCTATAACATAGTAAAAGTTAACTTAACGGTGAACCACCGTTTTAATAAAAAGGAGTAAATGTTGAAAATTAACACGTGTAATCCTTACAGGTTTAGGACTAGTTATCCAGAATGCTGGGGACCTGGATTTTCTGGATAACAGATTTTTCTGTAATTTGGATCTTCATACCTTAAGTCTACTTGAAAATCATATAAACATTAAATAAACCCAATAGGCTGGTTTTGCTTTCAATAAGGATTAATTATATCTAAGTTTGGATCAATTACAAGCTACTGTTTTATTATTACAGCGAAAAAGGTAATCATTTTATACAAATGTGATTTTCTGGATAACAGATTTTTCTGTAATTTGGATCTTCATACCTTAAGTCTACTTGAAAATCATATAAACATTGATTAAACCCAATAGGCTGGTTTTGCTTTCAATAAGGATTAATTATATCTAAGTTTGGATCAATTACAAGCTACTGTTTTATTATTACAGCGAAAAAGGTAATAATTTTTTACAAATGTGATTATTTGGATAAAATGGAGTCTATAGGAGATGGCCTTTCCATATTTTGGAGCTTTTTGGATAGCAGGTTTCCGGATAACAGATCCCATACCTGTATTTATAACCACAGCACTAACCAAAAATGGTTACATTTCATTTTATATCATTATTTATGTCATTTTACATCAGTACACTGAAGCACAAACATTCCCTTCTGATAAAGACCAAATAAATAGTGACAGCCCAGTGTGATGGAGGTTTCTGTAGCCAAGTTAAATAGGAATGTTGGCAATATAACTATAATTTTCTTTGCAGTTTATATCAGTACTTATTATCATTACTGAGATAAAAATTGTTTTGGTCATAACCAAGCTAAATGGTCTATCCATTATTATTTAAAATAGGAGATTTACCTTTGGAGCACCATGAAGTATTGTGATTAGTTAGAGAAATCTATTCACTATGCCCAAGATTTTTAACTATTGATGCTCCTTAATTTTCTTTGTCCTTTAATGTTAGCTGATTACACACATTCCAGATATATAATAAAAAGGATATTGTGTGTTTATGTTCTGGCTGAGCCAGTACATAAACGTAACATAAGAGAAACTATAGTAAAGTAACAAAGAGAATATATAAATATAATATATTAGCCTTACATTTCACATAGTGGGTAGTTCCCATCACAGAACAGGATCACTCCTCATCTCCAGACTCATCCTTTCCTTTACTTTTCCGTCTTACAAACAAACCCATTATTAATTCTTTGAAACTTTTGTTCCCAGTCATCTGACCCGCGGCACCGGCACTCTTTGGACGAGGAAGGCCCTATGGACAGATTGTGTAAATAACAGAAATAATTATAGTTTACATCCAAATGCTCAAATGCATTTCCTAGAAATATAACTATATTACTCCAGTGCTTTTTTTGCACAGTGTTTTGCATATACAAAATAATAAATTACAAAGTTTCCACATGTCAACATCTACTTAATATGAACAATCTTATAACATTTTTATAAAAATTATATATAATATACAGTTGTGTTCAGAATAATAGCAGTCCGACATCACTAACCGGATCGATCACTGTTTTTGGTAGAAATTATAATTCTACATGGCAAATAATTTACTAGTAGGTGTAGTAGAGTTATTGAAAAGCAACAGACCCAACAGACATGACTCACTGCTGGATTCATTAATTGAGGCTGGTTCTAAATAATAGCAGTGGGGATTCAATTACGGCCCTTATTTAAAGAAAGAGCAAATATTGTGCATGCTGGTTATAGTGCATTTCTCTCTGAAAATCTGAGTTAAATGGCTCGTTCCAGACATTGTTCAAAAGAACAGCGTACTTTTATTAAAAAGTTCATTGGAGAGGGAAAAACATAAAGAAGTCTGCTCAGCTAAAATGATCCCAGGTATCGTCAGAACATAATAAGTCCATTATGATGTTAAAAGGGGTTCTGAACCAAAAACAAAAATTAGGTTGGGGTAAACATCTAGTGCTGCAGTATATTTATGGCTCTTGCGTAAAATATATAAATTAGGCAGTAGATGAAAGCCTATGGCACATGTTGCATTGTGTCTGCTATAAAGTTTAAACATTCCCCATCCACTCCACATCTCCATCGACTAAAATCCACCTGTCAGTGTGCACATGGAGCAGATTTTGGCTGGAAAATGTACACAAGTGTTTTCAGGCCAAGATCTGTTAAGTGTGCATACTGACAGGCCCATTCCAATTCTGTTAATGCACACAGATACAGAGTTGTTGCATTGGAAAAGTTATTTTATACATAGGAACAGACATACTCCCAGTTTGAAGCCTAAAATTATAATAATATAATCAGGACATTTAAATGTTACCGCAAAGCTTTTTTCAAATTCATCACTCATTCTTCTTAACTCTCTTCCATATTTTGTAGCGATCATGGAAGACGGAGCAGAACGAGAACGGGAACGAAAAGGGTGGAGCTCGCTCACTTTGTCTGTCTCGCTGTGGTCTGTAGCAGACTCAATGCGTAAACGTGGTTCCTTACCTGTAGTAGAGGTAGCATTATTGATTATTTATTTACACTATAGTTATCACTGATACATGTACACCACATTTTCCAGAGATTGTTCGTCATTCCCATTAGTTTCCTCGTGAGGCACCGAAGTGCACCGATTGCCATCCTGCCAGTGATTTACATTCTAGCCGGCGGGAAGGCAGTTCTGGGTGATTAGTCGCCCGAAGAAGAGGAGATTTGTCGCTGGGTGACTAATTTGCCTGAATCTGAGCGTCTGTCTCTGCCCTTAAGGGGTTTATTTATCAAAAATACTCTGCCCAAATCCGCACAGATTTTCCCCCTTATTTATCAATAAATTTCCAGTGTGGGAAAAAACTCCATAAAATTGTCAAAACATTTGAATCATACTAATTTTTCAGATTTGACTCCTGAAAACTCAGATTTTTTCGGATTATCGCCCAAAAACCACAAAATATTCGGATTACTGCACGAAACCCAGTGCTGATCAGGATCAGGATCTTTTGGAGTCCCAATGACTTCTACATGAACTTAGCAGGTCTGACTTGGAGTACTTTTTTATTCGGACCCTCTGTGTTTAATAAATTCCTGAAACATTTGAGGGTTTGTTTCCCCACTATAAATTCGGATTTTATCGTAAAAAAAAAAACCCTCAAAACTTTTTCTCAATTTTACGTGTTTTTTGCAATCAGACTTTAATAAATAACCCCCTTAATGTTATGGATGTCACAGTGATTGGGAAGAAAAATGCAATATATAGTGAATAAAGTACCCCCTCTTCTAAAATATAAGGATACTATAAGTTACCGAGGAGTTTCATGACCAAATAAAAACACGAGGCCGAAGGAACTCCGAGGTAACATCTAATATCCTCATATTTTACAACTGGGGGTACTTTATTATAATACACAAATTTCAGTGAGTCATGTGACAGAAATGACATCACATCATTTATAACCGATGACATGAGAACTCACCGTTTATAAGGATATAATTCACAAGATATTCATGGCTTTTGTGAATAATATACATATTCTTGGCAGAAAATCACCTGGGTGTCTTCGTAGGTTAGGTGAACTCTTAGCTACAGGTTGTTCAAAACCTGCCCCACGAGCGGGATCCACAAAAGAAAAAGGTACTCCCTGTTCTTCATTCTTAAACTCCTCTAACTTGAAAACTGCTGAAGGGGATGAGTCTGCCATCTAAGAGAGAAGAGTACAATGTAAAAAGCAGTTCAGGTTACACGTACACATATACGTCTAATTTCTACCTAACTACCTTATATACTCGAGTATAAGCCGTCCCGAGTATAAGCCGAGGTACCTAATTTTACCTCCAAAAACTGGGAAAGCTTATTGACTCGAGTATAAGCGGAGCGCTGGCTACTATTCTAAGGCGCCGGCGAATATTCTTAGGCGCCGGCGACCGTTTTTCAGCATATTTTGGGGGCTGAAAAACTCGGCTTATACTCGAGTATATACGGTAAACCTGAGCTGTTTAAATTGACATCATAAAAGCATCCTCCCTCTCACAGGTTTTCATTTTTTGTTAGTTACAAACTGCCTGGCAATTTTTCACTATATAGGGTATAATGTCATAAATGGTGCATTGTTTGTTTGTTCACTATTTTTCTTCACTACTTATGGAAAGCAAAAACAGGCCCATTGGGTTTATTTAATGTTTACATTATTAATTAGAACAAATTATTATATTATAACAGGCAAAGTACGAAGATGCAAATTATGGAAAGACCCCTTATCTGGAAAACCCGAGCATTGTGGATATCAGAACAATGGTTTAACGACACCGTGAGAATGTTCGCAACTTGTTGTCAGCTGGATATAGTGTGTCGTAGTGTGCGTGGGACCTTTAACTAGAATATCGCATTTCTGTGGAAAGAAGGATTCTGCCATGTGTTGAAGCTGTACGAGGAAACGCTGGTTTCATTGGTGTGTGCGGAGGATTATGAAAAGCTGAAAGGAGCTCCCTCTGGTGCTGGGCCGGCAGCCCTACTTTTTCTCTTCTGACTCTTGCAGCTCCACTTGTTTAATGGGACACTAACAGGCGACGGCTGTAATGAAACAGGGAAACACTTGTGAGAGCTGAAGAAACATCCAGCAACTCAGGGCTTCCCAGTTCATAGATGTCACACAGACTTATAGATAAACAGCTGCTTATAGAGATCCCAGTGACCCTTTACTGGCCAGGCAGTCAGGTTACACAACTCTTGGTTCAGAAGGAAACCTGCTTCTACTCTCACTGCAGATCCTTAACAAGATGGCTGCCGGTGCCTTGTACATGAACATACACCATTCAGGGAACGGACAGAAGCAACTCCCAGTAAACTTCTCACTTCATACAGATAAACGTCTCTCCAGCAGACCGTATATCTCCCAGCATTCCTCTTCTCTCCGCTCCCTTCTTTTGCTTCCTCTTCCTGTTTTTTGACTGTGTGGGCGGCACCCTTTGAGTCCTGCCCTGGTGATTGGCTGAAGAATTCCCTCCATGCTGCAAAGCTGAAAGATGAACTGTTTTTTATGCAAACAGAGCCCAGCAGTCTTATTTCTTCTTGGAAAAGATGTTTCCAAGAAAGATCGTTGGTTTCAATACACACGTGTAGAGCTGAATGGTCAGATATACATATAGAAACAATACAATTCTACCTGTATCTGATGATTCAGCATTAACAATGGCCGATTTTAGGGTCCCTCCCGACCTGCCAGGGCCGGGGCCGGCATTACAAATTTACCGGCAATGTAGCTGCCGGTAATTTGTAATACCTACAACAAAAGCCCTTGGCCCTCCAGCAGAAACTTACCCCTCATTCGTCTTCTGCCCCTCTTGCGATGGGGCCCCGCCCCTTTCGCATCATGTTGCATGTGGCTCTGCCCCTTTTTACATCACAGCCCGCCCATTTACCCGTGGCCCACCCCTTTTTACGTCACGGCGTTACCGCCCCCCATCACTGGCCGGTAAATTTTTTTTAAAAAGTTGGCAACCCTAGTCCCTTCAAAGGCACCCGATCGAAATTTTCCTTCCAGCTGATATCCGAGTCTTCTGCCGATATCGTTGAGCTCGTTTCCCACCATACACACATCGAATATTGTACGAAAATTGTTTAGTACAATATTATCTGCGCGTCTTAAGCTCACAACAGTCTGAACGTGTAATATGCAGTAGGTTGCGCAGACTCATTTTCTCCTGAGCCCTATGGGTTTATCGTCGTCGACACCCAGACCTCACCCACTTAAAGCATTCACCAATCAATTTGCAATTAAAATTACAGGTGTCTGCAAATATTAGTAGCATACACATATTTTTACGCATTCCTCTGCAGACTTAAGTGCAACCAGAAAAACTGGAAAACAAAGTTGCCCTAGAAACGAACTAAGGAATTGTTTAGGACAGTTGGTGCTAGTATACAGTATGAATATGGAGCAGGTAGTCTGTTTGGGGATCTCTAGTAACATAATTCATTTTAAAGGAGAAGAAAAATCGGTGCCAAATGTTGGGCATCCCCAAGTGATTGTACTGAAACCCCGGGCTGGTGCTCCTATCAGCAGAAAACTGCACGGGGTTATACCAGTGAGCACCACGGAATGATCCTCTTCCATCTTCCTCTTTCCTTCACGCGGCTGCGAATGCACATTAGAGTGAGAAGCCGAACATTAACAAAAAAGTCGTTATTTCTTTCTACTGCGCATGCGTCTGCCCCATCACTCCTATCAGATTTCTAATGTTTCTGCACCAACATCAGTCCTGTGTGCCTGCACCCGGGCCAATGCTATGATTCAGAGTGCAGGCACATCAGGAGCAGATTCTCGACCTGCATCAGGTGTGGCAGTAGCCTGAGAAACCCTGTTGTTTAATTTGTGCTTTTTAAAGGGGAAGTTCACATTCTTAGTGGCATCTCAGTGTCACATTTCCCCTCCTTAAGACTTCCTGAATAAGTTGATAGATTTCTTCGCATCAGAGAAATGCCACCAACTAATGTATCAAACTGTATTAGTTGATCTATAAAAGAAGAGCCTGGGGAGCATATTTGTAGGGGGCGATGCTCCAGGTCGAGGTTTACTGAGTGTTGCTGGGCAGTAGTGACATAACTACTAGTGATGTGCGGGTCAAGAAAAACTCAACCATCACCTGACCCAAACCCGCTGCTCCTCCACCGGGACATGACCAAAACCAGTCACATTCTCCTCTTTATATCCCCAATATAGCCCCGTTGTGATGTCACAAAAGGGTCGGGGCCTGTGTGATTATATATAAAGCCTGAACCCTCCCACAGTCCGAGGATGTTGTGCAGACTTCGGGCCGGCCCACACATCACTAGTACCTACCACCAGAATAGACACCAAATTTTAGTGGGACCTGACTTTATTTTTATTTTTCCAAAAACCATGACATTGGGGCTCATTTATCAACACTGGGCAAATTTGCCCATGGGCAGTTACCTATAGCAACCAATCAGTGATTAGTTTTTTGAAACCAGCTGCCAGTAGAACAACCTTCTCTAAGTCCTTATTGATCAATAAAGAGGGCCTTGGCTTTCACCTTATAGGGCACAATATATGCACCACTAAGGATAGAACTACACGGGCGATTTTTGGTGGGCGTCCATACGTTCCGAAGCAAGGAAGCGCAGGCATCGCGTCAGATGCGCCGGATCTTATGTAAGTAATACAAATGTCACACGTACAAGCTGATTGCATCTGACACAACTGTTGTACGCAACGCTGCATGTTGCGTCTTCATCCGTCAGTTGTGTTGTTTCGGATGCAATCAGCTCGTACGTGTGACATTTGTATTACTTACATATGATTTGGCGCATCCGACGTGACCCCTGCGCTTCCTCGCGTTGGAACGGATGGACGCCCACCGAAAATCGCCCATGTAATTCCACCCTAAATCATTAGCTCGCCCTCCAGCCGCCAACACATTTTTCATTTCTTTAATCTGCTGTTTCTGAAATTAATAAATTGGTTTCTATATACCACTATGGGATCCGTTATCCAGAAAGCTCGGAATACGGAAAGGCCGTCTCCCATAGTCTCCATTTTATCCAAATAATCCAATGATTTCCTTTTTCTCTGTAATAATAAATTGGTACTTTGTACTTGATCCCAACTAAGATATAATTAATCCTTATTAGAAGCAAAATCAGCCTATTGGGTTTATTTCATATTTACATGGTTTTCTAGTAGACCGGAAAACCCCATTGATCATTCTGTATAACAGGTCCCATACATATATATATAAATATATATGTCTGTGTGTTTCATTTATCCAACTTGTAGCCTTTGGGCTGGAAAATCATTGTGCTAATGCAGTAGTAGCATATTCTCATTCACTTTGTGCTTGCAGCTCCCATACACTTGTTTTCTCTCGCTCAGATTACAGGCTGGAATAAATCACAGACTTGCACTGTAGATAGAAAATGACAGTAAAAGATGGTTATTTCATTTCCCTTATACCAGTGAGAGCAGTATAATAACAACCAGTCCTGCCAGGGGCCACATTTCTGCTGCCGGTAGCTAAAATAAAATCAGATTAGAATTTTTTTTTGGTATTTACATTAGTCTTTTTACTATAACTGATAAGCAGCTGTGGTTTCTTATCATTTTGCAGCATGGTCAGCGGGCACACTCCCCCCCACCTCTCTGTTCTCCCTAACTCCTCCCCTTTCTCTGTTCTTAACTCCTCCCCTTTCTCTGGCTCCAAATTCCCCCGTCTTCCTCAAGGACATCCGAAGGTCACAGTGTAATTACAGGTGTCATGTGACTGCCCCTATAATAAACACTTATATTATAGGCACTTAACCTCTTCACCACCAGGAAGCTGCCTTTCCCATCTGGGTGCTGTAACAAAAACTCTTTTTGGGTGAGGTTTCACCAATAGCTCATGCAGCTGACAAGGGTGGGCTGTAAATATAAGAGCAATAAGCTAAAAAGCGTCCCCATTCCTGGACAATTGGATAGAAGAGAAAGAGAGGGTAATAAGCATTGTAAAACTTTATTATTAGTCTTACTTCCCCTTTAAATGACAACCTTTTGTCTGCAACCCAAATTGTCTGTTCTCACAAACAGACTGTAGAACTTCAATTGCAGAGTATTTGGCACCTTGTTCACATTGCAATTGAAGTGCTGCAGTCTGCTTGCCATTTATAGTTGAACTACACCCTGGCTTTGCACCGGGTCTTGTTGGCACTCACACACCCGACTCCATGGTGGCAGGGGTTAATATTTATAGCTATTCATTGCTGATTAATTGCATATATGTCTGGGTATATTATACCTTGTTCTAGCACTAATTCTGCTGTGCATGCTGGTCTTTGTAGTCCTTGTGGAGGGGCAGTATAATCCGCTGGTATCCCAGACTTACACAGTCACACTCAGTCCAGATTTTTCAAACCCAAACTGGTATTCATTGACAAGTGGCAAAACTTGACGGTCGAGTCTCAATGAAGTGGATCCTCCCATAATTCATCTGTGCTTTTTATGAGCTGAAAACTGGCGTATTTAATGGGAAACTGTCATGGGAAAACATGTTTTTTATCAAAACACATCAGTTAATAGTGCTGCTCCAGCAGAATTCTGCACTGAAATCCATTTCTCAAAAGAGCAAACAGATTTTTTTATATTAAATTTTGAAATCTGACATGGTGGTAGACATATTGTCAATTTCCCAGCTGCCCCAAGTCATGTGACTTGTGCTCTGATAAACTTCAGTCAGCGCCGATTCTAATGAAGACGCCGCCTGAGGCGGCTCTCTCGCACTAGCAAAGCCGAATTTCCGGTTTCAAAACCGGAAATTCGGCTCTTTAAAGTGACAGGAGCGGCTTTTTGCCGCCCCTGGAAACTTATCTGGCGCTGCCGCCTGAGGCGAGCGCCTCAGCTCGCCTCATTGGCGGAGCGCACCTGACTTCAGTCTCTCTTTACTGCTGTACTGCAAGTTGGACTGATATCACCCCTCCCTTTCCCCCAGCAGCCTAACAACAGAACAGTGGGAAGGTAACCAGATAGCAGCTCCCTAACACAAGATAACAGCTGCCTGGTAGATCTAAGAACAGCACTCAATAGTAAAATCCAGGTCCCACTGAGACACATTCAGTTACATTGAGTAGGAGAAACAACAGCCTGCCAGAAAGCAGTTCCATCCTAAAGTGCTGGCTCTTTCTGAAATCACATGACCAGGTAAAATGAGCTGAGATGCACCTACACACCAATATTACAAATAAATACACTTGCTGCTTCAGGAATGACATTTTATATTGTACAGTGAATTATTTGCAGTGTAAACTGTGTCATTTAGAAATAAAAACTACACCATAAAAATCAGGACAGTATCCCTTTTAGGTTCTGGTTTATGACACATGTAATATGTCACTTATTGCAGCAGTGAGAACCGCCAGTGATGTGCTGAGACTAGAGGTCGTTTGAAGAACATGGTACAGTAGTCGGTGTCTGTCAGTGTGTGACTCGCATAAGCCAAATAGTTGTATGACAGACATATTGGATCAGCTGGAGACTCTCTCCCCAAGGTCACAGAGGGAGACAGGAGCTTCCATTCAGGCACAAAGAGAGGGGGTCCCTGCTCAGGCTGCCGTGGCCCCTTTCCCAAAAACCCCAGTGTAACATTCAAGCTTATCATTCTACTGCCACTAATACAATAGGAACTGCAAAAGGCAATGTGGCACATACCCTTTCATACCCCAGCAACCACAATAACCCACAGCATTGCCCCTAGCAACCACAATAACCCACAGCACTTCCCCTAGCGACCACAATAACCCACAGCACTGCCCCTAGCAACCACAATAACCCACAGCACTTCCCCTAGCGACCACAATAACCCACAGCACTTCCCCTAGCAACCACAATAACCCACAGCACTTCCCCCAGCGACCACAATAACCCACAGCACTGCCCCTACAACCACAATAACCCACAGCATTGCCCCTAGCAACCACAATAACCCACAGCATTGCCCCTAGCAACCACAATAACCCACAGCACTGCCCCTACAACCACAATAACCCACAGCACTTCCCCTAGCGACCACAATAACCCACAGCACTGTCCCTAGCAACCACAATAACCCACAGCACTGCCCCTAGCAACCACAATAACCCACAGCACTGTCCCTAGCAACCACAATAACCCACAGCACTTCCCCCAGCAACCACAATAACCCACAGCACTGCCCCTAGCAACCACAATAACCCACAGCACTGTCCCTAGCAACCACAATAACCCACAGCACTTCCCCTAGCGACCACAATAACCCACAGCACTGTCCCTAGCAACCACAATAACCCACAGCACTGTCCCTAGCAACCACAATAACCCACAGCACTTCCCCCAGCAACCACAATAACCCATAGCACTGCTGCTTGCAGATGTTGCAATACTAGCTCTCAGCAGTCTTTGTCGTGATTGGTGAGTCACAAAAGTGATAATTGTATATATTACTAAGCAGCAGTTCACAGTGTTAATGCTTTATTATAACTTTATTGTGCGCACGAGAGAGAGGAGAACTCGTAGGACTACAATTCCCACAATCCCTGATAGAATGAGAGTTACAGATTTTCATACACCGGACGTTGCCTATAACTGTGGGACGTACAATAAAAACAAGGAACTGAATTAAGCAGCAGAGAGAAGCGGCAACTCGTTTGTGACTTTCCCACACAGGCCGCTGAGCTGAAGTGAATCCCCTCTGACTGACAGCGTCTGTGCAAAGCTGGAACTGAGAGACCACCGGACAGTGTAGCCCCGCCCACCCAACTTGTCACAGAAGAGGGCGGGGCCAGTGTAGGAATAGGAAGTGTGTGTGTCACACGGTGAGAGAGAGTGTGTGAGATCCGTGTCCTCTGCTGTGTCCTACAGCCGCCTCTGTCCCCTCACACATTATACTCACATTATACTCACATTATACTCACATTATATACTCACATTATATACTCATATTATATACTCACATTATATACTCACATTATATACTCACATTATATACTCACATTATATACTCACATTATACTCACATTATACACTCATATTATACTCACACACACACATTATACACTCACTGCTGAGCCGCACTCCCTTCACTCCAAAGAGAAACGACTGGTGACACAATATTATTATCTACAGGAACAAGTCCCACACACACACATATCTCTGTACTTACACATTCTTACTTCTCACACTCACACTCACACTCAGCACCTCTAGTCTGGGACCCACAGCTGAATATGACAACAGGACCCTCATACTGTGAGTATTTACTCTTTTATATGTCTCTTATATATTCTCGTATATATTTATATTCTCTTATATATTTCTCTTATATATTGTCATATATTTCTCTTATATTTCTCTTTATATTCTCTTATATTTCTATTTCTATTTCCCTTTATATTTCTCTTATATTTCCCTTTATATTTCTCTTATATTTCCCTTTATATTTCTCTTATATTTCTCTTTATATTTCTCTTATATTTCTCTTTATATTTCTCTTATATTTCTCTTTATATTCTCTTTATATTCTCTTTATTTTCTCTTATATTTCTCTTATATTTCTCTTTATATTTCTCTTTATATTTCTCTTATATTTCTCTTTATATTTCTCTTTATATTTCTCTTATATTTCTCTTTATTTTCTCTTATATTTCTCTTATATTTCTCTTTATATTCTCTTTATATTCTCTTTATTTTCTCTTATATTTCTCTTATATTTCTCTTTATATTTCTCTTTATATTTCTCTTATATTTCTCTTTATATTCTCTTTATATTCTTCTTTATTTCTCTTTATATTCTCTTATATTCTCTTTATATTTCTCTTTATATTTCTCTTTATATTTCTCTTATATTCTCTTTATATTCTCTTTATATTCTCTTATATTTTCTCTTATATTTCTCTTTTTTATTCTCTTGATATTTCTCTTTATATTTCTCTTTATATTCTCTTATATTTCTCTTTATATTCTCTTATATTTCTCTTTATATTTCTCTTTATATTCTCTTTATATTCTCTTTATATTCTCTTATATTTCTCTTGATATTTCTCTTTATATTCTCTTATATTTCTCTTTATATTTCTCTTATACATTCCTATGGCACTGGTTTTATTCATTGTCTGACAATAACAAGAGTCCTTGTATTCACTTCACTTTCCTCTGACTCAGGGTCACGGTCAGGTCTAATTCTACAAACCCAGCCCAAAACCAGCCAAGAGTCACTTCAACAGTAGCCCAAAATAGCCCAATATGTGCAGTGAAAAAAAGTAAAATAAATGAATATATGTGTGAAATACTCCTTTTTCTAATATTGCCATGAAGTAAAATGGGAGAGATTGGGCCGTCACCAGGGGGGTAAGTAGAGAGGGGGCCCAGGAGGTATAGGGGTCCCTAATACAAATACAAATTCATTAAATATTGGTAAAACAGCTCAACCTCTAGACATTTTGCTGGTTTTTGCCCCAAAATTGTCTGAAATGGAGGAAAGTGAGTGGAAAATGTGAGAATGCTTAAGAGTGACGGGAGACTGGGGTACAGAGGCCAAAATGTGGGAACTCCCGACTTCTACACAAGTTAGTCCCATTGCATGCTGGGTATTGTAGTCTTACATTCAACTTGGCAGTCAGTAAATTATTAAAGGGGTTGTTCACCTTCAAGCAACTAGTTGTTTTCAGATAGATCACCAGATATAACGACTTTTTCCAATGACTTTCTATTCGTGACCATTTTTCTATTATTGAAGTGTAAAGTGTCATTTTTCACCTTCTGAAGCAGCTCTGGGAGGGGGGGTCGCCGACCCTGTAAACTGTTCTAAATTGATACATTTAGTTGATACATTTGTTATGTTTGTCTCTGCTGGGTTTCATTACAGGCAGCTGTTAGACTTGATACAATAGTTACTGATACTCCAGAGATGCTGCTGAGAAATGGATCAACTCAATGTTGTAAAATTGTGACAGTTTAGAGTCTGAATCACCTGAATTACTGAGTTGTCAGACTCAAACACCAGAGACACCAACATTCAACTTTACACTGTGCTAGCAATTTATTAGGTCTCTATTTACATACTAATGCTATTCATTGGCCTGTCCCTATAGCTTCCAGTGCAGTGCAACTTTGTAACATTATTTCTTATAACTCATGTTCAAGAATATATTCATATAAAAAGGTCTAATAAAGCCCTGGAGGAGGTACAGGTATGGGATCCGTTATCCGGAAACCCATTATCCAGAAAGTTCAGAATTACGGATTCAGTTATTCTCTGTAATAATAAAACAATACCTTTTACGTGATCCCAACTAAGATATAATTAATCCTTATTGGAAACAGAACCGGCCTAATGGGTATATGTAATGTTTACATGATTTTCTAGTATGAAGCTCCAAATTATGGAAAGATCTGTTATCGGGAAAACCCCTGGTCCCGAGCATTCTGGATAACAGGTCCCATACCTGTATTCCCAGTTATAAATATGCCTATAGAACCCCCTTTTACTTTACATTGACTTTTATTATTGCAGGTGAAAATTTATATGATATTTATGTGTATTTTAATACTATGTATAGAATAGTATAATGACACGTTTTTATAGTATAATACACACATATATAACTGGCCCAGTGTCCCTATATGATGACTTACTTATTTAAATGACTTAAACAAGTTCACAATTCTCGGGCATGTATTAATCATGCTCATCATTTATTATAGGCATATGTGGAGGCAATCTGTGGTCTCCAGAGCTTACCCTTTTTATTTCAGCTGAGAAGTCGTCCATTGACTTTGAGGCAAGGTCACTGAGAGTTGACGGCTAAAGTCAGATGAAGGTTCATTGTTACAGTTGTACACAGCCTGCTGTTAGGTGCTTAATGATCATCAGTTCCCACAGGTCTTTATAGATAGAGCGAGATATATATATATATATATATATATATATATATATACACACACACATATATACACCTTTCTTATTCTCAGTCCTAGGGGCAAATTTACTTATGGTCAAATATCGAGGGTTAATTAACCCTCGATATTCGACTGTCGAAGTTAAATCCTTCAACTTCGAATATTGAAGTCGAAGGATTTACCGCAATTCGTTCGATCGAACGATTAAATCCTTGGAAACGTCCGTTTCGAAGGATTTTAATTCATTGAGCGAACGATTTTTCTTCGACCAAAAAAAGATTGCAAATCCTATGGGGACCTTCCCCATAGGCTAACATTGACTTTGGTAGGTTTTAGGTGGCGAACTAGGGGGTCGAAGTTTTTATTTTAAAGAGACAGTACTTCGACTATCGAATAGTCGAACGATTTTTAGTTCGAAACGTTCGATTTGAAGGTCGAAGTAGCCCACTCGATGGTCGAAGCAGCCAAAAAAAACATTCGAAATTCAAAGTTTTTTTTTTTATTCTATTCCTTCACTCGAGCTTAGTAAATGGGCCCCCTAGTGTATTTGTTAGCCTGTCTTATATTTGCAATTTAAATCTACATCTATATGATTGTATCCATTAGGATATTCCACTTTTGTTTGAATTATGGCATGCTTCACCCGTTCTCTGTGTGCCTTATATGCATTCAGTCTGGCCTAAAAGAGGTTTTACTCTTATATAGCTTAATAATGTTTGTATTCTAGCACAGGTCCGGACTGAGATTCAAAATAGGCCCTGGCATTTCAGGTACACAGAGGCCCAAACAGGCCACACAGCAGCCTCCCAATATACAGCGACTCTCTATGGCAACTTACAGCAGCCCCCTCTGGCATTTGCCAGAACCTACAGATTGCCAGTCCGGGCCTGTTCTAGCATAGTGTTTGGATCTGTTATTGCTATTTTGCAAGCTTCACAAGCAAGTAGTTGCTCTGTTCTGAGACTTTGGTGCAAACAATTGTGTCAACCCAACTGTCACATCCAGTTCATGTCACACACACTTTGGTTGGCTTGTGATTCTACTGTTTTTGAATAATAAAGGCGATGGTATGGTGCCATTGCCTTTAGATTTTAACCCACAATTTGGGGTTATGTAATAAAAGGCACTAAGTTTGCCCGGGGCAGTAACCCATAGCAACCAATCAACGGGTAGCATTTACTAGACAACTGATTAAATGCAAGGATCTTATTGGTTGCCATGGGTTACTGCTCCTGGGCAAACTTAGTGCCTTATATTACATATGGGGGAATGTTTCTTGAGCAACTCTGTTCCAGTCTAATCATTTTGTAATGTTTACTACCCCCACACTCAGGATCTGTGCTCAGTGGGTTAGGAAATTGGAGAGCTAAAAAAGAAAGAGGCACAGGTCAGAGGTCAGACTGACCAATCTACATACACTCATCTGTCACTATATTTCTGTCTTGCTGTACATTCTTATTAACTATTCATCACCTTCACTTCCCCGGCAGCATCAGATTATCCACTGTTCACCCCTTATCATTGTTTTTCTGGAAGGTCTTTGGCTTATGTTACACTTACAGCGCAGGTGACTTACAAAATCAGGGGCATTTTAAAAAATTCACATTGCTTGGGCTTCTCTAGTTTTATTTAAAGGAGAACTAAAGCCTAACTAAAGAAGTAGGTAGAAATGTTGTACATGATGTTTTTTGCTTCTGTACCAGCCCAAGGCAACCACAGCCCTTTAGCAGTAAAGATCTGTGTCTCCAAAGATGCCCCAGTAGCTCCCCATCTTCTTTTCTGCTGATTCACTGATTCACATGCTCTGTGCTGCTGTCACTTACTGAGCTTAGGGACCCACTCACAATATACAGTACACATAGAATAGAAATGTCACAATATAAGGCTGATTAGTAATTAATACACATAATTACTACATGGCAGCACAGAAACCAGTGCAATTAGCATCAGAATTGAATAATCAGCAAACCTGTAGCATCAGCTTATATTACAGCCAGGGAAGCTCATTTTCTGCTGGATAATTAGTGACGAGCCCTAAGCTTAGCTTCTCAACAGCCAATCAGAGCCCACTGAGCATGTGAGTGTCACAGACACTTTCCAAGATGGTGACCCCCTGTGACAAGTTTGAAGTCCTGGATCATTGCTGCTATTGACAAGCTCAAACTTTAGCCTTGTGCAATATGTTCTGTATGTAAAATAGGGCATTTTTAGCCATATTCATTTTTAGGGTTTAGTTCTCCTTTAAATGAGTCATGTTTACTGAATTTCCAAGAGGTGTCCTGATTTTTCTCATGATCCGGTAGCCTTTCCCTATCCCCACTTGCCCAGCCTTACACAAACTGCCTATTCTGCTGTGTATCCACAAACAAGGGGTTGTTGCCGCTGATCTGTTCTCTGTCCTCTATTCCCTGGTGTTATTGCAAAACCTGTCTGACTAAAGTGTGTGTGTGTATATGTATATATGAAGAACAGAGCAAAGGTCACACCATGTTTTGCTACTCATTTCCTTCTCATTCTACCTACTTGCCATCGCCCATAGACTCCATTTTATCCAAATAATCCAAATTTTCTAAAATAATTTCCTGTGTAATAATAAAACAGTCGCTTGTACTTGATCCCAACTAAGATATAATTAATCCTTATTGGAAGCAAAATCAGCCTATTGGGTTTATTTAACGTTTACATGATTTTCTAGTAGACTTAAGGTATGAAGATCCAGATTATGGAAAGATCCGTTATCTGGAAAACCCCAGGTCTGAGCATTCTGAATAATAGAGCCCATACATGTATATAAAAGCAGAGGCTATTACAGTTACTATACAGACTAGTAAATGGCTTGGGCAACCAGTTACCCGCAGCTTTGTTCGATCTGTATACCTGACAATTAGCTCTGCATTGTTTCCAAGGTTGTTACTTTACAGATAGAATGGACAGTGTATATACAGTTACTTGGACATAAATATATATATATTTATGTCTATATATATATACATATATATATATATATATATATATATATATATATATAAATCCATGATTACAATGTTTACCCTAGAGATGTCTGTACTCTGACCATTACAGAGAACAGTAAAGGTGGCCATTCATGGACCAATAAAAGTTGCCGAGTCGGCAGCTTATTGGCCTGTGTATGGGGCCCCCCGACGGGCTTCCCCGATGATCTCGATCGGATGGGACTAAAAATCCCGTCTGATCGCGGCCGCATCTATTTGTTGATGTGGTCCCACGATCTGACCGCCCGTTACAATTTGTTAGGATCCGATCGTTGGGCCCTAGGGTGGGCATATCGGGGAGAGATCCGCTCATTTGGCGACAAACGAAGCGGATCTCTCCGTGTATGGCCACCTTTAGTAGTAAGTGAATTTACCTATAGGGTTCAAAGTGTTTATACTTATTACGCTTGTGAAGCAAAAATAATAATCGGTGCAACATTTGCCCCAAGACGAATATCCCATAGCAACCGATCTGTAGGTAGTATTTACTGGACTGCTTTCAAATACTGATTGGCTGCTGTGGGTTATTTGACCTAGGGCCAACATTGTGCCTATTATTATATTGCCTTAAATAATTCTCAGAAAGGGCCTTAATTAGCTGCTTAATTATATGTATCACACTTGCCTTAATTCTTTCAAAATGATCCACAAACTGTCACAGGGGAGGCTTTGTTCCATAGCATTTGGAATGTTTGTTTTGTGCTCAGCTGGTGAAATAATGACAGAAAATACATGTGTATATGTCCTACGCTTATTTTTTCAAGCACTTTCTCAAGGTTCCTGTGTGGGACCGAAACGTTGGATGAATAAACCTTTTTTCTTTTTTTTGACACATGTTTTCTGTTTTTTGCTTAAAATCCTGTGAGTGCCATCAATCTACACTTTGTACCTACTTCTCATGCATGAGCACCCAGGTTTCGAATATATTCGGGGTGTGCGGCGCATATATATATATATAATCCAGTAAATGGACCCGCACTCGTTCATATTAGTGAAATAAATGTGCTTTTATTCACAGGTTCATTTCCAACGTTTCGGTCCTCTCTGGGACCTTTTTCAAGGAATATATATATCTGAATTGCTCTGGCATGCAAAATAATTCTCCAAATGATTGTACCTATCCGGCTGCAAGGATTCAGACAGAAAGCAGTACAGCTTCATGGCGCAGAATGCTGTTCAACTGCTCACATAAACATTTCTTTATCAATTGACCCAGGTATCAAGTTTGATTAATGTGTCAATCCATTAAATATTTTCATGAATGGCAGGAAATTTTTGATAAATGTTGAAAAAATATGAAATTGACCAGAAAACATGCCCTGTTCATTGATTGAAAATTTAGCGCCCTAATCTTAATTATAATTATAAGGTTTTTCTAGTGTTTTCTTTCACCCTAGCAGTTTTATTATTGGTGACAGGGAACTTATTAACGCTATCTGCTATAGCGCAAGGACTGACTCATTTCTGTCCAGGAGCAACTTTCTGATTGACTATTTTACAAACAGTTAAAGGAACAGTAACATCAAAAATGAAAGTGTTTTAAAGGAATGACAATATAATGTACTGTTACCATGCACTGGCAAAACTGGTGTGTTTGCATAAGAAACACTACTATAGTTCATGTAAACAAGCTGCTGTGTAGCCATGGGGGCAGCCATTCAAGCACAGGATACACAGTAGATAACAGATAAGTACTACTATAGTTCATGTAAACAAGCTGCTGTGTAGCCATGGGGGCAGCCATTCAAGCACAGGATACACAGTAGATAACAGATAAGTACTACTATAATTTATATAAACAAGCTGCAGTGTAGCCATGGGGGCAGCCATTCAAGCACAGGATACACAGTAGATAACAGATAAGTACTACTATAGTTTATATAAACAAGCTGCTGTGTAGCCATGGGGGCAGCCATTCAAGCACAGGATACACAGTAGATAACAGATAAGTACTACTATAATTTATATAAACAAGCTGCTGTGTAGCCATGGGGGCAGCCATTCAAGCACAGGATACACAGTAGATAACAGATAAGTACTACTATAGTTCATGTAAACAAGCTGCTGTGTAGCCATGGGGGCAGCCATTCAAGCACAGGATACACAGTAGATAACAGATAAGTACTACTATAATTTATATAAACAAGCTGCTGTGTAGCCATGGGGCAGCCATTCAAGCACAGGATACACAGTAGATAACAGATAAGTACTACTATAGTTTATATAAACAAGCTGCTGTGTAGCCATGGGGGCAGCCATTCAAGCACAGGATACACAGTAGATAACAGATAAGTACTACTATAGTTTATAGAAACAAGCTACTGTGTAGCCATGGGGGCAGCCATTCAAGCACAGGATACACAGTAGATAACAGATAAGTACTACTATAGTTTATATAAACAAGCTGCTGTGTAGCCATGGGGGCAGCCATTCAAGCACAGGATACACAGTAGATAACAGATAAGTACTACTATAGTTTATATAAACAAGCTGCTGTGTAACCATGGGGGCAGCCATTCAAGCACAGGATACACAGTAGATAACAGATAAGTACTACTATAGTTTATATAAACAAGCTGCTGTGTAGCCATGGGGCAGCCATTCAAGCACAGGATACACAGTAGATAACAGATAAGTACTACTATAGTTTATATAAACAAGCTGCTGTGTAACCATGGGGGCAGCCATTCAAGCACAGGATACACAGTAGATAACAGATAAGTTCTGAAGAATCCCATTGTATAATACAGAGTTTATCTTTTATCTGCTGTGCCTTTTCTCCTTTTTCAGCTTTGAATAAAAAGCTAAATAATTAAAAAAACACAAATAATAAAAAATGAAAACCAATTGCAAATTGTCTCAGAAGATCACTCTCTACAGCATACTAAATTTAATTTAAAGGTGAACAACCCCTTTTAATGCCATCACTACATTTTTTTGCAGAGTTGTTATACACAATGTCTTCCCGTGACAGACGCCCGGATCTTTGCATCAAGGCTGAACCAGGGACCCCAGAAAGCATCGGGCGTCGAAGTCCTAGTGGTTCCAGTGATAGTAGCGCCCATGGCCCAGATCCACCAGGACAACACTGTTGCAGAGATGAGGAGCAGGATGATGTTTCGGGCCGTGGCAAATATGTCCTGAATTCCATTCCCAAACGTCTTTGCCTGGTGTGTGGAGATGTGGCATCTGGCTATCACTATGGGGTTGCCTCATGTGAGGCATGCAAAGCCTTCTTCAAGCGCACCATCCAAGGTGAGGGGGGGCACAGATGCATTATATTTTCTTTTAAGAAAAAAAATAAAAAGGATCCCAGGCTGGGCCATATCACCCACTGCCTGGGGATACTAATTAGAAGCAAAAATGACTGTAATACCATCGGGAAGAAGGAAATATATATATCCAGGAATGGGATCCGTTATCCGGAAACCCATTATCCAGAAAGCTCCGAATTACGGAATGCCCATCTCCCATAGACTCCATTTTATCCAAATAATCCACATTTTTAAAAATAATTTCCTTTTTCTGTGTAATAATAAAACAGTCGCTTGTACTTGATCCCAACTAAGATATAATTAATCCTTATTGGAAGCAAAACCAGCCTATTGGGTTAATTTAATGTTTACATGATTTTCTAAAAGACTTTTGGTATGAAGATCCAAATTATGGAAAGATCCCTTATCCGGAAAACCCTGTGTCCCGAGAATTCTGGATAACCGGTCCCTTACCTGTATATATACAGCATACTATATTTAGTTTAGCTACTGTTTGTTTTATTTTCATTTTCTTTACATATCAAGTGATGTTTTTGGGTGTGGATCCTATTTTAACAATTACATTCTAGGGAAAGAAAAGTCTTATTTACATTAAAAATATTGCTAGTCTATACCTTTATTATTGACTGGACACTTCCCTGTATCTGTCTCAGGCAATATCGAGTACAGCTGTCCAGCCAGCAACGAGTGTGAAATTACCAAGAGACGTCGAAAGGCTTGTCAAGCTTGCCGCTTCACAAAGTGCCTCCGAGTGGGCATGCTAAAAGAAGGTGAGTGGGCATGTTAATAGAAGGTGAGTGGGAATGCTAAAAGAAGGTGAGTGGGCATGTTAATAGAAGTTGAGTGGGAATGCTAAAAGAAGGTGAGTGGGCATGTTAATAGAAGGTGAGTGGGAATGCTAAAAGAAGGTGAGTGGGCATGTTAATAGAAGGTGAGTGGGAATGCTAAAAGAAGGTGAGTGGGCATGTTAATAGAAGTTGAGTGGGAATGCTAAAAGAAGGTGAGTGGGCATGTTAATAGAAGGTGAGTGGGAATGCTAAAAGAAGGTGAATTGGAATAGTTCAGTATAAAAATAAAACTGGGTAAATAGATATTCTGTGCAAATTAAACAATGTATCTAATATGGTTAGTTAGGCAAAAATGTAATGTATGAACACTGCTTTTCAGCTCTCTTGGTTTACACTGATTGGTTACCAGACAGTAACCAATCAGATTCTTGAGGGCGAGCCACATGGGTCGTAACTGTTGATTTTGACTCTAACCAGCATACTGACTACCAATTCCAAACTCATTGAACAGTTATGTAGCTGACTAACTCAGAGTTAGAGAGCTGAAAAGCAGGAAGTAGTGTTCAGGCTATTATGTTACACATCCACTCACTCCAGCCTTAATGTAAATGTACAGTGAGTTTTGGAAGTTTCCTTATATTCAGTATAGCACTTTATTACCCTTTTTGTAATCCCAATCTCTACCAACATCTACATCAGCAGTATATGCGAGGTATTTCATATACTTTCATTGATATTCTTTCCTTCTGAATTTGTGAATCTGCTTATCTTTGTACAGCTGCATGCAGCAGTATGGCTTCTTTGTGTTCAGTGCTATTTATTACACTGGTCTTTGTCTCTATTCAGGGGTGCGCTTGGACCGTGTTAGAGGAGGACGTCAGAAATACAAGAGGAGGCCGGATGGAGAGGTGCTCCAATACACGTCTGGTGGGCAGGCTCATCACGCCACTGCAACTATGGTCAAAAAGCAGAGTAAGACTGCCTGTGTATACTCCTTATACCTCCCAACTGTCAGTTAATAGTGCTGCTCCAGTAGAATTCTGCACTGAAATCCCTTTCTCAAAAGAGCAAACATTATATCATTTTGAAATCTGACATGGGGCTAGATATATTGTCAGTTTCCCAGCTGTCCCCAATCATGCACCTATTAAATGTCTTCTGCCTACCCCTAGTCCATGTTCACTGCCCTCTCCTTCACTCTCCCCTACCTCATTCTCTCAACCTTCACCCTCCACTCCCTCCTTCCCCCTCCTTCACCCCCCCGACCTTTGAACTTAGAACCTCATAGTAAAACAATCACAATGCAAAACAGACCTAGTTTTAAAATTGAGACTGCTTCTTGCTGATTTAAAGTTCAAGGTGGTCAGAAATTGAACCCTGTATGTGTGATTTATGTGAACATTTTTTTTCATGTAATTTAAGAAGTGGGATATATTTCCTTTTTTCTACTGCCTACAAACTGCCCCAATCTGCTACCTAGAGATATTGCCACCATCTCTTGGCATATAGAACTTGGCCTTTCCTTTGGTACCATTGACCAGTAACTGCTGCAAGGTACAATTCAAGGCAGGTAATGGAAGAGGCCAAAAACAAGGTGCTTCATCTTGGCACAGGGAAGGGCTGGGCTCATTACCAGTCAGGTTTCTGGAGGATACCTAAAAGTGGACAGCATCTATTAGAAGATTCAGAAAGATAAAGTTCCAGTCTAAGCACAAATCCCTGTGTATATACACTGCTGCTGGTACACATGTGGTTAAATAAACAGTTCAGTGTACAAATAAAAACTGGGTAAATAGATAGTCTGTGTAAAAAATGTATCTAATATAGTTAGTCAAAAATGTAATATATAAAGGCTGGAGTGTCTGGGTGTGTAACATAATAGAACAGAACACTACTTCCTGCTTTTCAGGAACTCTGAGTTAGTCATTGACTATAAGGGGGCCCATATGGGACATAATTGTTCAGTGAGTTTGCAATTGATCCTCAGCATTCAGCTCAGTTCAACAGTTATGTCCCATGTGCCCCCCTCAATTCACTGATTGGTTACTGCCTGGTAACCAATTAGTGGAAAGCAAGAGAGCTGAAAAGCAGGAAGTAGTGTTCTGGCTATTATGTTACACATCCACTCACTCCAGCCTTTATATATTACATTTTTGCCTAACTAACTATATTAGATACATTGTTTATTTTGCACAGCCTATCTATTTACCCAGTTTTTATTTTTACACTGAACAATTCCTTTAACATTATCTTTGAAACAAATTCCAGTTTTCTTTTAAAGATAATTCATAATTCCAAAATGGCAGCAAAAGTGATCATTGATTTAGTGCACTGCATACAACATGTTCCCTGTGCAGTACAGTAGGACTAGGGTCCATTTGTCATGCCGTTTCAAGGCTATTTTTAATTTCACAGGCTTTGGCACATGTGAATATTTGTTTTGCCTCTTACTCACTTGCTCTGCTCTCACTTCTATTGGCAGCTCCAATGAATGCAGTTGTCTCACACTTACTGGTTGCAGAGCCAGACAAGTTGTTTGCTATGCCAGACCCAGCACTTCCTGATGGAGATTTGAAATATATGAGCACCCTGTGTGACCTTGCTGATCGGGAAATTGTCATCATCATTAGCTGGGCCAAGAACATCCCAGGTATGAGATCACAACAACGCTCTGCTGAGGAGATCTGGCATCAGCAGTCTGTTTTTATTTAAAGGAGAAGGTTAAAACTATGTAAGCCTTATCAGAAAGGTCCACCTAAATATACCAGTAAACCCTCAAAGTAATGCTGTCAAAAGAAACCGCACATTTCTTTCCTTCTATTGTGTACTCATGGGCTTCTGTATCAGACTTCATGTTTTCATCTTAAACAGCCTTGCCCTGGGCGTGAGCATGCTCAGTCTGCTCCTCTTCCCCACCCCCTCCCTTCTCTACTGTAATCTGAGCCCAGAGCTATAAATGAGCAGGGAGAGATTTAGGCAGGAAGTGATGTCACAGCAAGCTAATACGACAGCTGCTAACCAAACAGAAAGCTTCTAGAGCTTTTAACTCAGGTATGGTAAAACATTCTACAGAATAAATATAGCATTCTAGCTTGTACTATTGCAGCTGATCTATTGACAATAAAATGCCTCTATAGCTTTCCTTTTCCTTTAAGAAAAAATGTCACGGGACAGGATATAAAGTATGTCTTTAATATCTTAAATTGTATGGTGAAAATAAGGACCTCATTTAGAAATACAGCCATATACCAATGCAATAACCTGCAGCCAAGTATTCTATTTTCATTAGATTTATTTACTTTACTTATTTACTTTTATATCTTATAGAATGATCTTTTCTTAGCAATGATTCAGCTGGTCTTCATTTTTTATTTACATTTTACTACTGACCTATTAATCAGGCCAGCTCATATTCATCCAAAATATTCATAAAAAGACAAAAAAGTAAATAAAATAAATTAATAAAATGAAAAAAAAGGCAAATGCAAATTGTCTCAGAACATTACTGTCTAAATCACAATAAAAGTTAATTTAAAGGTCAACTGTTAATTTCTTAATGTACGGTAAGTATTCTGCCAACAGTGATAGTCTATTAAAAACTTTGCACTTTAAATGAGCATTTGGCAGCACTGTATTCATAAGTGATACCCTGGTGGAGGCACAAACACTTTTTTCCCTTCTATGTCCTATTTTGTGTGTCATTTCCAATCACAGAAAGTGCTGTTTTTATCCCGAAAGTGGAGATAAATGAATATATTTTGTTTCCCTGTTCTGTGCTGTTTATTAAAGCAATAGGCAGAATGCAGTTTACCCACAAGCCCTATTTATTATACTGGCTTTACATAATTTTAATTCTAAGGCAAACTTCCCCTTTAAAGGGGAAGTAAAGTGTAAAATAGAATAAGGCTAGATATGCTGTATTTTGTATATTAAACATAAACATGAACTCACTGCACCACAAGCCAAATCAAACAAATGATTTATGCTTTCAAAGTTGGCCACAGGGGGTCACCATCTTGTAACTTTGTTATTCATCTTTGCAAGACCAAGACTGTGCACATGCTCAGTGAGGTCTGGGCTGCTTAGGGATCGTCATAAATGATCAAAACAGAACAAGTCAAATAATATCTGCCAGAAGCCGATACAGCAAGACTGATTAATAATCAGAATATACAGACTGCACTGGGTCCTGTGTTGTCATGTAATCTAATGTGGATTTTATAGTTTTTGTATTGTTTAATATAAACTTTTTCCAACTCTGCAGAACCAGTGGCTGCAGCAAAATAATCCTCCAAATAGAATCCCAGTTTATCTGTTTAAATCTGGCTCCATGATCTTTGTCCCTGCAGCTGGAGTTGGAAACAGTAAAGGGGATGTAAAGGCAAAAATAAAATCCAATAAAAATCTCTACACAGTCGCCGACTGCTCTACAGGGAAACAAACAAAGCTGCTTGAGTTCTGCATGGCTGGGAAGTAAGGCGGGGGCTCCCCCTGCTGTTCATAAGTATGATTGTTCCCTGCAGAGCAGTTAGGGACCGTCTGACAATTCCTATCCACAGCAGTAAATGAAGGGAGAATTTCACTGCATGCAGTCAGGTTTCTAATAAAAACAGTACACATTTTTTAATTAAAGAATATTGGAGATTTATTTTTCATTAAAGAAAGTAAAAATATTCTATTTTCTTAGGATTCTCCTCCCTTTCCCTTTCGGACCAGATGAGTCTGTTGCAGAGCGTCTGGATGGAGATTTTACTGCTTGGAGTTATTTTCCGCTCACTTCCATATGAAGACGAAGTTGTGTTTGCTGAGGATTTTGTGCTGGATGAGGAATCTTCTCGCTCTGGCCGTCTCACTGACCTCTGCTCGTGCATCCTGCACCTTGTCAGAAAGTATCGCACCCTGCGCCTGGAAAAGGAAGAGTACGTCATGCTGAAGGCTTTAACCCTTACTAACTCAGGTGAGCCAAACTCGCTTTAGGATGTTTAGGTTCTCAACACAGAGTGAAGTTAAAGATCACCACAGTTTTCTGGAGTGAAATACCGCTACTCTCCTTTTATTTCTATGGGATTTTTAAGAGTATTTATCAATGTGTGAACGTTCACTTAATGATAAATATCGTTTTCAAAATCCCATAGAAATGAATGGAGAGAGGCGGAATTTCACTCTAGTGGACTGTGGTGATTTCTAACTTCACTGTTAGGTAAATATTAGGGATGCACCGAACCCACTATTTGGGATTCGCCGAATCCCTGAATCCTTGGTGAAAGATTTGGCCGAATATCGAACCGAATTTGCAAATTAGGGTCAGGGAAGGAAAAAGTGGAAAAAAATCTTCTTGTGTGACAGTCACCTGATTTCCCTACCCGCCCCTAATTTACATATGCAAATTAGGATTCGGTTCAGCCAGGCACTAGGATTCGGCCGAATCGGAATCCTGCTGAAAAAGGCAGAATCCTGGATTCGGTGCATCCCTAGTTAATATACCCCTTAGAAGGAAGATTTGGGGGGCTAAACAAAATGTGTATTTCATATGTAGAGTTGAAATGCAATGAATTCCATATATATACCCTTCTTATGGCAGATTCCGTGCACATTGAGGATCCAGATGCAGTTCTGCGGCTCCGGGATGCCCTGCAAGAAGCTCTCAGTGAATATGAATCAAATCGTCACCCAGAAGAGCCCTGCAGGGATGGAAAGCTGCTATTAACTCTCCCACTTCTGCGTCAGACGGCTGGTCGTGTTCTCCAGCACTTTCATGCCCTGCGAGAGGAGGGAGCTGTCCCCATGCACAAGCTGTTTCTGGAGATGTTGGAAGCCATGATGGACTGAGGTTTATCAGAGACTTTATAAATATATATATATATATATATATATATATATATATATATATATATATATATATATAAACTCCTCCCAGTAGTCATAAAGGGAGAGTCTATATAACCAAAACATGCACTCAGAGAATAAGGACGGACGGAGCAGGAGGAGAAAATCAGGGAATGTGCTTTTTAATAGACACTGCCCTGACAAAAGACTGAACTGAGATTTGGGCAGCCTTGAAAAGAATGAAAAGGATACAGCCAAGAACAGAGTTGGATTCAGTAATAAGTAGGGATGCACCGAATCCAGGATTCCGTTCAGGATTCAGCCATTTTCAGCAGGATTTGGATTCGGCCGTAGCGAATCATAATTTGCATATGCAAATTAGAGTTGGGGAGGGAAATCGCGTGACTTTTTGGCACAAAACAAGGAAGTAAAAAATGTTTCCCATTCCCACCCCTAATTTGCATATGCAAATGAGTATTCGGTTCGGTATTCGGCCAAATCTTTCACTGAGGATTCTATCCAAAAAAGTGGATTCGGTGCATCCTTAGTAATAAGTAGGGATGTTTAGAGTCCAGGATTTGGCCTTTTTCAGCAGGATTCGGCCGAATCTTTTGTGAATGATTCGGTGCATCCCTAGTAATAAGCCATATAAAAGTGAGGGTAGTTATTTAATTCAGCTTGTGTACATAGCCTCCTGAAACGAGTGTAAGCACTGCAGAGTATGGTGTTATTACTGTAGTTCAGGTACAACATCCCAACGTAATGTACTTAATGTACAGGCCTTCGTGTGACTTCATGCCAATTTTTAAAGGATTTTTTTAGGTATATTGTTTCTTCCTAATGATGAGATATATGTATATATACACACATGTATAAGGGATGCACCGAATCCACTATTTTGGATTCGGCCGAACCCCCAAATCCTTCACAATAGATTCGGCAGAATACCAAACCAGAATCCTAATTTGCATATGCAAATTAGGGTGGGAAGGGGAAAACATTTTTTACTTCCTTGCCTATAGTCACGCAATTTCCCTCTCTGCCCCTAATTTGCATATGCAAATTCAGTTCGGTCTGGGCGGAAGGATTAGGCCAAATCCTGCTGAAAAAGGCCAGATCCTAGATTTGGTGCATCCCTAATATATATAAGGCAATACATAAAATTATTATCCTGTGAAATGCTACCCATAAGTTGTGGCCATCGTTATACAACAAATCTCAAGAGGATGTTATTGACTGAACTATACAACATGGTTGTAGAAACATTATGCAATCTGACCACTAGATGTCGCTGCAGTAAGTCGTATAATCAGTGCAAACATAATATTCTAATATGTGCAAAAACCACTAACTGTCACTGCACACAAGATCAGAAAGCCATGGCTATGTAAAATTAGAGTGTAATTATTATTATTATTATTTTTGTGTATAGGATAAGGGAAAAAAAATCATCGGTATGAATTTACATTGTGTAAATTGAAACAGGCAATTTCAATAGTAATAATAATGTAATAATAATAATAATAATGTAGTAATAATAATGTCACTAAATAATGTTTTTTTTCACAGACCAGATGGGCCACAGTGCACCATTTTTCAGTGTAAATCTAACATCTCCTTTAGCCTCAGGCCACACGGGCAGATTTGGGGAGATTAGTCGCCCCAGCGACAAATCGCCTCTTTTTCGGGACGACAATCTGTCTTCCCCCTGCCCTACATCGGCTAAAATGAAAATAGTCTGTGTCAATTCACACGCGTCGCTTTGTTTTCTGGATTCGCCCGAAGTTTCCTTCTGAGGCAACGAATTGCTGTATGTGCATTGCCGCAGGTGATTTTCCTGCAGGGGAAAGGCAGTTTGGGGAGATTGTCGTCCCAAAGAAGAGGCGATTTGTCGCTGGGGCGACTAATCTCCCCAAATCTGCCCGTGTGGACTGACCCTTAGGGTCAGGGCACACTCTGAGATTCGGGGAGATTTAGTCGCCCGGCCCAGAACTGCTTCCCACCAGCTAGAATCGAAATTGCCAGCGGGATGGCACTTGAATCGCTTTGTTTTCCCGAACTTCGGGTGACTTCGGAAAACGAAGTGCTCAGAGTGCCATCCCGTCGGCGAATTAGATTCTAGTCGACGGGAAGCAGTTTGGGGAGATTAGTCGCCCGAAGAAGAGATTTGTCGCTGCCTGACTAAATCTCGCCGAATCTGAGCGTCTCTGCCCTTAACTTGATTATCTCTTTGAGATCTGTATTTCCACTGCAATTTACTGAGCCCAAGTGTGTGTTTGTGTATAATTAATTCAATCAATCTGTTGTATACATTTTATTTCTACGATGATTTCTGTTCTCTGAAGCCACCGTGAGCCCCAGCTGTATATAAACCTATAGAATAATGTGGATATGTAATATATACCTCATTGCTTATAAATATATTTAGATCCTTGTATAGTGATAAGGCCCAATGGAGCCTGGACTGCAATAAACATCAGGGAGATTTCATGCTGCGTCCGTTTTACTCAATAGATTTGCCCTCGGTACAACACAAAGCAGAGGTGAAGGAATAATCAGAACATTTATTGAAAACACACAAAAATAATAGGCGACTTCTGCATTTATTTATTTACATCAGTGGAAACACAATGCTTGTTAGGACTCTTCTTCATTAATTAACATATTGGGGATTCCTCGGGTGATAGGAAATTCTGTGCCCGATTCTGGACATTTCAAAGCTCCTTCAATGACCTCAACCTGGAAGATAAAAAGAATGCGATTAAGGAATATCAACTTAAAGGGGTTGTTCACCTTAAATTTAACTTTTTTTTTTTTTTAAAGGTAAATTCATATTGGTTTAAACAACACAAACAGACAAAAATTACAATTTCTGGTAGAAAGGTAATGGATTAGTGTTGGGTCAAGTAGATTATATATATATATATACACACACATACATAAAAGCAGGAGAATGCAATCACTTAGGGGGTTATTTACAAAACAATGCAAAAATCCGGAAAAAAAAGTGATTTTTTTTTTTTAGTATAAAATCGGACTTTTAAAAATCGCAAATTTTTCGGAATTTATTAAACCAAGAGGAAAAAGTCAGAATCTGAAAATCCGGCATCTCAGACCTGTCAAGGTTGCATATAAGTCAATGGGAGAAGTCCAAATGATTTTTTGATATGCGCTGGGTTTTGTGCAATACCCTGAAGTTTTTGGGCAAAAAGCAGAAGAAATCAAAGTTTTTCGGGTGAAAAATCCAAAAAAAAATAAAAACATGAAAATCTGATTTTTTCCTGCAAAGCAAATTTTCAGGTAAATCGAATAATAAATAAGAGGGAAAGAAAACCCTGTGCAGATTACTTCAGCGTTTGTGGCTGGAAATGTTGAGATAATTGATTTGGACATTGATAAATTTAGGTTTTTATTATTTGTGGTATTTAGCATTTATTTAGCAGCTCTCCGGTTTGCAATTTCAGAATTCTGGTTGCTAGGGTCCAAACTCCCCTAGCAACCATGCACTGATTTGAATAAGAGACAGGAATATGAATGTGTAGCCTTACAGAGCATTTGTTTAGATGGGGTCAGTGACCCCCACTTGAAAACTGGAAAGAATCAGACGCAGAAGGCAAATAATTAAAAAACTATAAATAATGAAGATCAATTAAAAAGTTGTTTAGAATTTGCCATTCTATAACATACTAAAAGTTAATTTAAAGGTGAATCAGCCCTTTAAGCCACTCCGTTTTATCTCCTCTTTTAGCCTTGTCGATTTATAAAGAAAAATCAAAAAATTCTGGGGTCCCATTTATAAACACTGGTCAAATTTGCACCTGAGCAATAGCCCATGGGAACCAATCAAATGTTTGCATTCAGTGTTCGCCCGGCAGCTTGCTGGAAAAAAGCAGATTACTGATGATTTAATTATTGTTATAGGTTACTGCCCAGGTGCAAATCTTCCCAGTGTTTATAAGGGTTTAAGCACACGGGCAGATTCAGGGAGATTTAGTCACCTGGCGTCTAATCGCCTCTTCTTCGGGGCGACAATCTCCCCAAACTGCCTTCCGCCTGCTAAAATGAAAAAAAAAAAAAAAAACGCCTGCGGCAATGCACTCGCTGCGCTTCGATTTCCGAAGTTGCGCCTCGAGTGCATTGCCACAGGCGTTTTTGGTTTTTTTAGCAGTTGGGGGAGATTGTCGCCCCGAAGAAGAGGCGATTATACGCCAGGCGACTAAATCTCCCCGAATCTGCCGTGTGCTTAAACACTAAATGCGACCCTTTGACTTTATTTCTCCTCTTCCAAATTGAAATCATTTTTTTGATATTTTGTAGCAGCGACAAAAACCCTGTATGATTCTTTGCCTTTGTGGATGCCGAGAACCATAATAAAAGCCACTCAAATTGTGCAATTGCCTAAAAAAAAGGAATTTTTTTATGGGCAGGAAAAAAGCCACATGTCATTGGCCAGTAAAAAAAGATTCAGAAGGGAAAATAACATTCTGCAGTCAAACATTTCCCAGTGTTTGTAAAATCTGTTACCTCCAATAATACATGGTGAACCTTCTTCAGGAAATCTTCATTCTTCTCATATCCCGTCTCCAACTCTCGGGGTAGATTTGAGCCGTGCCCAAGCTGTAAAGCAATGAAATAAAAGGAGGTCAGAGAAAGGCATTGGGTACTTAATAATAATATAGTGAATAAAGTACCCCCTCTTGTAAAATATAAGGATATTATAAGTTACCGAGGAGTTTCATGACCATATAAAAGTACGAGGCCGAAGGCCGAGTGTTTTAATACAGGTCATGGAACTCCGAGGTAACTTCTAATATCCTCATATTTTACAACAGGGGGTACTTTATTTATTATAATACACAAGTTTCAGTGAGTCATGTGACAGAAATGACATCAGAACTCACCGTTTATAAGGATATAATTTACAGGATATTCATGGCTTTTGTGTATTATAATAATAATAATAATAAAAACAACATCATAAAAATCATGACAGAATCTTTGTAATGAAAGAGAATTATATTTGTCCAGGCCCAGACTGACAAACTTGTGTGACATCCCACTTTGATCAACTGGATGGAAAACATCCTGACAAAGGATCTGACTTACACTCTCTGCGGCTTCCACAAGGGCTTCCCACTCCAGTTTAGGAATCATACGAGTTACAAAATCCTGATTGAAATCAACAGAACTAAGTTTCACCTCTTCTGCCTGTGGGGGGGTACAAGACAGTCATTAAATGGAAACACATGGGTCACAAATGTATAAGCAGAGTGATTTTTTTTATCAACGTAGCGTGTGCCCTCAATAGTGGTGCAAAGTCTGATAGCTTGCGAAAGATTCGTCCGAATACCGAACCAAACTATAATTTGCATATGCAAATTAGGGGTGGGAAGGGTAAACCATTTCTCCTCCCGCCCCTAATTTGTCTATGCAAATTAGGATTCAGATTTGGTTCAGCCGGGCACAAGGATTCACCCGAATCCTGCTGAAAAAGCCTGAATCCCGAACTGAATCCTGGAGGGGAAAGTAAAAAGTTAGGGGCATTTACCCAGGGTAACACCTAGGCTGGGGGGGGGGAGCAGCGAGGGGGGTCTATGTAGGATAGGGGATTTAAATATAAAGGGTTTGGTTCTCCTTTAATGAGGTTGGGCAATGATGCTGGCCTGGTTCACATTCAGCATTTCAATCCAACCCACTGAAGTTCAGTTAAAGGAGAAGTAAAGCCTAACTAAAGTAGGTAGAAATGTTGTACATGATGTTTTGTGCTTCTGTACCAGCCCAAGGCAACCACAGCCCTTTAGCAGTAAAGATCTGTGTCTCCAAAGATGCCCCAGTAGCTCCCCATCTTCTTTTCTGCTGATTCACTGATTCACATGCTCTGTGCTGCTGTCACTTACTGAGCTTAGGGAGCCACTCACAATATACAGTACACATAGAATAGAAATGTCACAATATAAGGCTGATTAGTAATTAATACACATAATTCTGGCCTCCGAATGGAGGCGTGGGTGTAGCAGTCGGTTCGTTGTCCCCTTCAGTCTGGTGTCAGAAGCTGGAAATAGCAAGCGGCACGGACAGGTAAGAAAACATCTGTCTTATAGATGATATTTTTCTTGCCATCCGTTTATGCTTAATGCTATATTCTTAAGCTTAAAGGGGAGACAAAAGAAATCCCTGACGAGGGATTCAAGATAAAAACAAGGAAATCCCTGACGGGGGATTCCAAAGGAATTTTAGGTAAACTCCCGGTTTCACGAGTTTTAGGATCCCGGTTCATATATTATTACTCCTGGAACGGATTTCTGCCTTGTATTCAACTGCATGTTGTCTGTGTCTGTGTCTGTGTTTTACTGTTTGTGTGTTATGACAATGTTTAAAGATTAAGGCATATTTTTTGTTGTGTATAATTACATGTAAAACGATCGCTTTATTAAGGAATACCTCTGTGAGTTGACAAGGTTTTGTCGGGTCCCTCGATCCCAAGACAGCCCGTAAATTGTTTTGATTTATTGCGATCGCTTTACTCTATTTCTTTTTGACGTCTTGCTTGTGCCCAGTAGTAGTATTTGAGTTTAGAAACCACACGTTCCCTATAAATCACTATTAGTGCACATGAGCTCTGCCATCCAGAGACAGGCTGTATTTTTTTTATTATTTCTGAAATCTAGGATATAAGTTGTAATAACCACTTATATAGTATTTTTTCAAATAAGTAGTCTTCCTTAGGAACTCTGCGAGTTGCATGTAACACTACATACATTTAATTTTAGTATTTCTATCCGCCCTCTCTTCTTTTCTCACTAAGAAACTCACTACTTATTTGGTGCAAGCAAACAGCGTATTTTATTTCAATATGGGTGCGAAAAATTCAAAGAAATTGCCACCACCCATTAATGGTGAAACTTGTAAAGAATATGTGTATAGATGCAGTCCCACAGGAGGGTTTTATGTTGATCCCTGGGTTGATAAAATAGCAGGATGGGGAGAAGCTTTTTCTATACTGAACATCTTGTGTCAGTGGTTCTTCTGGTGTAAACCCATAATCTAATTAGGATGGGAATAGATCTCCTCAGGACTGTTTGTGTCCTTATCAATTTTGATGCCCATAGTGAGGCTGCAGGTTCTGACTGCTCATCAGCCGATACAAAGGACACAGGTCGACCAATAGAGGACGGGACGGAGACTGATCACCTCCGGGACACGGGAAGACCTATTTTTATAGTTTCTTACTCGTGTCAAACCTGCTATTATTGTTCATACCTGTTGTCTAAATCGACTCCTGGCAGCCAGCAACAACAGGTATTTTCTTGCCTGCGGCTCTTTATTGAACCTGTATAGAGCTATCTATTACCCGGCTTGTGTTTTATGTTTTGTGATATTCTCTTTCTGAGAGAGTAGAATTAGATGATTAATGCGCGTGGTATCCAGACGTCAATAGGACGCCGATACAACTCTGTCTATCTTAATGATAAGGGTCTTGTAGAGACCGCTGAAGCGTGGTTCAAAGTTGCTAAATGCTTACACAAAGAATTTTGGTCTGAACAAAGAGGGAATGTTAAAGTGATGTATTAGAAGCTCTAGCCCCACAAGAGTTGAGTGGTTGTAACTCATATGGCAGACATAGAGCCATCAACTCCCTATGCTGGGAATGTTTCCCATAATCAGAGCAGGGGAGAGCAAGAATCAGAAAGTGCAGTAGAAGAAGGTAAAGTACAGTGTCGGACTGGCCCGGCGGGAAACCGGGAAAAAACCCGGTGGGCCCCGACCCTTAATGGGCCCCCGCCGGGCCAGACCCCTCTCCCGACAAGTTTGTTTGAAAAAAAAATTTCTATAAGCGCCACTCCATCTGCGCATGCGCGCAGCAGCATTCATACAGATCCCTGAGCGGCGCCTTTCAAGCAGGAGCGTCGAGCCGCGCCGTCACGCAGGCGCGCATCACAGTAGGGGGGTGGGGGGGTCAGGGGGCCCTGGACAGTAGTCCCGGTGGGCCCCTGGCCCCCCAGTCCGACCCTGGTAAAGTAAGTGACATAGAAGAAGGTCAGGAAAGTGCCGTAGAATCAGAGGAAACAAGAACAATAGAGGAACAAGAAAAACTACTAGTAGAAGGATTAAGTTAGAAAATAGAGAATAGTTAGAAGAGACAGTACAGGGTCGTACAGAAAAACAAGTACAGAGGCCTACAAGGGTCGGCACGTAGGCATGTTAACCCTTCAGGCAGCACAGAAACCAGTGCAATTAGCATCAGAATTGAATAATCAGCAAACCTGTAGCATCAGCTTATATTACAGCCAGGGAAGCTCATTTTCTGATGGATAATTAGTGACGAGCCCTAAGCTTAGATTCTCAACAGCCAATCAGAGCCCACTGAGCATGTGAGTGTCACAGACACTTTCCAAGATGGTGACCCCCTGTGACAAGTTTGAAGTCCTGGATCATTGCTGCTATTGACAAGCTCAAACTTTAGCCTCCTACAATAAGTTCACTATAGAAAATAGGACATTTTAAGCCATAATCATTGTTAGGGTTTAGTTCTCCTTTAAGAGAGTATTAAAGGGCAGCTCAGACCAATCAGGTGCTTCACAATCCCCTCAGAAAACTCCACACTAAGTAAATAGATTGTGAATTGTGTTCTATTATAATTATGAACAAAGAACTGTCCCAGATTTGCTTTAGAAGGAACCAATGAGCCCGAGCCAATCCCTGGAGCCCGTTGTTTCTCATTAGAATTAATACTAAACACAACAGAGACAAATACCCGGATGAGTAGAGGGAAGCCCCGGGTGACGCCGGTAACGTGACTCCGCAGCATGTTGTGCGTTAACAGCTTCATCTTCTTCGGTACAGTAAAACCACGTGTGACACTCAGCTGCTCCTTCCTGATCCGCTCCTCATTCTCCACCAATCAGAGCTCTCGTCCCGTGAAAGGCCACCGCCCACCGATCGCTCCTAGGAAGCCGCCATATTCGCTGTGGTTGCGCATGCACGCTGAGTACGTCATGACGCTGGCGGGGAGCGTAAATAAACATGGCTCCTCTCAAAGCCCAATAAGTGGCAAAGATCTTGTGTTGGAATCAGTAACTTCTCGCTGTACAATGGGATCAGACGTAGAGAACTGAGGGAGGGTTCTGTCATTAGTTTTATACTATTTTAATTCATTTCCAGCATAAAAATCCTCCACTTTCTTCTCAGGCTGCGAATGAATAGAATTTGCTATAAATATGTGGCATTTCCTACACTCAGTCTGGATACTGTTAATTCACTGGATTTGTTTAAAGCAAATAGTGTAGTTTTAGTAGTGAAATGTGTCAGCTCTTGTGGCTAAAGAGGGGAAGTTCCAGCAGACCCCATGGCTTGGGACCACCCTGCGGCCACAGACTTTTCTATATATTAGTGTTTCTTCAGGGCCGCCATCTGGGGTACCCCTGTACCAAGCCCAGGCCTAAAGGGGGGCCCGGCTATGCTGCACTTTTGGAAATAACTGGACCCCCTTTGACAGCGCCGAATCTGTGCTGCCTCTTCTGAAGCCCTGAACCGCCTGTGTACGGAAAAGTCACAAAAAGAGCTGAACTTGAAGTCCCAAAGCCGCAAAAAGACCTCAAATCACGAAAAGAGCCGAACTTGAAGCCGCAAAAAGATCAGAAGTCATAAAAAGAGCCGAAACTTGAAGTCCCGAAGTGGCGAAAACACCCGAAGTCACACGGAGGTTTTGTTTATTAGTTATATATTAGCCTCTATAGTTACGCCACTGCAACAGACCCATCTACTTTTAGGTCCGTTTTTAGAATAAAGCTAATCACACGTTATATAGAGACAAGTATGGCACCGTTCTGGCAGAAGTAGGGCACCGTTCTGGCACAAGTCTGGCACCGTTCTGGCACAAGTCTGGCACCGTTCTGGCACAAGTATGGCACCGTTCTGGCACGAGTATGGCACAGTTCTGGCACAAGTCTGGCACCGTTCTGGCACAAGTATGGCACAGTTCTGGCACAAGTCTGGCACCGTTCTGGCACAAGTCTGGCACCGTTCTGGCACAAGTCTGGCACCGTTCTGGCACAAGTATGGCACCGTTCTGGCACAAGTCTGGCACCGTTCTGGCATGAGTATGGCACCGTTCTGGCACAAGTCTGGCACCGTTCTGGCATGAGTATGGCACCGTTCTGGCATGAGTATGGCACAGTTCTGGCACAAGTCTGGCACCGTTCTGGCACAAGTCTGGCACCGTTCTGGCATGAGTATGGCACCGTTCTGGCATGAGTATGGCACAGTTCTGGCACAAGTCATTAATGCCCCAACGCACTAACTTCTTAGGGTATTAAAAAGCCCCTCCCTGACAACCTATATTATATCTGTATATATCATCCCCAGTCCTGCTCAGCCTCTCTCTCTCTCTCTCTCTCTCTATTATTTACCACATCCAAAACTACTGAAATCTGACACTGTGTTTAAACAATGTGACACATTAAACTGCAGCACAATCGCACGCATGCGCTGTCAAACCTAAAGTGTAAAGTTCCCCTGGGCATGCGCAATAGGACTTTGCACTTTCCTCCTCGTCTGCCCTATATGGGCGGGATTTCTACGCCCCTCTGACACGCCCCACTCATGGCTCTTCGCTTCCCCGTCTCATTCCTCCTCCTGTCGCCTCAGCGAGCGGCTGTCAGTCGCACGAGCAGAACAAGAGCCATGTCCATAAAGGTGAGTGTGGAGCGAGTATTAGTAGGACTTGTATTAGTAGGACCTGTAGCAGCAGCTGGTGACTCTGGCGCAGTGTAACCCGCCGCGGGAACTTCATGCAGCGCGCGCACTGATTTCTGTGTCTGTCACTACTGAATGAGTTCCACATCTGATACTTCTCTGCCCAAACTGTCACATATGAGTTTTATTGTATAAATGTGCTTGTCCCTCAGTCTCTGCCATTCTCTGACTCCTCCTCCCCCCCTGACCTTGCCCATGTCATCTACTTGCTATTAGATGGTAAGCTCTGCTGCCCAGTATAGACATTTGTTCCACTACATTATTAAATAAGAAAATGTGATTAATATAACCCAGTGTTTCTTAAAGGGATACTGTCCCAGGAAAAAAATGTTTTTTTTTTCCAAAACACATCAGTTAATAGTGCTGCTCCAGCAGAATTCTGCACTGAAATCCATTTCTCAAAAGAGCAAACAGATTTTTTTTTATATTTAATTGTGAAATCTGACATGAGGCTAGACATATTGTCAATTTCCCAGCTGTCCAAAGTCATGTGACTTGTGCTCTGATAAACTTCAGTCACTCTTTACTGCTGTACTGCAAGTTGGAGTCAAATCACCCGCCCCCCTGTTTACACTGCAAATAATTGACTGTACAATATAAAATGTCATTCCTGAACCAGCAAGTGTATTTAGTTGTAATATTGGTGTGTAGGTGCATCTCAGCTCATTTTGCCTGGTCATGTGATTTCAGAAAGAGCCAGCACTTTAGGATGGAACTGCTTTCTGGCAGCCTGTTGTTTCTCCTACTCAATGTAACTGAATGTGTCTCAGTGGGACCTGGATTTTACTATTGAGTGTTGTTCTTAGATCTACCAGGCAGCTGTTATCTTGTGTTAGGGAGCTGCTATCTGGTTACCTTCCCATTGTTCTTTTGTTAGGCTGCTGGGGGGGAAGGGAGGGGGGTGATATCACTCCAACTTGCAGTACAGCAGTAAAGAGTGACTGAAGTTTATCAGAGCACAAGTCACATGACTTGGGGCAGCTGGGAAATTGACAATATGTCTAGCCCCATGTCAGATTTCAAAATTGAATATAAAAAAATCTGTTTGCTCTTTTGAGAAATGGATTTCAGTGCAGAATTCTGCTGGAGCAGCACTATTAACTGATGTGTTTTGAAAAAAACATGTTTTCCCATGACAGGATCCTTTTAAGGTTGAACTTTTTTCAACCTGTTACTATGTTACTATACAGGAAAACGAGCAAGACAACCTGATATTAGTAACAGTCACCCAAAGCTGCTAATTGTAACCTTATAGAAGGGGCAATGAGGAAGAAACAAATTCCGGCGGGTGTAAAGGAAATGACGTACACAATGGATTTCAGTTGAAACAGTCGGGAAAGCTCGTCAGACTTCCTTGTTGTGGACAATTAGTATTTCATTGATTTGTTTTACCTTCTGTCCTTGCAGGTTGGAGATCCACTTCCTAATGTGCAGGTGTATGAGGGGGGGCCTGGGAACAAGGTCAATATCAAAGATGTGTTTGGTAACAACAAGGGGGTGCTGTTTGGTGTCCCGGGGGCATTCACTCCCGGCTGCTCTAAGGTAAAGAACGAGAAGCTGTGGATGAATAATAAGTCCGTCTGTATCACACGCTGTAAGTCCAATTCATTTTCCTTCTGCAAATACAGACACATCTGCCCGGATATGTGACTCAGGCAACAGAGCTGAAATCCCGCGGAGCAACGGTTGTCGCCTGTATCTCTGTTAATGATGCGTTTGTTGTCAGCCAATGGGGAAAGGCGCATGAAGCTGAAGGGAAGGTAAGTGGCCGGATGATAGGGGACAGTAGTACTGATTCATGGTGGGACTACAAAGCCTTAAAACCCTTTCAATAAAGTAAATAGGGTCGTCATTTCTCCTTGGAGCAATTTAAGAGTTAAAGGAACTATAACACCGAAGATAAGTACTACTATAGTTTATATAAACAAGCTGCTGTGTAGCCATGGGGGCAGCCATACAAGCACAGAATACACAGTAGATAACAGATAAGTACTACTATAGTTTATATAAACAAGCTGCTGTGTAGCCATGGGGGCAGCCATTCAAGCACAGGATACACAGTAGATAACAGATAAGTACTACTATAGTTTATATAAACAAGCTGCTGTGTAGCCATGGGGGCAGCCATTCAAGCACAGGATACACAGTAGATAACAGATAAGTACTACTATAGTTTATATAAACAAGCTGCTGTGTAGCCATGGGGGCAGCCATTCAAGCACAGGATACACAGTAGATAACAGATAAGTACTACTATAGTTTATATACACAAGCTGCTGTGTAGCCATGAGGGCAGCCATTCAAGCACAGGGTACACAGTAGATAACAGATAAGTACTACTATAGTTTATATAAACAAGCTGCTGTGTAGCCATGGGGCAGCCATTCAAGCACAGGATACACAGTAGATAACAGATAAGTACTACTATAGTTTATATAAACAAGCTGCTGTGTAGCCATGAGGGCAACCATTCAAGCACAGGGTACACAGTAGATAACAGATAAGTACTACTGTAGTTTATATAAACAAGCTGCTGTGTAGCCATGGGGCAGCCATTCAAGCACAGGATACACAGTAGATAACAGATAAGTACTACTATAGTTTATAGAAACAAGCTGCTGTGTAGCCATGAGGGCAGCCATTCAAGCACAGGGTACACAGTAGATAACAGATAAGTACTACTATAGTTTATAGAAACAAGCTGCTGTGTAGCCATGGGGGCAGCCATTCAAGCACAGGGTACACAGTAGATAACAGATAAGTACTACTATTGTTTATATAAACAAGCTGCTGTGTAGCCATGGGGCAGCCATTCAAGCACAGGATACACAGTAGATAACAGATAAGTACTACTATAGTTTATATAAACAAGCTGCTGTGTAACCATGGGGGCAGCCATTCAAGCACAGGATACACAGTAGATAACAGATAAGTACTACTATAGTTTATATAAACAAGCTGCTGTGTAGCCATGGGGGCAGCCATTCAAGCACAGGATACACAGTAGATAACAGATAAGTACTACTATAGTTTATATAAACAAGCTGCTGTGTAGCCATGGGGACAGCCATTCAAGCACAGGATACACAGTAGATAACAGATAAGTACTACTATAGTTTATATAAACAAACCGATGGGCAGCCATTCAAGCACAGGATACACAGTAGATAACAGATAAGTACTACTATAGTTTATATAAACCAGCTGCTGTGTAGCCATGGGGACAGCCATTCAAGCACAGGATACACAGTAGATAACAGATAAGTACTACTATAGTTTATATAAACAAGCTGATGTGTAGCCATGGGGGCAGCCATTCAAGCACAGGATACACAGTAGATAACAGATAAGTACTACTATAGTTTATAGAAACAAGCTGCTGTGTAGCCATGGGGGCAGCCATTCAAGCACAGGATACACAGTAGATAACAGATAAGTACTACTATAGTTTATAGAAACAAGCTGCTGTGTAGCCATGGGGGCAGCCATTCAAGCACAGGATACACAGTAGATAACAGATAAGTACTACTATAGTTTATATAAACAAGCTGCTGTGTAGCCATGGGGACAGCCATTCAAGCACAGGATACACAGTAGATAACAGATAAGTACTACTATAGTTTATATAAACAAACCGATGGGCAGCCATTCAAGCACAGGATACACAGTAGATAACAGATAAGTACTACTATAGTTTATATAAACCAGCTGCTGTGTAGCCATGGGGACAGCCATTCAAGCACAGGATACACAGTAGATAACAGATAAGTACTACTATAGTTTATATAAACAAACCGATGGGCAGCCATTCAAGCACAGGATACACAGTAGATAACAGATAAGTACTACTATAGTTTATATAAACAAGCTGCTGTGTAGCCATGAGGGCAGCCATTCAAGCACAGGATACACAGTAGATAACAGATAAGTACTACTATAGTTTATATAAACAAGCTGCTGTGTAGCCATGGGGGCAGCCATTCAAGCACAGGATACACAGTAGATAACAGATAAGTACTACTATAGTTTATATAAACAAGCTGCTGAGTAGCAATGGGGGCAGCCATACAAGCACAGGATACACAGTAGATAACAGATAAGTACTACTATAGTTTATATAAACAAGCTGCTGTGTAGCCATGGGGGCAGCCATTCAAGCACAGGATACACAGTAGATAACAGATAAGTACTACTATAGTTTATAGAAACAAGCTGCTGTGTAGCCATGGGGGCAGCCATTCAAGCACAGGATACACAGTAGATAACATAAGTACTACTATAGTTTATATAAACAAGCTGCTGTGTAGCTTTGAATGGCTGCCCTCAAATAATTTTCTGTACAAATCAGTTTTCGTCCTACTTTGCTCGATGGACATTAATATCAGAAGAATAACGTGTCTGTCTTCATTTATAGGTTTCCATGCTGGCAGATCCCTGTGGACAATTTGCCAAGGTAAATCGGGTGCAGTAATTAGCTGTTACCATGGCATTGCCCCGGCTGCTATATGTGTGCCAGAGTTTCTTCTATAGTCTCCCAGCATTCCTTATTCCTTATTCCCTTTCTGTGCCAATTACTTATCTGTCTCCCGCTTATAGAAATACAGTCAGAAACAACAGAGTGTGAGAGGGGCTGGAGGATGAGAGAAACAAAATTGGGCAAACTCTTCTCATATTTCCCCTCTTTATCAGACATTACCTACCTAATGTTTACGTATCATTCCCTAACTTATTTACATGTTTCTTCCCAGTTCTTTCCATTCACATATACACCCCCACAGCTCTGGACTGGGATTCACTATAGGCCCTTCAATTGCACAAAGGCCCAAACAGCCCCCACCAGCCCAATAAATAGTGACTGTCTATGACACCTTACAGCAGCCCCTTTGGCATTTGCCAGAATCCACAGATTGCCAGTCCGGGCCTGCACCTCCATATTGTCTCTCCTTCTAAATGTTTAGCCTTTATTCTACCCTCAATTTCCTTGTTCTGTAGATCAGGAATTGGTACAACACTGTGTAGCATTGTTCCTCAGGCAGCGATATAATATTACTGTTCTACATAAAAAAATGTTAATTTTATGTGTTTGTTAGTTCCTTGATATTCTCATGCATTGTATTGCTTTTGCAGGCGTGTGGGCTTCTTCTGGACAAAAAAGAGTTGTCGGAATTATTTGGTAACCAGCGTTGCAAAAGGTGAATAAATAGAGTTGCTTCGAGCTGATATATGATACCACCACTCTCCTTATAGTTAAACCAATGTGTATACATACATACATATATATATATATATATAGAACTTTCAAACCAGATTGGTCAGAGCCCTGAAGCTCATTCAACTACTTAAATGCAGAAACGTAATACCGTAAAGGAGAACTAAAGCCTAACTAAAAAGGTAGGTAGAAATGTTATACATGATGTTTTGTGCTTCTGTACCAGCCCAAGGCAACCACAGCCCTTTAGCAGTAAAGATCTGTGTCTCCAAAGATGCCCCAGTAGCTCCCCATCTTCTTTTCTGCTGATTCACTGATTCACATGCTCTGTGCTGCTGTCACTTACTGAGCTTAGGGAGCCACTCACAATATACAGTACACATAGAATAGAAATGTCACAATATAAGGCTGATTAGTAATTAATACACATAATTACTACATGGCAGCACAGAAACCAGTGCAATTAGCATCAGAATTGAATAATCAGCAAACATGTAGCATCAGCTTATATTACAGCCAGGGAAGGTCATTTTCTGATGGATAATTAGTGACGAGCCCTAAGCTTAGCTTCTCAACAGCCAATCAGAGCCCACTGAGCATGTGAGTGTCACAGACACTTTCCAAGATGGTGACCCCCTGTGACAAGTTTGAAGTCCTGGATCATTGCTGCTATTGACAAGCTCAAACTTTAGCCTCCTTCAATAAGTTCACTATATAAAATAGGACATTTTTAGCCACATTCATTTTTAGGGTTTAGTTCTCCTTTAATTAGCTGAGAAACGCACATAAAAAGTTCAGCAAGACAGAGGAAACATCTTTTTAAATAAAAACTATTTCTTATTCATAACAGAAACCTGCCTAATGCTAATTATAAGTGCTAAAGAAACATATTTAATTAAGGGAAATTGTGACATATAGAATCCCTTGTACGTTGCTTCTAGTAGGGCAGTGTTCAATAGCAATGTGTCTCCTGCATGCAGGTATTATAAACCTCTTTCTAACCTACACCCACTTATGCAGAGTATATGTACAATATAATACACAAAAACCATGAATATCTTGTAAATTATATCCTTATAAACGGTGAGTTCTGTCACATGACTCACTAAAACTTGTGTATTATAATAAATAAAGTACCCCCAGTTGTAAAATATGAGGATATTAGAAGTTAACTCGGAGGTCCATGACCTGTGTTTTTATATGGTCATGAAACGCCTCGATAACTTATAATATCCTTATATTTCACAAGAGGGGGTACTTTATTCACTATATACAGTATGTGCACTCTTTTTATAATATAAAAGCCATACTTGTTGGTAAATAACTCAGCCTTTCCTTACTCTAGGATTGTTCTGTTCCTTTAATCAGCGCCTGTTTCTGCCTCTCTTGAATGCTGATTTCCTCACACCATGCCAGGACTAAAAGCATTTTACTTGATTTCACCATTTAGATTTTCTATGGTGGTTGAAGATGGAAAAGTTAAAGCCATTAATGTCGAGGAAGACGGGACTGGTCTGACCTGCAGCCTGGCAGTTAACATCATGTCGCAGCTTTAAGAGACAACAAGCAAGTAGTCAGCACGACAATCACCTTTTTCCTTTTGTTGGTGCACAATTCCAATGGCCACAATACTAGTAGAAGAGTTAGGGTAGAACTACATGGGCGACTTCGGTGCGTTTCCGGCAGATCCCACGTGCTGCGCCAAAACGCAGGCATCAAATCGGAGAATAAGGTAAGAAATATAAATGTCAGATCTCGTTGCAGCGTTCATCCGACACGACTGTCGTTGCATCTGACAGTTGTGTCGGATAAATGCTGCGACAGCTTCTGACATTGCTATTGCTTACCTTATTTTCCCTCGCATTTAATTTGATGCCTTCGTTTTGGCGCATCGGATCCGCCGGAAACGCACCGAAGTTGCCCATGTAGAACAGAACTAAACTTTGGTGCTGTTCTAACTCTAGCTTTAAAGGGGAAGGAAACCTAGTCGGCGCAAACCACCCACCCCCCCTCCCGTTTGTTGCCCCCCCCTCCCTCCTCCCCCCTGGCCTACCCGTCCCGCTGGGCAAATGCCCCTAACTTGTTACTTACCCTTCTGCGCAGGTCCAGTCCAGGGAGTTCACAGATGACATCTTCTTCCACGAGATCTTCTTCCTGCTTTGAATGGCGCATGCGCAGTAGGAGCATTTCGCTGGTACGATCTACTGCGCATGCGCATGACTTTTGGATCAGTAGATCCGTACCGGCGAGATGATCCTACTGCGCATGCGCCAAAACGCCGTTCACAGCAGGAAGAAGATCGCGTGGAAGAAGATGTCGTCTGTGAACTCCCTGGACTGGACCTGCGCAGAAGGGCGTGTAGGCGCCGAACGCAGGTTGAGACGCAACATGCTGCGTTTTTCCTGCGTTCGGCGCCTGAGTGAGTACAGCCCCATTTGGAACAATGACATGCGTCTATTCCTGCGCTCCCCTGCGGCTGAACACCAAAAAACGGAACGCAGGGGAGCGCAGGTCAGAACGCCAGTGAGTAAGAGCCCTTAAATATATATATCAAATATAAATGATGTTATTGGCACATATCAGGACCCACACTAATACCATATTAAGAAGATGTACACAGATTTGAGTGAGAGCTTTGAAAACGAGGTGAACTTTGGAGCCTTATCTAAAGCTGAATCATTCAGCAGAGTCTTTTCCCTTTATTCAGTTTAGGGTAAACAAAGCAAGTATTTCCTATACATAATAAACACGATTTCCTATAACTCGTTAGAAAATCATTAAAGGTAAAAATGGCTCTTTAAAGTGGATGAAATGCAATAGAGCAGCGTTAGGAGCCTTAGACAGGGCCATTATGTATCTTACACCTCCTACTACTCAGATGCACAAGGTCTGAGGAGGTGGGAAAGGGGTTGAATCTAGATTTAAACTTTAGCCGCATGTCTCTGCCCTGAAATCAGTGAGCTGCAGTTTTATGGACTTTGTATCTGCCCTGAAATGAGGCAAAACGTCTATTCACACAATGCAGAAAAGTCCCAATTGTATGTGTTTTTGTACTATGCACATTGTATAAGGCATCGTGAATGTGCTTATGAGCCGATCAATCCTGCTGATATACTGGCCCAGAATTACACGTACGGTGCTTGTTTCTGTAGTTGCTCACACACCAGACTTTCAGTTGTAATTTGACTCATTTGTTTGACTATACAGACAAGGGAAAAATTCCCTACAGAAACCAACACAATATCAGACACAAAACAACAACAACCTGCTGCTCAAGTAGATTCTGTTCAACAGCATTTCACTGTTAAAGGAACAGTAGCACCGACAAATAAATGTGTTTTTAAGTAATTCATAAATGATATACTGTTACCCTGCACTGATAAAACTGACCTCTTTGCTTCAGAGCTACTACAGTTTTAATAAACAAGCTGCTGTGTAGCAATGGGGGCAGCCAGTATGACACACACAGGGAGCATAGGGCAGGCAGAGTATGACACACACAGGGAGCATAGGGTAAGAGATAGTTAAGGACCACTTCATTCTACTGTACTATATAAAGTAACACAACCTCCGTGCTGCTCCTTCCCCTGAGGTGTGAACAGGTGAACTATATTGGCATTGACAGTCTGAGGTGGGATGAATGCAGGTCTTTACAGGTGTGAGCCTAAATCTGAGGTGGGAACAATGCAGGAGCCAGTTGTTCTCAGTTCTGATTAGGGATGCACCGAATCCAGGATTTGGTTCTGGATTCGCCCAGGATTCGGCCTTTTTCAACAGGATTCGGCCGAATCCTTCTGCCTGGCCAAACCGAATCCTAATTTGCATATGTAAATTAGAGGCATGGAGGAAAATCATGTGACTTTTTGTCACAAATCAAGGAATTAAAAAATGGTTTCCCCTTCCCACCCCTAATTTGCATATGCAAATAAGGATTCAGTTCAGTATTCGGCCGAATCTTTTGCAAAGGATTCGGGGGCTCAGCTGTATCCAAAAAAGTGGATTTGGTGCATCCCTAGTTCTGATACAATTTAAAGCTTGCATAAAGCAATCAAAGCAGCCACAGTGTGGAGGGCCCCACAGGAGAGGGCCGCGGCCACCAGTTGGAGAGCACTGATTTCGGCTATGGAGCTTAAAGGTTAGGAGTGTGCATACGGGGGGCTGATATGGAGGGGTGGGGGGACCAAAGGCCAGGGGGTGCCATGGTGTAAATCTTACCAGTTGCAATATGTTGAATTAATCATAAGGGTGGTGTTGGCAATAGGTGGGCCAATCATAAGAGATCCTACACTTGCTTTTTTAAAGCAAACATTTGATTGTTTACTAGATTTGAAGTAAACTTTGCATTTTATTTCCCTCTGTTTTTAATACCCGAATAAATCATTTCATCCTGTCCCAGTTTGACATCATTGAGCCATTGGTGATCCTAAAGAAATAAGGATTAAATATCAAGTTCCTACAGTGGCAACCTGACTTATCCAATAGAATTCATAAATGTCTTGAGCCTTGCCATGGTCCTATTTGTCTTCCACGCTGCTTCTGAAAATAAAAGCTTCATGTTGAATACACTTCTACTCACGATCCATATTGGAAAAATGAACAATGTTGTTATAAAAATAGTTTTTATTCCAATAAATATTTCTATATTTACAAAACATATAGTATGCGATGAGTAGTTATAGCTGCTCCACACTCTCTGCTCTAAAGGATAGATTGGAAATTCCCATTTCTACTCCTCTTTCAATCTTCCGGTGCTTACGCCTTCCTCTTCTCCTCAGCCAATATCCCAACGCAGCTAAGCCCATCATCCCTGCCATCACTGCAATAGTCACACCTGTCCATAATAATATCCTGGATGCCTTTGTGACAGTTGTATGTATTATCCTGCAAGCGCCTGGTTTACCCCAATCCCAGTTTTCTTCTTCATCTTCTCCAACATCGACCTTGCTCTTTCCAGCCTCATTAAAGGCTACTACACACACTCTGTAGGATGTATCTGGAAAAAGTTTTTCTATGAAGTAAAAACGATAGGTGGAATTAAGGACTGGTCCACTCTGCAGAGGGTTTCCACTAGTCCCATGGAGGACTCTGTAGCCACGTACAGTGGACAGGGGAGAACACCACCTCAAACTGACTCCACTTTCCTCAGGAACTGATTGCATTAGGCGTGGTGGATCTGGTGGGACTGAAGGTCCATCTACTCCAGGGCACAGACAATGGAATCCTCCAGCTTTTTGTGTCTCGTTACAAGGAACCTCCAGGTGTTTGCAGCGATCATAGTCGCAGGGCTTGAGATAATCAGATGAGGGAGGCAGAATCACCTTTGCTTCGCTATCATTATCATCTTTATCATCATAGTATTCCACATCCATCCCACCATTTATAGACTGGATATGTTCAATGGCACTTCTTTCTCTCCATGTGTTATTTGGGTTTAGTGATAGAGTAGACTGACTAATACCAACAGTTGTGACAGTAATTATGTCCATCCCTCTGCCCTTTAGTTCTATGTTCTTCCTTCCATGATTGGGAGGTGCTGTGGTACCTGCAGTGGAAATATGAAAGGGAAGAAGAAGCAGCAGCAGCAGAGTAGGGAATTGAGACATCTAGATAAGGACGGATAATGAAAAGAAGAGCATAAAGGCAAGAGTGGACGGAAACATAGAAGAAGGAAAAAGAAAAGAAGTAATTATTATTATGATGGTATGACAATGAAGATTTTCGTTCATCCAGGTCATGGTATATCTAGTATAGGTTAATCTAAAAACAACTGGACTTGCTGAGTAATCAATAAAGACGTTTCACTACTCATCCCAACTGAAGAAGCTGCTCGGATGAGTAGTGAAACGTCTTCATTGATTACTCAGCAAGTCCAGTTGTTTTTAGATTTACCTATACTAGATATTATGATGGTAACACTAATTAATAATCTAACAAAGATTTAGCTGCAGTGCAGTCCTCTTTAAAAATGTTTAAATTCAGCCCTGCACTGGATGGGACCAACACCTACTACTCTGTCCAAATGGATTAAAATCATAAACTCCCAAATTAACTTACATAACCAGAGGCTGTCCACAGAAATTAGCAAAAATATGGACCCCTTGGCTGGACTCAACGGTCCAATAACGCTATTTAAGTACACTCCAACCCATCTCCTCTAGGTCCTTTTCTTCTTCTCCTCTTCCTTCCTTCTATATCTTCCTTCTAAATGTTTTGTTTATAAAATGGAAACTTGATAAAACGTTACTATTGAAAACGATTATTAAATTCTTATAATTTTACAAAATGCAGCGATACAGAGATGATGAATAAAGAATAATGACGTTTTCTATAAGCTATTCTGGGTATGTACTCTACACTTGTGGGACACTTATCTCTGAATGTAAAAACAGCAATGAACTTTATGTATACAGTGTTCTGCTATGGTTTCCACAATCTTGGCCCTATGGCAAACGCATCAAGTTACTAATATAGTAGCAATGAATATGTCTCACATCTTTTAGTTAGATCTCAGGAGAGCCCTCGCCACTGCTTTGCACACATAACTAAGGACCTACCTGTATTTATTGACTCTACTGTTCCTATTAGTCTTTGGTAGAGTTCAAGCTTAAAGGGGAACTGCGGCTTCCAAACCACATAAAGGCTCATATAACACAGAAACCCCTAATATCCCCATCACAGTTACCTGTTTCTTCAAAAAGTCTGAATAAATGGCATTTTCTATGCTGAAATCCAGCTGTTTAACAGTTCTTCTCTTTCTGCATCATTTGAAATCCTGGCAGGGAAGGAGGGACTAAACACTAATGTTACACATTGTAACAACTTCTCCACAGCTTACAGACAGCATGCAGGAACTACATAACCCACAATGCATTGCACTGGGATGTTCCTTTCCTTATTGAAATCACATGTGCAGGGAATTGTGGGGTTTGGAGGATGCAGGCTGAGGACAGATGTTGATACAAAGTAACAGTAGTCAGACAGCTCAGCAAAGTAGTCAGAGAGATCAGCAGCAGAGCAGGGGGCTGGGCTTAGGGAACTGTCCGAAACCATTAAAAATCATGAAAAGTCTGCATATTTTTTAACTGATGTATATTGCAAAGTTGCTTGAAATTATGTTTACTTTTCAAAAAGTTTAAGTTATGTTTTTGTGGAGTTCCCCTTACACAACTCCAGACCCTACTGTCTGGTACTCCTGCATTTGTACTGCTCAGGTACCTCTCATTCAATTATCACCTTGACTGATACTTCATTCACTGGCATGCTTTCTCCGACTTTACTAAGTCATTCTGCCTTTTACACTGTGTTTCACTCACACCCCACTGTCCGACCAACAATTGATGTGGGCGACCCTAAGCTTATGTGATATTCCTTCCACAGGGACTTGGTTGGTCTTAGATAAAATGACTTGTGTGAAATACTGGTGAAGGAACTCCTTCCACTTATATTAGTGTTATTTATCAGGCTTTATATTAGTCAGAAACTTGAGGGTATGAAAATCCCCTAAAATAAAATGACAAATGAGCACATAGTCTGCATTATTTCAGTTGTTATATTTTATCTGATAATAGTTTTTTTTTTTTGTTTTTGAGGCTGTTCTTCAATAATTGTTATAATAATGTGTCATTGAAGCCAAAAGTTGCTGAAAACATCTAAATTTATACATGTCCACGGATTAAGTAAATAACATGCCAAATCAGTTTCAAATTAATAGTTTCAACTTTTTTTTGAGAATATGTTATAATGGAAAATAAGAAAATGAAATGAACTCCAGAGGCCAGGCCTGGACTAGCAACCTGTAGATCAGGGGTCCCCAACCTTTTTTACCTGTGAGCCACAATCAAATGTAAAAAAATGTTGGAGATCAACATAAACATGCTAATAGTTCCTGGGGGTGCAAAATATAGACTGTGATTGGTTACAGATATCCCCTATGTGGACTTGAAGCCAACAGGAGACTCTGTTTGGCAATACACATGTTTTTTATGCAAATAAAGCTTGCCCTTAAATCAAGAATTCAAAAATAAGCACCTGCTTTGGGGCCACTGGCAGCAACATCCAAGGGGTTGGGGAGCAACATGTTACTCACGAGCCACTGGTTGGGGATCACTGCTGTAGATTCTGTCAAATGCTGGAGGGGCTACTGTCATAGACACAGGGTCGGACTGGGCCAGCGGGATACTGGGAAAAAAACTGGTAGGACCCTCCGGCCCAGACTCACTCTCCCCTGCAAACTACTGTTATTCAGTTCCGACACCCTGATTGAAGCCATAATGGAGCAGTCTAAGGTTTGAACTTGAACTGAGCCAAAATTAATTTACCTTCTCCCCAATATCTTTCCAACGACCCTCTTCATATCAAATACTATGGGGTACTATTTATCATCAATAAAAGGCAACTTGTGCCTTTATACAAGTGAAAAGAGGCCAATGAATAGTTTAGATACAGAATTCCAACCTTTTGGAGCTGTTGACTGATGTTGCCCTCTGGGAGTTGTAGTATAACAACAGATGGAAAACTACAGGCTGGACATTTCATTCTCACGTAATTCTAAATGTTAGCTGGGAGTTTAATATGTAACAGATGTATCGCTGTTGCTCGATTCGTAGTTCAGTTTCCGGAGCAATCATGATGAGATGTTACTGGACCCACAGTAATTTTATGTCCGAGCTCCCCAAACTTTCTTTTCGGGGGGGATAGATACTCAACTGTATTAAAACTGTACATCAGTTACTGAGCTCTCTGCCTTGATAGTTACAAGCCTGGTGGTGATATAATGCCTTTAGGATTATAGCAAGATTATTTAAAGGGCATTAAAAACAGTCAGTGTCGGAGTGGGGTGCCAGGGGCCCATTGTCCAAGTTATTTTTCCTCCACTCCTCACTCAACCTTTTTATTTTCTTAGTACTTTTTCATGAAACATGAAATACTCCATGAAATTTTTCCATCGTTTTGGTCCCTTTATTTCCATATGGAAATAAGAAACATGAAATTGTTACAAATGCTCAGAAGCATCCAGTATCCACTACACACAGTTCCTTACCTTGCTACGGTTCTTGGATCCTTTGGTTCCTTTCTTCTTCTCTTCCTAAAATCACTTTCTTCCTACTCGCAGGTCCCGTCTTTATTCGTTTCTGGTGGGGCCTATGTGGACTCTCGAAGTCTTACCCCCTTGTATGTCTCTTATATCAGCTTGGCTTGTGATGTCACTCTGCCTGAGATCCCAAAAATGCTGCCCCAGTACGTGGGAGTGGAAAAGCGTAATGGAGACTGGGGTTTGATATACAAGGCTGGGAAGAATAACAAGATGAATATGAAAATGTGGAAACTGTGAAGGTGGAAGGAATGTGCCTTCAGTAGATGAATTCCAGATGTGTACGAAGCTGTGGGAAAATCACTGAGGCAAATAGACTTGCCTGTTTAGTCTTTATAAACTATATGAATATTACATTTATGTTTATAGTAAATCAAATTGTTAATTGTAGTATGTTACTCTCATTATAGACTCTGATTATAGAATTAAATGGGGGGATTTAGCATCTAATCTAATAATATATTTTATCTTATTTTATTTTGGCACTAACTAGAATAAAGTCTGTACAAGCTGTTCCAGGCCAACAGGGAAGGGCGCCCCTTGGTGTCATCTGCCCCTGACCACTCCCTCTTGTTACCTAATACTGGGGCATCCTCTGACCCCACTTGTAATCTCTTTCTTCCCCGCTACGCTTGATACTCAAGAAATACATGCTACCATCCCGCTCCAGGGAAATTTAGGTATGTTAATGCAAATGGTAGGCAGAATAACTGAAATATTTATTTGAGTCACAAAATGTACCCAAAATTTAAAAAAAAAAAAAACAACCATAACAAAAGGACAGTGCTTCATGGTCCCTAAGCGCAGGGTTGGACTGGGCCAGTGGGACAATGGGAAAAAACCTAGTGGGCCATGGCCCAGACACCCTCCATCAATCTGCCGCCCCTCCCTAAAATCAATTTGCAGCACCGGAGGTTTGTAACCCGGTGGGCCCCCAATATTCAGTGCAATGGAATTTTGTGGAGCCCAGAACTCCGTTCACAGCCCCACCCCTCTATTCCCTTCCTGAGCCATTGCTCTCTTTCATCTGGTATGGTATCTATGGATTGGAGGAAAGCTGATGTTATTCCAATATTTAAAAAGGGATTACGAGCTCAGCCTGGCAATTATAGACCAGTAAGTCTGACATCTGTGATGGGCAAATTATTTGAAGGCTTGTTAATGGATCACATTCAAAATGTTGGCATTATTAGCAGCAATCAGCATGGCTTTATGAAGGATAGGTCATGTCAGACAAATTTGATTGCTTTTTATGATGAGGTAAGTAAGATGCTGGACAGTGGGGGGGGCAGTAGATGTGATCTAGTTGGATTTTGCCAAAGCGTTTGATACCATGCCCCACAAACGACTGTTTTCTAAACTAAAGTCTGTTGGGCTTAAAGGAAAATTCAACCCTTAACTAAAAAAAACCCCTACCTCCTACCCTATGTAGACCCCCTCCCCCCAGCCTAACTGCTAACCCGGGGAAATGCCCCTGACTTTCTACTCCCCCCCTCGGTGCAGACTCAGGGATCATCTTCCGGGTCTTCGTCTTCTTTCCGCGCTTCGGCAATTTCCGTTTATTTCGGCACATGTGCAGTTGTCGCGAACTGGGAAATTGCTCCTAGTCCACATGCGCCGCTTCACTGGTCTCAATCTCAGATTACCGAAGACCCCGGAAGATGGCTGCCGCGAACTGCGATCCATGAATTTGCACGGGGGGTAAGTAAAAAGTTAGGGGCATTTCCCCGGGTTAGCAGCTAGTCTGGGGGGGGGGGAGCAATTTGAATTTCCGGATGATATTTCACATGGTACTATGATGCTCTTACCTTTGGGACAACAAGAAGATTAGAAGATACAGCGCTTGTAGAAAAATAGATGTTTATTACAATAAATAAATCATAATTATAAAGACAGTCCAGTATAAACAAAATATACATATTATATACAAATATTTTCTCAGAATGTAATTTACAACTTATCCATGCTTTCAGCCTTATAGGAGTAGTTTCTAATTCCCATTTCCTCTCCTCCAAATACCTTCATGTTCCCCTTTCTTCTTTTCCACGAAAAGTAACCTAAAACAGCCAGTCCCAGTACCATAAGCATCGCCAATCCCACTCCTATTCCCAAGTAAATATGTGACGTAGAGGAGCTGGAGGTGTGAAGGACCCTGCAGGGACCCGTTGCTCCTGTCTCCCATCCACCATCCTCTTCCTCAACATTTGCAGGACTTTCTCCTGCATCATTAAATGCTACTACACACACTGTGTAAGATGTACCAGGCAGGAGATTCTCAATGGGAAACATTCGATGTGTATTGTTTAGGATGGGTCCTTTCTCTAGCTGACTATCAGTGGTCCCATACAGCACCCTATAACCCTGCACAGTGGACATAGGGGAGCACCAGCCAACACTAATCCCCTTCTCTCCAGCATTGACTTCTGCTATACGGGGAGAATCAGGTGGTATTTTAAATCCACTCACCCCAGGGCAAAGGCAATTGCCTCCAGCCTTCCTTTGTATTTCTTTACATTCAGGTTCCAGGTGTTTGCAGCGGTCATAGGGGCAGGGGATTAGAGGGGCAGGTGATGGTTTGGTGGTGAACTTTTCATCAACATTGTCTTCATTATCCCAATAATAATCCTCCCATTCAGTGTCAATGACATGTAAGAGACGCTCTCTTGTGCTTTGGCGGTTGCCTGTGATCTCAGGGATCGGGGAACTAGTAGACTGCTTGGTGGTCAAGGTGGAGGCAGTTGTGATGAGATTGACACTGTTGTTGCCCACAAACGTTGTGTTGCTTGTATCCAATGACTGCGTCCGACTCTCACTGGGTGAAGTCGGGTCACAAACGATCACTTGGCAAAGTGGGATCAGCCACAACAGAGCTGGAAGGAGGAGAGGCATCTAAAGAGAATAAACAAGTGGAATAATGACGTTTATGAAAAAACTAAATGTCATGAGAAACACCAAAGAATGACAGAAGGCTGTGATTTATATAGAGATTATTAGTGGCTTTGTATCTTTACACCTGATTCACACCTTCCACTAAGTCTTTATTCTAAGCTTTATTGTACCCTGCTGGGTTACGGTTACAGGCTTTGTATCTATCCATCAGCATCACAAGCAAAGGCTTCTAGTTGAGGATTTCTCATAGGGCAGATCATGTGCACATTCAGATAGCAATCCATTGATTGGTTTTAAATATTATTTAAAATTTAGAAATAAGGCAACTGAGCTGCTGCACAAGGGCATCAATCCAATGCTGGAGTTAAAATACACTCGTGTAGATATGTAACCACTTGAGACTTTGGCTGGATTTATCACCAGTGATGGGCAAATAAACTGGGCAGTAAAATTCGCGGCAAATTTCAAAGTTTTGCCGTCGGCAAATTTCAAAGTTTTGCCGTCGGCAAATACATTTGCAAAACTGCAGGGAAAATTCGCTGGTGAGAAATCCACTGCATCAAGAGAAAATTTGGGGGCGCATCAGAATAGTTGCGCGCATAAAAATTGTCGTGCGGCAAAATTATTCGGACGCCCGTTGACTTTAATGCATTTGGGCAAAATAGGCGCACGGATAAAAACTGTCGCTGGCGTCGAAATTGAAATGTGGAGTGTGGTTATTGCAAAAAGAAAAACAGGGCTATCCGACGGGAAGGCAGGGAAGTTCAGGGAGATTAGTCGCCTCGAAGAAGAGGAGATTTGTCACCGTGTGACTAATCTCCCCAAATTGCAGCGTGTCTCTGCCCTAAAGGAAGAACTGATTTCAGTGCATCTGCTTTTCTTCATCTCATTACTATTCGCAATGCAGAGAGAAGATGGGAATAGACTTGTCTGCACAAAGCCTTACTTTTCTCCTGCTTGAAAGCAAACACCTGATTGGTTGCTACAGGTTACAAGAACTAGCAAACTAACTATAATGCATTGAGAAAAGACCGTGGAAGGTCTGAAACGTTGCCGGGTGTTTGGGGTCAGAGCCGATGTCCCAATAAAGGCTTTTTAAAGATAACAAACCGATGATTGGTGCTGTCTATTACTGCAATTTATAATGCATTCTATTACATGATCCCACAGGTTAAGATGGTAATTGCCATTGAACACTGCTTTTGACCCCAAACAAACTTGGGGGGGGAGCTACATGATACACTGCAATACCATTTACACTACCTTGTTCATTGTGGGATCTTGTAAGCACTGTAATATATTTATATTTATGTATTTGGTGTTAGAAATACCATTAATTGCCTGTATTGGCAGTTGCATTAAAATAGACCATAAGCCAGAGGTACACAGAATTCTCATTGGACGACCCTCTTACATTCAGTGGAACGCTGGACCCAGAGGGGGAAATTTACTAAAGGGCGAAATGACTAACGCTAGAGAAAATTCGCCAGCGTGACGCCGATTTACTAATGGGTACTGGCGTAAATTCGCTAGCGAAGTAGACAGACTCTAGCGCTACTTTGCACCCTAACGCCAGGCGAAGTTGCGATCTGGTGAAGGGATGTAACTACGCTAATTCGCTAACTTGCGGAACTTACTAACTTGCGCCAGACTTGACTTCACCACCTCAGGCCAGGCAAGTGCAATAGAGTAGATAGGAGTTTCTTCAAAAAATAGTTGACATTTTTTCTAAGTCTCAAAAAACGCTGGCGTTTTTTACTTTTTACTGGGTGATTGGCTGAAAAAGATTGAAAATGTTTTTTGGGGTACCCTCCTTCCCCCTTACATTTGGCGCCTAAACTTTACAGTGGGCACAAGTGTAAGGCAATATAAGACCTCTATTTAATTTTATTAAGGTTCCCTGGCCTTGTGTAATGTAATCAAGTTGCTGCAACATATACGACCATTGTACTTTAACTGCACGCCGTATGCTAATTAGGCATCGCTAGCGTAACTTCAGACTGCTTATCGTATTATCGCAAACGCAACTTTGCAAGCGTTCAGTAAACTGTGCACAACTTCGGATCTTCGTGAATGTGCGCAGTCCTGGCGACACTACGCCTGGCGAAGCCGTCCCTAGCGCATTTTTGTCACTTAGTGGATTTGCCCCAGAGAGTTTCGAAGAATTTAAATGCAGCTTCCACAATGTTTACCTCTGCTAATAAGTTGGAGTATTATAGAAGTTGTAGTCCAGCGACATTTAATGTAAAGCTGCGTATAATATATAAATGCATAAATTTGCATAATTACCAAAACAGGTGGAAAACTTTGCAGAATCCCTGAAGTTTTGTATTAATTTATATACAGATTATTGCTCACCTTAAGGAAACTCCAGCTCCAGTGTGTAACTCTGTAGATATTCTCCTGTGTAGCTGTTTGACTTTATGTGTCTTAATCCCGGGTCTCTTGTGCCTATTCCTTTAACTTGCAACTCACCAGAACTGTCGGCTTCTTTACCCAGGAAGCCTCTGTTCCTCTTCTCTGAGGCTCTGCTTATATTTGCCAAAGCTGTGATGCAACTCAACACTAGGACCCTGAATCACTGGCTGAGTATGTGGGAGTGGAGACCGAGAGACAACAGAAACTGGGAAGGGGGAGGTAGACTTATGAGACATTTTGGGGAGGGTTAGAACAAGAAAAAAAGCTTATGAAGCGGAGCAGATTCGGAGGTGTAAGTGATTATGGATCCCCAACCTCTCCAGATCACTAGGGTGCGGAACCAGATTTCTGTCCTTATAAGGAGGCAATAAATCAGACCAGACAGAGCTGAGGTGTATGGACTATAGGGCTACCACCTGGCTGGTAAAAATGATGGTTGATCCCAATGTTATTAATAGGGAATAAAGATAAATATATAGGAAGGTCAGTGATCCCAATGTTATTAATAGGGAATAAAGATAAATATATAGGAAGGTCAGTGATCCCAATGTTATTAATAGGGAATAAAGATAAATATATAGGAAGGTCAGTGATCCCAATGTTATTAATAGGGAATAAAGATAAATATATAGGAAGGTATTTTTTCCCAGTAAAGGTGGCAACCGTAGTCTGGACCCATGAATATGTGCAGCTGAGAATACTTCACCCGAGTATTTATTGATAAGGGGGTAACTGAATGGAAGAGTTTTGTATTTACAAAGTACAAAGTACAAAGGGTACAAAGTAATGTTTCAATACAAAGTACAGTCCCCACAATTCAGCCTTTGCAGAAAGTTGCACACGTTGTTTCAAAACGCAATTACGTGTGCGCGCCATTGTAAACCAGACACAAGATGGTGTCACAATTGAGTTGTGCTGTTTGGTGCACCTATTGACGCAACCTGCAGTGGGAATGAATCCTGGATCTACATTAAGGGGCAAATTCACTAACCTCCGAAAATTTGCCAATGACGGCTTCGCTCACATCGCAACAATTTACAACACTTTACCAGGCGTATATTCACCAGGACAACGCTAACTCACTAAAATCCAAAGTTGTGTCCAGGACGGCTAACGCTGGCGGAGTCGCGCTAGCGTTACTGCGGCAGGTGAATCGAAGTTGCGCTAGCGTTGGCTAATTTGCATACGGCGGGAAGTTAAAGTTGAATGGACGTATATGTTGCAGCAAATACATTACATTACACAAGTCCAGGGAACCTTAATAAAGACAATAGAGTTGTTATATTGCCCTACACATGAGCCCACTGTATAGTTTATGTTCCATATGTTAGGAAATGTAGGGGGGAAGCCGGTGCTTCCATACAAAGTGCTCATATTGGTGCAAAAAAATTCATCCATTCAGCTGGGATTGAAGAGGAGCAGGTAAAAATTTCCAACATGTCCAGTCCCTGTACCGACTGATATCCATAGAACATTAATACCAGTTTCTCTCTGTGGGCCACCGTACACATCCCATAATTGTTTCATGTATCTGTTCATGTATTTTGAGGTTTACAAACAAATTACGAAGAGAATCATTGAACTAGAAAACCCAACGGACAAACAGCATGGGTTGTTTTCAACTGATAAAAAAAATGTAATGGGTTGCGCAGACCAAATGACCAATTCATATTTCAAAAGCTGTAAGAAAAAGATGTGAATATAATATATATACTTATATAATATATTTGATAGCCATGACAATTCCCCTTTAAATAATTAAAATCAAGAGTCATTTACAAATCTTAGGAATGATGGCGCCATGTTCTGTTTTCAGGGTACACTGTCTTGTACCAATATTTCTCTTTTTTTTTTAGGACAGGGGATGCAACACTTTTTAGTTCAAGCTCCCATTGGTTAGTCTTTCATCCAGGGCCCTCAGAGCAAATATGTTTTTATTCCAAATCTCACCCTTATTGTTATATTTAGTAGAGCTAAGTAGGTTTCTTCCCCAAATCTAACCATAGCAGGTCCTCCAGGGTAGTCGGCCCTACAGAATAAAAATCACTGCCTTAGGGTAATGGCACGTGTAATTGATTACCATGGTTTACAGCCTGTGCAATTTTCATCTTGTTAGGTGAGTAAAAAAATTATTGGAATACTCCCATATTGATCTGAATGATCACTGTCTAGACCAGGGAACCCCAACCTTTTTTTTTTTACCAGTGAGCCACATCAAAATGTAAAAAAGGTTGGGGAGCAACACAAGCATGCAAAAAAGTCCATGGGCTGTGGTTGACTATTGGTGACCCCGATGTGGACTGGCAGCCTACAAGGGGATCTGCTTGGCTGTAGAACTGTTTTTATGCAACAAAAACCTGCCTCCAAAGCAGGAATTTCAAAAATAGGAACCTAATTTGAGTCCACCAGGAGCAACTGCCAAAGGGTTAATGAGCAGCTTGTTGCTCCTGAGCCACTGGTTGGGGATCGCTGGTCTAGACCTGCTGGGACAGCTCATTATTGATCAGTGAATTGCGTATATCTGTAAATATTTAGCAAGACAGTGTTTAATTGATACCAGAACAAACAAAATACCTGTACTCTTGCCTGTAGATATGTTGTGTCAGATACATATATAGGTCTGTTTATAGATGTTTACAGTGTAACTAACTATAAGTCGATATTCTGGAACAATGAATATGAATTAGTAATATGTCGAGTCTGAAAGCCTTGAATTTTGGAACAACCCATGCCCTTGGGGAGGTTTGTTTGAACGTGTTTCGGGTGTGGTTTGTAGGATCTGTATCCGGAGGCATTGATGACAACTGGAAGATAACACTGGTGTTGCCAAGAATTAGTGTAGCTGGGAGGTGAGGGAGAGTCGTTTCAGTGCTGGCGTTGAGTGCGTACGTTACACTTGTCTGATAGGAAATGTGATCAGGATTTAATAAAGCTGAACATTCCCAGTTATTTGATGTTTGAGCTCAGGAAACTGGACTGGCCCACAGGGATACCAGGAAAAGTCCCGGGGGGGCCCAGGTGTCAGTGGCCCCTCATGCTGCTAAACATTTGGCCTATTTCATGGCCATTCCCTATTTCTATGAGAACAAAGAGGCTAAATAGATAGTTACATAGTTAAATTGGGTTGAAAAAAGACAAAGTCCATCAAGTTCAACCCCTCCAAATGAAAACCCAGCCCCATACACACACCCCTCCCTACTTTTAATTAAATTCTATATACCCATATCTATACTAACTATAGAGTTTAGTATCACAATAGCCTTTAATATTATGTCTGTCCAAGAAATCATCCAAGTCATTCTTAAAGGCATTAACTGAATCAGCATCACAACATCACCCGGCAGTGCATTCCATAACCTCACTGTCCTCACTGTGAAGAACCCCCTACGTTGCTTCAAATGAAATGATGGAATAATATTTTATAGTCTGTAAAGAAAAGAGACTAGGAGAATAGAGGTTGAGTGAGGAGAAGAAGAATAATAATAGTACTGAGAGTGGGACCCTGGTCTAAGGTTTTTGGGTGGCCCCTGGTGTCCCAGTCCGACACTGAAACTGAGGGCAGGGAAGACAACATGGGGAAAGTGAGAGAGAAATGGATCAACAGAACATGACAGGGGTGTTCTCTGGAAATGAGAAGTATTAGAGAGGAAATTACTAGTGAGGGAAATAGTTAGAGAAGTAGAACGGCAGTAAATGAGTAAGAGAAAAACAGGAAAATAGAACAGAAGGCAGACAAAGCAAATAAGAAGCTCAGACAGAAATAATAAACACCAGAGGTCGATAACATTAAGGTGTTCTACTTTTATACCAAATCCCTGACAACATAAGTCAGTTATTGTGTTACTTATTTACTTTAGGAGTTTATTCATCTTCATGATGATAAACTGACTTGTCAATATGTTTGGCTCATGGAAATATGAAATAGACTCCTGCAGCAGGTCGGGTACCCGCGGGTTACCTGCAAAAAGCGAGTACCCTGCGGAATGAAGGGAGGATTTTCATGTGCGGGTACAGATGCGGGTCTGCGGGGTCGGAGGTCTGAGGGACAGGTTGCGGGTCTCTTCCTGCTGCAGCTTTCCCTCCACTTGTCTCCACCTCCCATCTGACTTCAGGCACAGCTCTCTTACATCACACTCTTGACTATCCGGCACGTTTGATGATGTCACGTCCGGTTTGCAGCAACGTCACTTCCGGTTTGATGGTGTTCGGCAGGTTGCAGGTCGGGTTGGCTGAGGTTTGGGTTGTGAGCTGTGGGTTCGGGTCGGGTCCGGGTCTTAGAAATTGGTTCCATGCAGGACTCAACTATGAAACCCTATGGCTAAAGTCTGATCCCTTCAAAAGGAACATGACTCTTGACTCCTCTTCCTTCGCTACCACTTCCAGCACCTTTGATGTGGTCCTACCAAAGGAATCAGTCTAATTGTCCAATCTTGCTTTTAGGGATGCACTGGATCCACTATTTGTGATTCGGTCCAATCCTTTGTGGAAGATTTGTCCAAACCGAATCCGAATTTGCATATGCAAATTAGGATGGGAAAGGAAAAAGTGTGAACTTTTTTTTACTCCTTGTTTTGTAATGAAGAGTCATGTGATTTCCCTCCCTGTTCCTAATTTACTTATGCAAATTAGGATTCGGTTCAGCCAGACACAAGGATTCGACCGAATCCGAATCCTGCTAAAAAAGGTTGAATCCTGACCGAATCCCAAACCGAATCCTGGACTCGGTGCATCCCTAGTTGCTTTCACTTCAGTTGCTGCTGCTTTGTGCGCTGCGCTGGTGGAGCGCTGAGAACTGAGCGTTACTGTCCGTGTCCAAATCAGAACTGATATTTTGCACCACTTGTGTTTCCATTTGCTGAGCTCCCTGTGAATCTGTATAAAGAAGCATCAGTTGTGATTAATCAGACACATTACGTTGTTAACACTATCCCTATATAAGAACGGAACACAAAGGGCGTCTTACTTAAAATACTGCCTCCGAGAACTTATATGGTTTACCCATGTCACCTTCAGTTGCTCTTTTTAAAGACAGTTTCCAGACCGGCTTTTTGAACTGCACTTAAATGTTGCAGTTTTTTGAAATATCAATAAGACATTATTGGCAATGGATATTGTACCATCAAAAAATGAAATCTGAACACAGGGGTATAAAATATAAAGTAGGACAGAATCCTTACCAGTATCATTTTGCCCAATAGTCTCTGTATCTGACTGGTCTTTGTCTTCTGCAGCAGAAAAGAGTGCACCTGCAACCCGGCAATAAAAAGAAACTTTATGTTCTTCGCAAAGGCTGAATTTCATTTATTGGGCAATGGCCGATAGGAAAGGTGAAGAAATGCTTTGGAAAACAGATTTCACAAAATACCTTAAAGGGATACTGTCATTCAAAATGAATGGGTTAATAGGGCTGCTCCAGCAGAATTCTGCACTGAAATCCATTTTTCAAAAGAGCAAACAGATTTTTTTATATTCAATTTTGAAATCTGACATGGGACTAGACATTTTGTCAATTTCCCAGCTGCCCCCAGTCATGTGACTTGTGCTCTGATAAACTTCAGTCACTCTTTACTGCTGTACTGCAAGTTGGAGTGATATCACCCCCTCCCTTTTTCCCCCCAGCAGCCTAACAACAGAACAATGGGAAGGTAACCAGATAGCAGCTCCCTAACACAAGATAACAGCTGCCTGGTAGATCTAAGAACACGTAAAAAGAAAAGTAGGTAGCACCTTCCGTTGATTGAGATTGGTAACATACAGTGGTGTGCAGGGTCATAAGATATATGTAGCTAAACAAAAGGAAGAAAAAAAGAAAGTACGACCCATAGTGTTGCACCAACCCACTTTTTAATCTGAGGTCCCAAAGGGTATAAATAAAACTTAACTTTTATTAGTTGACCACATAAAATTGATATAAGACAAAAGAGTGTATAATAAAATATTTAAAACAAGGTTAGGTACACGAGCTGAATCGACACTGAGTCAGCAGCTCAGGAACGGTAACTGTAGACTGAGAAGATCTAGTGAATAAGTGTTATCAATCACACCTATTGTCTTCCTAGATTCTCACATACAGCAGGGTACTGGTTAACCGCTATATACGCGGCCCTGGCGGACCGGATGAAAGTATGGGTCACTATATGTCCTATATAGATAATTGGGCCAGAATGTGGCAACACACGCTTATATCACTAAGCTATTTGTGCGTTAATATATGGCCACATATATTTAGCCATATAACGGCTAAATCTCCATGATTGGACAGTTCAAATCTTGAGAGGCGTCTACCTCCCTATTTAAACCTGCACCTTTCTGAGCGCCAAAAATTGCCTTTGATAAAGCTCGCAGGTCGGCGAGCGAAACGCGCGTCAGGCGCTTCTTAATTTATTTTAAAATCGTTAGGTTAAACGGAAATGAATGGGTACTGGTGAAAGGGCGGAAGGGTGGAAGGGAGGCTTGGGAAACCGCGTCCTTTAGAATCCAGCCTAATGTATTCCACTAGTCGGATACACTGTTTCAAGTTCCTCTGATCAACGCTAAGGAGGGGAGGTGTGGGAGGAACAGGGGCAGCGTGAACAGCACCGTCTGATTGATCCTCCTTACGGCACTGGCAACAGTGTCGCATCAGTCGGCTGCTCTCATATATACGGCGCTCTTGATCTAACTCAAAGGAGAGGGGAGCGGGACCTAAGAAGGCATTGAAGTTTGAGGTCTCTAATAATTGCTCGCATTAACCCCACTTGCGCCGTTATATGGCTAAATATATGTGGCCATATATTAACGCACAAATAGCTTAGTGATATAAGCGTGTGTTGCCACATTCTGGCCCAATTATCTATATAGGACATATAGTGACCCATACTTTCATCCGGTCCGCCAGGGCCGCGTATATAGCGGTTAACCAGTACCCTGCTGTATGTGAGAATCTAGGAAGACAATAGGTGTGATTGATAACACTTATTCACTAGATCTTCTCAGTCTACAGTTACCGTTCCTGAGCTGCTGACTCAGTGTCGATTCAGCTCGTGTACCTAACCTTGTTTTAAATATTTTATTATACACTCTTTTGTCTTATATCAATTTTATGTGGTCAACTAATAAAAGTTAAGTTTTATTTATACCCTTTGGGACCTCAGATTAAAAAGTGGGTTGGTGCAACACTATGGGTCGTACTTTCTTTTTTTCTTCCTTTTGTTTAGCTACATAGATCTAAGAACAGCACTAAATAGTAAAATCCAGGTCCCACTGAGACACATTCAGTTACATTGAGAAGGAACAACCTGACAGAAAGCATTTCTCTCCTAAAGTGCAGGCACAAGTCACATGACCAGGGGCAGCTGGGAAACTGACAAAATGTCTAGCCCCATGTCAGATTTCAAAATTGAATATAAAAAAATCTGTTTGCTCTTTTGAGAAATGGATTTCAGTGCAGAATTCTGCTGGAGCAGCACTATTAACTGATGTGTTTTTAATAAAAAAAAACTTTCCCATGGCAGTATCCCTTTAAGAAAGATCCTGTCCTACACAAAAACCCTGCACAAAGCGCATGTAAAATCTGGAAGCTGCTAGATGAGTTTATTAATGCAATAATTAAATCTGTATAATGAGATCAGGCAGCACAAGGCCATACGACTAATGAGCGGCCACTATTCTGTAGTACATTTGAAATCTGGGACATCTGCTGGCCCCCCACTGTTTGTTCTTTGTTTGAATAAGATGCAATGTAGACACATCCAGGGTTTCTTTGTTTGGATCACTAACAGTCAACACTGCAGGGTCTAGTATCATGAATATCTTCATTTTGTCCAATTACCAGTCAAAATATAAAGTATAAACCCTGCGTCTACTGTTTACTCACAGGCATTCACAGAACTGTCAGCTCTCCTGCATTTTTTGAGAGTTGTCTGTGTTTATACCCAGTGTCGGACTGGGACACCAAGGACCCACCCAAAAACTTCAGACCAGGGGCCACCAAAAAAGCCCTAGACCAGGGGCCACTCTCAGTATTATTCTTCCTCTCCTCACTCAACCTCTATTCTCCTAGTCTCTTTTCTTTGCCACCTTTCCGTAAGGCTGAGACCGGGCAGGGGGACAGGGCCGTGATGTCAGTGGGTGGAGTCATGATGTAGATGGGAGTGGCTTTGTCATCAGTGGGTGGGGCTATGATGCAAAGATCGGCGATTGGCCGATCGCTGTATCAATCAAGGGACCCTCCCTGGTTTTCCTTATTTGGAAATCCGGGCAGGAAGTTTTGACCTGGGCATCCCTTCAAAATACCGGGCTGTCCAGGTCAAAACCAGACAGGTGGCAACCCTACTATTTAGCCTCGTTGTTCTCATAGAAATCGGGAATGGCCATGAAATAGGCCAAATGTTTAGCAGCATGAGGGGCCACTGACACCTGGGCCCACCGGGAGTTTTCCTGGTATCCCTGTGGGCCAGTCCGACACTATTTATACCCACAGCTGGGGAAGGGTGACTTGGGTGTAGTAGGTGCAACATGGACATGAACAAAATCCACCTGGATTTCTATCCTATGAGGCTGACGTATCTGAAACACAATTTATGGTTCAGATTTATCAAGGGTCGAATTGGAAATTTTGAATTTGAATTTTCGAGCGTCAAAATGCCCACATTCAAATTTTAATGCCCTTTAATGTGAGATGTATCACACCTTGGCCATGGAAACAGTCCTAATTCGAATATTCGGCACCTAAAACCTGCCGAGTTCATGTACAAGTCATTGGCAGAGGTTCGTTGAGCCATTTGGAGATGTTAAAAGCCTTCCTGACATTCAAGTTTTTTCTTTCTGGAGAAAAAAAATTTGATTCGTATGAATCGAATACAAATCGAACACGATTCAAATTTTCAGGTCGGAACCATTGGATCGAATATTAGACATTCAAATTCTTCCCAGTCAAAATGTGAGTATAGTATATTCAAATTTTAAAAAAAATTCACACGAGTTTGAAATTGACCTTTGATAAATGGGCCTCTAGATGTCAAAGCCAAAAGAGAAAGGTCATGTGATATCCTAGTGTTTAAAGGGATCCTGTCATCGGAAAACATATTTTTTTCAAATCGCATCAGTTAATAGTGCTGCTCCAGCAGAATTCTGCACTGAAATCCATTTCTCAAAAGAGCAAACAGATTTTTTTATATTCAATTTTGAAATCTGATATGGGGCTAGACATATTGTCAATTTCCCAGCTGCCCCAAGTCATGTGACTTGTGCCTGCACTTTAGGAGAGAAATGCTTTCTGGCAGGCTGCTGTTTTTCCTTCTCAATGTAACTGAATGTGTCTCAGTGGGACCTGGATTTTACTATTGAGTGCTGTTCTTAGATCTACCAGGCAGCTGTTATCTTGTGTTAGGGAGCTGCTATCTGGTTACCTTCCCATTGTTCTTTTGTTTGGCTGCTGGGGGGGAAAGGGAGGGGGTGATATCAGTCCAACTTGCAGTACAGCAGTAAAGAGTGATTGAAGTTTATCAGAGCACAAGTCACATGACTCGGGGCAGCTGGGAAATTGACAATATGTCTAGCCCCATGTCAGATTTCAAAATTGAATATAAAAAAATCTGTTTGCTCTTTTGAGAAATGAATTTCAGTGCAGAATTCTGCTGGTGCAGCACTATTAACTGATGCGTTTTGAAATATAATGTTTTTTCCCATGACAGTATCCCTTTAAAGTAAACAGATGTTGGAGACTTTAAGTTGTACGCTCTATATTTTTAACGTTAGTGAACAGCCGCCATTACATACACACAAAGGTGCATTTGAATGATTTATTCACTTATTTTCTCACCTGTCTGAGAAACACTTTCCGGACGAGTCTCAGCTCCTCTAACATTTCTTGTCCGTTGCTGAACATCCTGTAAAGAAATACATAAAATAATATTTTTACTCCACTATCTGCCACTTTGTATAACCAAAGTACATTCTTACCCAAGCGTAATCAATCCTTACGGTAAAATGACAGTTTTGTCCCCTGTAGCCCAACAACAGCTGGAGGGCTGCAAATGAATGTCCTAAATGACCGGTCTTCCGCCTCTTTAATTCCAGCCCTGACAACACATTGGGGCTCATTTATAAACACTGGGCAAATTTGCCCCAGGGCAGTAACCCATGGCAACCAATCAAATGCTTGCATTCACTGTTTAACCAGCAATTGTTAAAAAAAAAAAAAAAGCCATTCACTGATTGGTTGCTATGGGGCAAATCTGCCCAGTGTTTATAAATGAGCCCCATTATATTTCCTTTAGACCAAATTCCATCTAAATGTGTCAGATTTAATATATTTCTAACCCCCTATTCAGCTGTCGCTCTTACCCGGAGACGGGTTCTCCCAAACCCCCATTGCAGGTAACTGAGTAAGACCAGGACACTCAAGAAGATAAAATTGCTGGATATTCCAATCACAGCTGATGTGACGGGGAAATGATATAAAAGGTACCTGCAAAAAAAAAAACATTAAAGGATTCGTTTTTAAAAACGATTTATTATTTCCCGAAAGGATACGTTGAACAATCCCATCCTGGGGTTTTTTTTGGGAAGATCAATTTAAATGTACTTGAGTTAAAGCCACAGGCTGCAGTAGAATATTGACAGAATATATTATACAGATAAAAGGGAGAATAGTAATAGTAGAGGCTGACTGGCCTTTTTCGTTTTTTGTTTATTTTGTGCCCCTGAGGAAGACCCTTAAGGTTGAAATGCGTTAGGCTCACCTCATTATTTGATTTTTTATATTATTTTTTCATAATTTTTTTTTAATAAATGTATTTGCTTTTCAAATCGGGTGTGCTATCCATTATTTTTGTATTTGTAATTCATATGGAGACCCTCATGGGGAGTCACCTATGGATCAGCTGTAGTTTAACTTTAGGGTGTGCGCCTTCCAGCTTTATTTTGGAATAGTAGAGGCTGACTGGCCTTTTTTTTAGTAAAGCCACAAAGCCACTAGAAGCCTAATTAGGAACTTAACACAATCGTCATCTGTTCTCCAGAAAGACTTAAATATCCCAGGGTGATGTCTTTATTTGTATCATATATGGGGCAAAGTGATGCCGCCTGGAATCAGAAGTGTTTACTTGTCTCATGCCATACACACAGCACTGCCTTATGGGAGAATCAAAACTGTCATTTTTGGTATGTAGGCAGTGCTGTGTGTATGGCATGAGACAAGTAAACACTTCTGATTCCAAACGGCATCACTTTGCATAGAATTTCTAGCCAAGGGCTTTTTGGCTCCTTTCAGCTCTTCTCACCATAACCAGATTTGGTTCCCCATTTGATCATCTATGGTGAATACAATAAATGCTGCATCCGGCACACACACAACCACATCTTACCCCGTCACTTACTTTGTAAAATGAATATGTTTTTTTTTTAGGGCAACAGTCGGAGTGAGGTAGAGTAAAATGAAATCCCCTGCACAATGCCAGATCTGGCACATACATGACATACAGTGAAACCTTGATTTTAAGTTTTTTTCTTTCTTATTTGTGGTCCTACCAACTTATAATGCATTTCAATAAGTGCATTTCCCTGATTTTAAGTAATATTTTCCCGGGTTTTACATCAAAATTTTATCAAAAACTGTTTTTTTCCCTCTGTGAAATAAAGAGGTATAAAATAGTAACCAGATGTATATTGTGCCTGTAACTGGTCAATTGCAATGAGTCTGCCCCTTATCCAGTCCTGCACCAATCACTTTAGCTTGTGTATGTGACTGACAGAGAGTCTTGCACAGGGTCGGACTGGGCTAGCGGGACACCGGGAAAAAACCCGGTGGGCCGTGGCTCTTAAAACTGATCTTCGAGTTGCAGAAAAAAGGCCTGTACATGTGCAATTGCGTCAAAAACTCAGTGCAGACGCGCAATCACGGCAAAAGAGAAACCCCCGGTGCGCAATCACATCGCACAATGGCAGGGCAAACAGCAGGGGGCCCGGAGACAGTAATTTACATTCTAGCCGCCGGGAAGGCTTTTCGGGGAAATTAGTTGCCTGAATAATAGAGGATTTGTCAATGGGCGACTAATCTCCCAGGAATCTTATTGTGTGTCACCACCCTAAGACCCCACCCTGTACTCTCTCAAATGCATAAAGACTGCTGTACAATTGCTTTGCCCCATTTGCTTTGTCTGTGGATCTGCTGATTTGGGTTGATTCTCGCCAACTCATTAGAGCAATGTGCTCCCATGTGGATGGACTGTTGCGTCTCACTGACCAATTTGCTCAATCAGCAGAACTAACAATGAGATCTCTCTATAGAGGAGGAAGCTTTGCTGCCCGGCCAAGTCTTTAGAGGGTAAAAATAAAATTCACATGACACAATGATAGAAAATAATGGAGCGTCATATGTGCTTGGCATGTCTAGAGGCACAGAAACAAGGCCAGATCATCTCAGATGTAACTAGTGCATAATCCTTCATTTCACTTTTATTTATCTTATTTCAATATATAAATATAGGGCAAAACGTATTAAGAGCTCTAAATATTGTATCTGCTACAAGCAAAGAAGCGCAAAATGATATCCACGTTGAGTATGAGTTACTGATGATCACAAAGAATTTTACCCGTTATTGTATGTGTACGAAGGCAAGCAATATGGTACATTTCCTCATTATATATATATATATATATATATATATATATATATATATATATATATATATATATATATATATATATATATATATATATATAAAATGTATAATATACATTCAGACTGCACTGGGTCTGAATCTCTACAAGATCACCGGCTGCTCTACAGGAAAACAAACAAAGCTGCTTGAGTTCTGGGAAGTAATGCTGGGGCTCCCCCTGCTGTTTGAAAGTATGATTGTTTCCCTGCAGAGCAGTTAGGGACGTCTGACGTTTCCTATGCACAGCAAGTAAAATGAAGGGAGAATTTCACTGCATACAGTCAGGTTTCTTATAAAAGCAGTACACATATTTTAAGTATATTAGAGATAGATGTCTTTTTCATTAAAGAAAGTAAAAGGGGGATTTTATTTTATTTTTTGCCTTTACATCCTCTTTAAAGTCAATATCAAATGAGTTGCAATATAAATAAATAAGGTAGGACTGTGTTTGAACATACTTCTAAGACATCTGCTGGTTAAAGGATTGTACTACACTCTATACACACACTCAGATGAACTGGGCACACTCATAGCTGAGAATGCTGAACTGTAGAGCAGGGGTCCCCAACTTTTTTTACTCATGAGCCACATTTAAATGTAAAAAGAGTTGGAGAGCAACACAACCATAAAACAGTCCATGAGGATGTCAAATAAGAGCTGTGATTGGCTATTTGGTAGCCCCAATGTGGACTGGCAGACTACAGGAGACTCTGTTTGGCAGTGCACCTGGTTTTTATACAACCAAAACTTGCCTCCAAGCCTGGAATTCAAAAATAATCACCTGCTTTGAGGCCACTGGGAGCAACATCCAAGGGGTTGGAGAGCAACGTTACTCACGAGCTACTGGTTGGAGATCACTGTTGTAGAGCAATGGGTTTTTTTCTCATAGGACAACGTCCATGGCGATATCACACGGTATTATACCAACATTAGACTGTGCAAACTAAGTACTGAAACAAACCACAGTATTTGGTAGGAATTGGTACTATGTTTCTTAGTAGGACCATTAATGGGTCATTTGGAGTAGGACAGAGGCAAATGCTCCACCACAAATGTTACCCACGGGAGTAAAGATCAGGGTGGGGTAGAGCTCAGTTGGCTGTTATGCAAGTGGATAACAAATAAAAAAGCATGGGGGGAGGGGTTGTGCTGCAAATATAGTAAAAATAGTCACAAGAACTCTGAAATCCTTATATAAGGTCGGTTCAACGTATGTAGAATTAGACAAAACTAGTAAGTTATGGCAACAATTACAGATGCCAGAAGAAATGATTTCTCCTTTATACTTCTTGAAGGTCTTTTACAGATCCATTTCCTATGGCTTAGAATAAAAACACGGAGATTTTAAATAATTAATGAGCAGTTCTGGGACAGCGCTTGTCATGCACAATGTTCAAAAGCACTTAAGGCCTTATGCACCACATATTTCGGGTTGAATTAGCCAAAACATTATATTACGACAGACAGTTTAAAGGACATGTAAAGTCAAACTCATTGGGGGGGTGTTGATATTTTAGGCACCCCCTCAGTGAATCACATTTCAGATTTTACTTCGCACGTGTGAGTCTGATCTGTGCTATGGGCACCTGAGAAAGGTAAGAAAGTTTCCTAAAACGAGCAACTACCAGGGAAACTTTCTTTAATTTTCCGAAGATGCACAAAGTTGCTTCACGTGGAAACATTCGGACAACTTCAGAAATCCAAAGTGATTCGTATGACTTCCCGCCGGTGATTCGTATTCTTGCCTGTGGAAAGGCGACTAATCTCCTACCCTTAAGGGCAGAGAAAACGTGAAGATTCCGTAGATTTAGTTGTACGGCGACAAATCAGTTATTCTTCGGGCGACTAATCTCCCAGAACTGCCTTCCCAACGGCTAGCATGTAAATCGCTACTTCCAAAGTCGCCCGAAGTTTCCTCATGAGGCAACTTCAGGCGACTTCGTAAAACTAAGCACTCCGAGTGCCATCCCGCCGGCGATTTACATTGTAGCCGGTGGGAGGCAGTTTGGGGAGATTAGTCGCCCCAAAGAAGAGGAGATTTGTCGCCGGCAACTAATCTCCCTGAATCTGAGCGTATGTCCTGACCCTTAGTTAAGCTTTAGTTCTCCTTTAATGTTACAAGCCAAGGAGGAACTACAGCAAAAGCAGACCTTTAACTGCTGGAGGGGGGGGGGGAGAATCACAGTTAAATAGTCTCAATATGGGTTTATGAAACATTACTTATTCCAAAAAGTTTCCCATTGCCATAAGGATCATGCATACAATGTGTTATCTTTTGCATCCTCGTCGCCAATTTATTATGTTTTGGTAGCCGAGGATGAGTAGAGTATAACAGTGCTTTATTAGCAGACTCATGCAGCCATTACACAACAGGAAGCAACTCTAACACCACAAGCTGTATAGAAAGTATGCACAGTATAAGTCTTGAGCACAGTGACATCTACAGGCCATTTGTATAAACACCACATATTGTCAAAATAAACAGGACCCACATGACATCATAAATAAGCCATACAGTGGTCAAATTCTGTGTTACAAAGTTACTGACTCACGTAATAAATATGGACTTTTAGAATATTTACGGATTATAAATCTCACCGTATTCCTGTAAAGTAGGCGTGCACTCTGAGCTCAGCCGTGTATATCTCTATCCTGACACTCTGTACCTGTATCACTGCACCCACAGTGGGGACATACTGGGGAAAATAGAGATTATTGGAGAAGTTGGTAAGACTAGGGTGACAGAAAGTAAAAAGTGAGTTGAAGTGATGGAAATGAGCGTTTGGAGAGGGAACATGAAAATGAGATACATTAAACAAAGGACCTGCACAAGGGGTTTTCTGATCAGGGGACTCATTGCAACAAGAGCTCAAGAGATGTTGATTTGTGTGTCTGGTGCAGAGGAGGAGTGTGACCATGCAGGAGCATTTTGTTTTATTTGGGGTCCTATTATACTTGTTTGCAGGGCCCAGGTGACTGATGAGCTAATAACTGGGGACCCTGAGGTACGGGGACAAATACCTCAGTAATACAGGGCCCCATGATTATGAATAGTAGTTGAGTTGAGACAGAAATGTCATTGTAATGAAGCAGAGAAGAACAGATATGAAGTAGGAATCAGGTAATGTGTCATATGAGGAGAGACACTTACCGAATCCTCGCGGTACTCAGGGTAAAGCTCCACCTCTAGACTTTGCTTTTGCTCAGAAAAGCCCAATAACAGCAACGGGGAGGAGGCCAGGGTCTCCATTGTGCGCAGGAGCGGTGACTTGTAATGGAGCATGGCCTATACAAATAAATAGATTGTCACGCCAACAATTAAGAAGCGTTAAACTCGTTAAAACAATGGCCTTCAATGGCAGAATAAGACTAGAAGAAATAAATAAGACTTCAAAGACTAAGGTGGCCAACTGGCCATACACAGGGAGATCTGCTCGTTTGGCGATGTCACCAAACGAGTGGATCTCTCCCCGATATGCCCACATTGAGGTGGGTGATATCAGGCTGATCCGATTGTGAGCCCTAGGGCCCAATGATTGGATCAGAATGAAGCCAATACGGGTGGTTGGATCAGGGAGGTGATAGTAACTTACTGATCGGGCAGTGTAGGAGATCTGCTTTCCACCCCGTGTGTAACATGACATAGTCACCATGAACATCCCCAAATCCTGATTGACTGTAGATTCGGGCAGCTGGAGCTCAAGTGAAATACGGTAAGGCTGCCCATGTATAAGCACCTGAAAAAGTAATAGAGGAATCATAATAAACTTTAGGAGCCAAGTCTGGAACCGACCTGAAATAATGCGGCACTATTTACAATCATAGTATTGCCATGTTACATATGGTTGGAAGTTAAGAACTAAGCCTACAAAGAGCAAAGACAGAAGTTCTTACCCGATCCCGATTATTCCGAAGGAGGGAAACATTGGCCGTGGGGAATGAGCAGAGAATCCCAGGTGGGGGTTCACAGGTGGAGCTGTATAAATTGAAGAACAAGTTTGGAACAGACAAACCTGGAGTTGGATTGTAAATCAGTTGCACTGCACCTGTATAAACTTACCTGTATTGGTAGTGAACAGGGCTGGAGTACTTTACGGTGGGCATGTAGGAGTAGTAGAAGCTTCCGTACAAGAAGACAGAGACCCAGAGAAGCAAGATGAGGACACAGAGGAAAATGGCAGCTTGTAGGAATAGTCGTCGTGCCCTCAAGAACATCAAAAGGCCCATCTCCTCCAGCCATAGGAAGAAAGGTGGCGACATAGTGGGGGACATATTGTAGGACAGAGGAGGAAAATGGAATGGCACAAATCAATGGAGAATGATGTGGCACTGCGGGTGGTTACAGGGTTATATGAAGTGCCAGTGCTGTGCTCACTGGGAGACGGGCAGAGTACTCTGTCATTGTATGAATAACACAGAAACATGGATCCAGCCTAGATTACATGGAAATACCCTTTATGCATGGCTTTCACGTGGTACAGCATGTGCGGAATAATCTGTAAATGAGGCGTAACAGAACATCTACTGCGATCAGATTTTTAGTGTGCGCTAATCCCTGGATTATAGGAAGGCAAAGAAATCAGTTCAATATCAGACAGTGGAAGAGAAACCCATCAGCTAATGTCTATCTGGGACTCTGTGATTGAGCTGAGACAAAGAGTTGCTTCCAAATGTGACAGATAGAAAAAGGGCAGAACAGGGCCACTACTGGGGAGGGGGGAGCACAGGAGGCTAGCAGGATTGGCCAGGGGCCACAAGGGGGGAGACAGTGAAGTCAAAGGTCGTCTGTAAGGGAAAGAGACAAGACAGGGCTCTCATTAATATAACAGGCAAAGAATATTACTAACCCCTACACATTATTTCTAATAAAGCTAAAACAGGGACACTATGAGATCCATTAACTGCATCACTAATTAATGTTACAGCAAATAGCAGAAACAAAGTGCCGCCTCCCTCCTGTAAACCCAAAAACAGGGCTTCACCTTTGAAATAACATCTAGTAGGATGTACAGAGGGATATTCTGAGACACTTTGCAATTGGTTTTCAGTTTTTATTATTTGTGGTTTTTGACTTATTTAGCTTTTTATTCAGCAGCTCTCCAGTTTGTAATTTCTGCAGTCTGGTTGCTAGGGTCCAAATTATCCTAGCAACCATGCATTGATTTGAATAACAGACTGGAATATGAATAGGAGAGGTCTGAATAGAAACAGGAGTAATAAAAAAGTAGCAATAACAATACATTTGTAGCAATAACAATACATCTTTCTTCAAATTTGCCGGGGCAGACGCATGCGCAGTTGAACGAAATAGGCGAGTTTTTTGTTAAAGTTTGGATTTTCGTTCTACTGCGCATGCGCAGCCCCGGGGAGAAGGAGGAAGCCAGAAGAGGGTCGCTCAGTGGTGCTCACTGGTATAACCCCGGGCCGGTGCAGTTTGGGGAGATTAGTCGCACAAAGAAGAGACGATTTGTCGCTGGGCTACTAATCTCCCCCAAGTAGCCACGTGTGCCACTGCCCTAAGAAGGCAAATAAATGAAAAACTATAAATATTGAGAAATATTGAAGAGCAGTTCAAAAGTCTTTTAAAATTGGTCATTTTATAACATACTTAACTTAAAGGCAAACCACCCCTTTGAGAGAATAGTGGGAGGCTCCAGGCGCTGTACAAATAAAGGACAACCTACTGTGCATAGGGGAGAGCAGTTTTCTGACTTCCCGCTTTCGCCTCTCTCTCCACCTCAATCACAATTTCCTTCCTGGCGGCATCAGCAGAGAACAAACCAAGTCAGATCCTCCTCCCAACAGCACAACAACTATCCCTCCCCCAGCACAATGAATTATCATCATCCCCAGCTGGACTCCCCTCCCAGTCTAATGAGCTGCTCCGGCGGCTCCTGATTTCTCTCATCCCCAGTCTGATTCCCCCTCCCAGCAGAATGAGTGAGTCCATCAGTAGCAGTTCTCTAGTTATGCGGGAATGGCGGCCATATTCTATTTGTTGGCTGTGCTGCATCACTAATGTGGCATCTTCCCTGTGTTGCAGCAGAATTGTGAGACAGTCTGCCAGTGTTACTGAAACATGGGGGTGACAATGGCTGCTGCCACGAAAAGAGCTGAACTTGAAGTCCCAAAGCCACAAAAAGACCCCAAGCCACGAAAAGAGCCAAAGTTAAAGTCCTAAAGCGGCAAAAAGACCCAAAGCCACGACAAGAGCCAAAGTAGAAGTCCTGAAGCCCTAAAAAGACCCAAAGCCACGAAAGGAGCCAAACTTTGAGTCCCAAAGCCACAAAAATATCCAAAGTCACAAAGAGAGCCGAACTTGAAGTCCCGAAGCAATGAAAGGAGCCGAACTTGAAGACCCCAAGGCACAAAAAGAGCCAAAGTTTAAGTCCTGAAGCTGCAAAAAGACCCGAAGCCACAAAAAGAGCCGAACTTGAAGTCCCAAAGCCACAAAAAGAGCCAAAGATGACGTCCTGAAGCCACAAAAAGACCCAAAGTCACGAAAGGAGCCAAAGTTAAAGTCCAGACGCCACAAAAAGACCCGAAGCCCTGCCTGATCGACATCTGCCCGACTTTCAGCCAGATATCAATCGGGGAAGCCCATTGGAGGGCACCATACATGGGCCAATAAGCTGCCGACTTGGTTTGTCGGCAGCTTTTATCGGCCACCTTTAGGCTAGTGCCACACGGGGGCTGAAAATCAGCCTGCAAAATCCGCAGGGCATTAGCCTTCTCTCCCGCTTGCACCCAGAACCATTGTTTTGGCTTAGATGCAGGCGCACACAACTAATTTTGGGAAAGAAACGTGAGCGTTTGCGTTCTCCCACTGAAATCAGCCATGAGGTCCTGTGTCCAAGCCGACTCAACGGAGAGGAGGTTAGTCCACTCCAGAGACACACCTTTGACTATGTGCCGGAGGGTACGAAACGCGTAAGGTGGGCCATGTGGGGTCAGTATGTACCGAAAACTTTTTAAATGTGATTATCAATAAATGACTAGTTTTTACCTTAAGAAGCCTTGGGACATAAATCTTTTTGATATGAATTTTTGTATTTTGATTGCCTTTGGAACTGGGACGGGTCCCTCTGGCTTAGTTGGAGATTTACGGAAACTCCCGACCTACAAATGCTAGTCCTGTGTAGGGCCTGATTTCAGCTCCCATATGACATTAGCCTAAGGCTCACTGAACATTTTGACCACGGTCCTCCCCTTCAGCAGGGTGGCACACAAAACACCCTCATGGGCCATAGTCTTAATCATTAACATGATTTTATTTTTTAATTTCCTATTTCGGTCATGATTTAGCAAAATTGATATTTCACTGGCACACCCGGGGCCCACTGCAAGTTCCAAGTGGAGAGCTCACCACCATCCTGGCTAATTGTCAATAGAGGTAATTAGCCCCCGGCCAGTGGAGCCCAACAGGACCAAGGCTACCAAGTTTTCTCCTGGTGTCCCAGTGGCTATTCTGATTATTGTCAGGACACTAGAGGGACTCCCTAAACTTCCCCACACCGTTACCTACTTATATATCTTTTGGCTTATCCCCCCCCTCTCCTTAGATTGTAAGCTCTTGTAGCCTGCGCCCTCTTTACACATTGTATCAGTGTGTCTGTAAGTCACTTGCTATATACAGTGTATATACAGCACAGTAATATAATGCTGGTGCTTTATAAATGGATGTATTAATAATAACATAATAATAATAATAATAATAATAATAACATTAATATGCTCAGTCTGCTTAGGGTCAAATTTGGATGTTATTTAGGGTTGAAGATGATACTGATAGGAAATGAATTATTATTATTATATGAATTGTGTGTATAATAAAGAAGCTTAATTGCAGCAGAGCCAACACTGAGCGCCTCTCATCACTAAATATACCCTCTTTATTTTCTATATATATAAAGGCAGAAAGAAGCTTTGGATTGTGTATATACATTTAGGATATGAATTAAGCCTTATGTATAAATTGTTATTAATCATCATAATGAAATACATAAGGACAGTCCCTCCCGACATCTCTCCTCCTTTTGTTTCTCCTTTCCGACCCCTCCCTTACTCCCCTCTAACCCTCAGCATTTCATTTCAGATGGTTTAGTCCTCTGTCACCCTCCCTTTCCTTTCAGTTGGTTTTTCCTCCCCCTCTGCTTTGTTGTAGTGAGTGAGTGAGTGAGTGTGAGCGTGAGTGTGAGTATATGGTACAGCTGCAGTAAAGCGACTGATCAGGATCCTGTATCCCTCGACTACAGACAGACAGGTCAGTACCATAAATGAAGCTTTCCAGCTGAGAGGAGAAGAGGTGCAGGGAATATTTTGTAATGGAACCTCTAGTGATCACCATTTATTTATTGTAATATTTCTATTCTGATGCCCATTGGGAATAACGTGCCCTTCCCTGTAGCTCCCATCCTTGCACACGGCCTGGAATTGTGTATGTGGATAAATCCGTAGGAAGAGGAATCTGAGAGACAGTAAATGTGACACACAGAGATAGGGAAATACTTGGGATAAATGTGATGAATGAAGAGTATAAAGTAATTGAGGTCAGAGGAGCTGACAAGCCGGGGCTGAACACAGAGCTGGAGAAAATGAATTCTTTTCCTATTAGCCAAGGATGGAGATGAGAGAACGAATGGCTGAAGAGCAGAGATATAATAAATCAGGTTATCCCATCTCACAAGCCACAATCAGCATTTGTCTGTATCCGCTTTGTTTACTACTGGGAAATATGTCAGCGATCTGATAATATTGAGACATGATGGAGGGAAGGGCATCTTTTCAGTCACATCTGCTACAAATATTGGATAGCAAAGCTAACAAGCCTATTTATTTCTTATTTATTTCTTATTTATTGCTTATTTCTTATTTATTTCTTATTTATTTCTTATTTATTTCTTATTTATTGCTTATTTCTTATTTATTTCTTATTTATTACTTATTTATTTCTTATTTATTAGTCCAACGATGTTCTCAGCAAGGACATTGCACATTGTGTAGGGCCTGTCTCACCAGAGAAGGAATTATCCACAGAATAGTTAATGTCACCATGTATCAAAGAATATGTGCACAGCTAATACTCTCTCTATTCTACACACTTAGAATTATACAGGTATAGGATCCCTTATCCGGAAACCCGAGATCCAGAAAGCTCCGAATTACGGAATGTCTGTCGCCCATAGACTCCATTTTATCCAAATAATCCAAATTTTTAAAAATGATATTGATCACTGCCTTGTTTGGCTTCCCATTTACATTAGTACAGGTATGGGATCCGTTATCCGGAAACCCGTTATTCCGAATTACGGAATGGATGACCCCCATAGACTCCATTATAAGCAAATAATCCACATTTTTAAAAACGATTTCCTTTTTCTGTGTAATAATAAAACAGTCGCTTGTACTTGATCCCAACTAAGATATAATTAATCCTTATTGGAGGCAAAACCAGCCTATTGGCTTTATTTCATGTTTATATGATTTTCTAGTAGATTTAATTGCAGAAAAATCCGTTATCCGGAAAATCCCAGGTCCTGAGCATTCTGGATAACAGGTTCCATACCTGTATTTATATATATATATATATATATATATATATATATATATAGACTCTTATCAACAGAAATAGACCGCATGATTTAAATTATATCCAAAGGTAAAAAATGACTGATTGCATAAGTAAATAGCATTTAATAGATGCACCTTTGGCAGTAATTTCAGCCCTTGGTCTGTGCGGATTGGTGTCCGACTCATTGGGTAGAAGAAGTACAAATGGTCAGAAATGAAGTTTAGCAGATAAAGAGCAAACCGATTTTTTTATATTCCATTTTGAAATCTGACATTTTGACAGTTTCCCAGCTGCCCCCAGTCATGTGACTTTTGTCTGCACTTTAGGATGGAACTGCTTTCTGGCAGGCTGTTATTTCTCCTACTCAATGTAACTGAATGTGTCTCAGTGGGACCTGGATTATACTATTGAGTGCTGTTCTTAGATCTACCAGGCAGCTGTTATCTTGTGTTAGGGAGCTGCTATCTGGTTACCTTCCCATTGTTCTGTTGTTAGGCTGCTGGGGGGAAAGGGAGGGGGTGATATCAGTCCGACTTGCAGTACAGCAGTAAAGAGTGACTGAAGTTTATCAGAGCACAAGTCACATGACTGGGGGCAGCTGGGAAACTGCCAATATGTCTGGCCCCATGTCAGATTTCAAAATGAAATATAAAAAAATCTGTGTGCTCTTTTGAGAAATGGATTTCAGCAGCACTATTAACTGATGTGTTTTGGAAAAAACATGTTTTCCCATTTTTTACAAATGAATAGCGACTGAATTTCTCCACTATAGGGAAGTTCTCTTTCAGCTATTGATAAATATGTATCAATGTATCTCTTTTAACTAGAAATGTTTTCCTTTGTGAAATGTAAAATTGTGACCAATTTAAATATACATTAAGTTAAGTACAGTAGCCCATTCTGCAGCCTCCTCATACACAGCTAGAGAGGGCCCTAATGTAAATATTACCCCAGGACCCACCAAGGTGGGAGTCAATATGGCTGTCTATCTATTTCTGGCTTTAAAGGACAAGGAAAGGCAAAAAAAATAAAATCCCATTTTTACTTTAATGAAAAAGAAACCTATCTCCAATATACTTTAATTAAAAAATATGTACAATTTTTATAAAAAACCTGAGTGTATGCAGTGAAATTCTCCCTTCATTTACTGCTGTGGATAGGAATTGTCAGACGGTCCCTAACTGCTCTGCAGGGAAACAATCATACTTATGAACAGCAGGGGGAGCCCCCGCCTTACTTCCCAGCCATGCAGAACTCAAGCAGCTTTGTTTATGACGATCCCTAAGCAGCCCAGACCACACTGAGCATGTGCACAGTCTTGGTCTTGCAAAGATGTATAACAAAGTTACAAGATGGTGACCCCCTGTGGCCAACTTTGAAAGCATAAATCATTTGTTTGATTAGACTTGTGGTGCAGTAAGTTCATGTTTATGTTTAGTATACAAAATACAGCATTTCTAGCCTTATTCTATTTTACACTTTCCTTGTCCTTAAATTGCTCCAAAAAATTAAATTATCGGTCTATAGTTACCAAGTTGCATAGTGAATAACGTTGAAACGTGAAAGCAGCCGGCTTGTAGTCACCCAAAGCTTTCTTGAAACTCTCTAATTCTAATAGATCTACAGAGCAACCACTTCTGAGAATTCTATTACTGTGACCACCCTCGTAACCCCTTTATGATGCAACATCTTCTAATCCCAAAGATTTCCCTTGTATCAACTCGTAAATATGAGAATAGCAAATATACTGCGTTAGTGTATAAATTAGGGATGCAACAAATCCAGGATTCGGTCCGGGATTCAACCTTTTTCAGGAAGATTTGGATTTAGCCGAATCCTTCTGCCCGGCCGAACCGAATCCGAATTTACATATGCAAATTAGGGGCGGGGAGGGAAATCACATGACTTTTTGTCACAAACAAGGAAGTAAAAAAATGTTTTCCCCTTCTCACCCCTAATTTGCATATGCACATTTGGATTCATTTCGATATTCGCCCAAATCTTTTGCGAAGGATTCAGCCGATGTATTTCTTTCCCAGGCAGCACAATGAAAGGAGAGACACCAGTGAACAGCACCCTGAGTGTTGGACAGGCAAGAAAAATGGTGGAGCAGCTGAAGATTGAAGCCTCCATGTGTCGCATTAAGGTGAGTACAAGAATGGAAATGCTCTAGTCTGATACCGATCATGTAACTTACACTTACATAGAAAATAGTTCATTTTTAAAATTCACTAACTAAAACACGTTTATACCACATACTGGGCATTAGTGATGTGCGGGCCAATCCGATACCCGCGGGTCGACCTTGCAGGGCTCCTCGTAGGTGGCAAAATCAAGTGCTGGCATCCGACTTCTGGGTTCCGGTTTTATAGTCTCGCGTCTGCTCGCCCTGCCCCTTTTGTGACATCATCGGCGGGGTGGGTCTATAAAAGGACCCCGGAAGTGCGGGTGCGGGCGGGTGCTGGTTGTAGCAGAGCGGGTTAGGGAAACCCTGACTCGCACATCACTACTGGGCATTATAATGTGACATGTGAATACACTCAACATGTTATATACAGTATAGCGCCCAGGACATGTATGTTGCATGTTACAGGCAGCTAATGGCTCTGATTCCAGAAAGGAAAAAACGCCAGCAAAATGCATCTGGATAGACACTAAGGGGGTCATTTACTAAACTCCAAGTGCAAAAATGACGAAAAATTCGTGATTTTTTAAAATAAAGTCACACATTTTTCTGAATTTATTAAACCGAGGATGGAAAAGTCTGAATCTGAAAATCCGGCATCTCAGACTTGTTGCGGTTGCATATAAGTCAATGGGAGAAGCCCCAACGATTTTTTGATGTGCGCTGGGATCTTTTTCCCGCAAAGCAAATTTTCGGGAAAATGTAATAATAAATAAGCGTAAAAAAACCCAGCGGAGCTAGTAGCAGAAAATATTGAGATAAATTCTGACTTTGATAAATAACCCCCTTAGTGGTTTATTTACTAAACTCGGACTTAAAAAAATCATGAATTTTTCTGAAATTATTAAACCCCGAGGATGGAAAAGTCCGAATAAGAAAATCGGCATCTCAGACCTGTCGAGGTTACATATAAGTCAATGGGAGAAGTCCCAATGATTTTTTGATGTGCGCTGGGTTTCGCGGAATACCCTGGAGTTTTCAAAAACGTGAAAATCAGATGAACAATCCTGGAACTCTGATCTTTTCCCCTGCAAAGCATAAAAAAAAAACAGCGGATTTGATCGGAGCTAGTAGCAGAAAATATTGAGATAAATTCTGACTTTGATAAAGGGGTTTATTTACTAAACTCGGAATGCTAAAATTGCAAAAAATTTGAATTTTCGGAATTTATTAGAAAATCCAGCATTTCAGACCTGTCGAGGTTGCATATAAGTCAATGGGAGAAGTCTCAATGATTTCTTGATGTGCGCTGGGTTTTGTGCAATACCCCAAACTGTTCAGTTAAAAAAGTGTGAAAATCGGATGAAAAGTCAGAAAAAAATCGTGAAACTCTGATCTTTTTCCCGCATAGCAAATTTTCGGGAAAATGTAATAATAAATAAGCGTAAAAACCCCCAGCGGTTTTGATTGAAGCTAGTACCAGAAAATATTGAGCTAAATTACTAAATTTACTAAACTCGGAATGCAAAAAATTTGTGATTTTTTTTTTATATAAAATCGGACTTAAGAAAATCACAAATTTTTTGGATTTTATTAAACCCCAAGGATGTTAAAGTCCGAATCAGAAAATCCGGCATATCAGACCTGTCGAGGTTGCATATATGTCAATGGGAGTAGTTCCAATGATTTTTTGATGTGCGCTGGGTTTCGTGCAATACCCTGAATTTTTCGGATCAGAAATCCAAAAATAGTGAAAATCGGAGGAAAAATCCGAAAAAGAACGGATTTTTTCCAGCATAGCTAATTTTCTGGAAAATGTAATAATAAATAAGCGTAAAAAACCTGAGTGGATTTGATTGGAGTTTGTAGCAGAAAATATTGAGATAAATTCGGACTTTGATAAATAACCCCCTTAGGGTAGAACTCCACGGGCGGTTTTACCTGTGCAGAAGCGGATTGTATCTGACAAGACACGACTGTCGGATGGAGACGCAACATGCAGCGTTGCATCAGATACTTGTGTCGGACGCAATCAGCTTGTACGTGCGACATTTATATTACTTACATTAGAGTCCGACTAGACTCCTGTGATTGGTCCGACCGGAAAATCTGTTTCGCATTCGAATGGAATATGAACGAAACTCAATTCGAATTTTCCTCCGAAAAGGTTTTAGGTGGCAAATATTCGAATCATAACCAGGGTCGATGTGCGATCAATCTCACATTCTAATTCAAATTCGAGTTGGTGATTTAAAATTCGAATTTGTGAGTTTTGACCAAAAAATTATTAGAAAATTCGAATTTACCATTCAAACCTTAGTAAATCTGTCCCTTAATAGCAGATTGATATGAGCTCCTGGGTCAAATAGGGCAGATGTGGAAATGCAAATAACTGATTTCATCCCCATTATTTGATTGGAAGTGTATTATTAACTAAACGAGGCTTGACATTTTGTTCTACCTTTCACTTCTTTAATTACATCTGATCAAGTTTTATTAGTATTTGATCTTTTATATCTGGATTTATTGCACTTCACTTACACCATGTGACTATTTATAAAGTGATATTAGGACTACACGGGGGTCCTTCTGATCACTGCCTTGTATTGAGCTTTTATTAGAAAAATAATTAATTTTAATATTATTAATTAATAATTTAGATTTATTGCACTTCAGTAACATGTGCCTATTTGTAAAGTAAAATTGGGTGTCCCTTTGATCACTGCCTTGTTTGGCTTCCCATTGACGTTAGTACAGGTATGGGATCCGTTATCCGGAAACCCGTTATCCAGAAAGCTCCGAATTACGGAATGGATGTCTCCCGTAGACTCCATTATAAGCAAATAATCCACATTTTAAAAAAGGATTTCCTTTTTCTGTGTAATAATAAAACAGTAGTTTGTACTTGATCCCAACTAAGATATAATTAATCCTTATTGGAGGCAAAACCAGCCTATTGGCTTTATTTCATGTTTATATGATTTTCTAGTAGACTTAATGTATCAAGATCCACATTACAGAAAGATCCATTATCTGGAAAACGCCAGGTCCTGAGCATTCTGGGTAACAGGTCCCATACCTGTAATAATAAAATAGTAACTTGTACTTGATCCCAACTAAGATATAATTAATCCTTATTGGAGGCAAAACCAGCCTATTGGCTTTATTTCATGTTTATATGATTTTCTAGTAGACTTAGGGGCAGATTTATCAAGGGTCGAAGTGAATTTGAGGGAATTTTCGAAGTAAAAAAATTTGAAATTCAAAGTAATTTTTTGGATACTTCGACCATCGAATAGGATACTACGACTCAAAGTAAAATCGTTCAAATATTCGGCCATTCGATAATCGAAGTACTGTCAAAAAAAATCGCCAAATTAAACCTGCCGACGTGCTATGTTAGCCTCTGGGGACCTTCTGGAGCAGTTTTCTAAGATTTTGGAAGTCAATTTAAAATCGTTCGATCGCTGAAATCCTTCAAATTATTTGATAAGAAGGATTTAATCGTTCGATCCAACGATTTTGATGCCCAAATTCCCAGAAAAAAAACTTTGAATTCCATATTCGAAGTATTTACATTCGATGGTCGAATTTCAAAGTATTTTTGACTTCGAAATTCGACCCTTGATAAATCGGCCCCATAGGGTAATTACAGAAAGATCCATTATCCGGAAAACCCCAGGTCCTGAGCATTCTGGATAACAGGTCCCATACCTGTATAACATTTTTAGAATCTAATGACCGCAGAAATTAGTGTTAAAAAAAATAAATAGTTAGTGCATTTTATATTGCAAAGGAAATGCGTCTCATTCCGAGAAGAAAGAGGGAGCGGCACTGAGCCATTGAGCTTACAGTCTCCATTTGTTGGAGAGTATTAGAACATAACCCCTTTTTAAAATGCACTTCATATACTTCCATTGTATAACATAAGAAACATATCAAGTATAAATGTATCACCTAAAGGCAACATTTTTCACGTTTTGTCTCTTGTATTGGCGTCCAGGTCTCTAAAGCAGCTTCAGATCTGATGACCTTCTGCGATGCTCACGCTTGTGAAGATCCTCTTATATCTCCAGGGCCCACGTCCGAAAACCCTTTCAGAGAGAAAAAGTTCTTCTGTGCCCTCCTCTGACCGGACACCATTCCCCAAATCCTTCTACTGAAACCCCCGTGTCCTACTCTTCACCGTTTGTCGTTTTACTGCCGTTTCCTAATTAAGGACAGAAAAGTTGGTAAAAACATTCATCAAAAACAAGGGGACCGCTGGAAACTTTCACCCGTTCCTTTCCCTGCCCCGGGTTGTGGGAATGTTCAACATCAGTTTTTATTTGTAAATTAAAACCGTGATTAATAAATATTGCCAAAAATAAATAAATAAATAGCCTGAATCAAACCGAGCAATTTGTAAGACTATAATAACAACAACTATAATAAAACTTCTGGGGAATAAACTGAAACCAACTGAACTGAAAAAAAGGTGAAACAAACCCTTAAAAGGGATACTGTCATGGGAAAAAATGTTTTTTTCAAAATGAATCAGTTAATAGTGCTGCTCCAGCAGAATTCTGCACTGAAATCCATTTCTCAAAAGAGCAAACAGATTTTTTTATATTCAATTTTGAAATCTGACATGGGGCTAGACATTTTGTCAGTTTCCCAGCTGCCCCCAGTCATGTGACTTGTGCTCTGATAAACTTCAGTCACTCTTTACTGCAAATTGGAGTGATATCACCCCCCCAGCAGCCTAACAACAGAACAATGGGAAGGTAACCAGATAGCAGCTCCCTAACACAAGATAACAGCTGCCTGGTAGATCTAAGAACAACACTCAATAGTAAAATCCAGGTCCCACTGAGACACATTCAGTTACATTGAGAAGGAAAAACAGCAGCCTGCCAGAAAGCATTTCTCTCCTAAAGTGCAGGCACAAGTCACATGACCAGGGGCAGCTGGGAAATTGACAATATGTCTAGCCCCATGTCAGATTTCAAAATTAAAAATAAAAAAAATCAGTTTGCTCTTTTGAGAAATGGATTTCAGTGCAGAATTCTGCTGGAGTAGCTCTATTAACTGATGTGTTTTGGAAAAAAAACATGTTTTCCCATGACAGGATCCCTTTAATAACACAGTCAAGTTTGTGGTTGTGCGAAAGCTTCCATCAAATACAACTGAGAATTATACAATTGAGAATTGTGTGATTTATCTCAATAAATAGGGGTTGTTCACCTTCAATCAACTAGTTGGTTTCAGACACATCACCAGATACAATGACTAGAAGTAGTGTTCTGGCTATTATGTTACACATCCACTCACTCCAGCCTTTATACATTACATTTTTGTCTAACTAACTATATTAGATACATTTTTTATTTTACACAGTCTATTTATCCAGTTTTTAATTTTTATACTGAACTATTCCTTTAAGGTTTTTGGATTAATTTGTGGAGAAAACGGTCAATTCATATACTAAGTATGTCCTAATCCCGTACCAAATACTAACTGAACACATTTCCCTTTATTGAATGGTTTCTTTACCACATAAAATAAAAACAAAACGAGAGTTGATTTTTTTGTTACTTTTTTATTTTTCAGTAAAAATTAAAAAAGATTTGATCAGATGAGAGACAGAAGCTAAAATGGCTGCATACGGCTCCAAAAGGAAAGATATAGCAAGCGGGGAGGGAACGCACTACTGTGTATAAAAACAATAAAATCATAGCGGATTCTGAACCCTTAATGCTCTGCAGGGCATGACAGTGCTGCAAGATGGACGCTGAAGATACAGCAGAACTGTAACCCACAGGCAATACATAAGGGCAGAACATACGTTTAAAATGCTGAGGCCCCAAACTGTACATGCTCGGCAGTTTGTTCCCCACAGAGAAGGCGACTTCCATGTTTGTTTTATACGTTAAAAAAAATTATACAATCCACCCCAACGCCCACTAAAACCAGAACACAACCCATATCACCCCCATCCTGCAAAACGAAACTTTCACCGACGTCCACGGTAACCTTGATAATTCCACTGCTGTGTCCTGTCCTCGTAATTCTGCCAGTGCTAAATAAAAATTAGAAAAGAAATAAAAAAAACTTAGCAGAACTAATAATATAAAAATTGACACTTTATCACCATAGTAGCTGCAAAAAAACATATATTAGGGACTAGTGATGTGCGGGGTGGGCCGATATCTGCGGGTTGGGTCGGTTTGGGCGGACCTCGCAACCCCCTTTCCGGGTCGCAGACAATGCTGGCTTTCGACTTCAACTTTTAGAGACGGTGCCTGCTCGCAACGCCAATTTTGTGATGTCATTGGTGGGGTGGGTCTATAAAAGGAACCTATAAGTTGGGCGCTGGTGGAGGGAGGGCGGATATCAGGCTGGTGTGGTTCGGGTAAACCCTGATCCACACATAACTTTTATGGACAACCAAATCCAGGATTTGGTTTTGAGTCCTATAACTTTTTGCAGGATTCAAATTCAACCAAAGAGCTAAGCTACACAGGAGATTTTTTTTAGGCTGGTGTAGGCATTGAAGTCAGATGTAGTTACGCGAGTAAAAATATAATAGGACTTATTGAAAAGTATTACGTGTAAACTACATGGAAGATTTGCCATCCGACACAACACACCTGTTGGAAGGGAATGCTGCATTTGCATCCAACAAGATAAAACCGATAGAACCTTAAAGGGGTTGTTCACCTTAAAATTATCTTTTCCTTATGATGTAGAGAGTGCCATTCTGAGAGCATTTCCAATTGGTTATCATTTTTTTATTATTTGTGGTTTTTGAATTATTTAGCAGCTCTCCAGTTTCAGCAATCTGGTTGCTAGGGTCTAAATTTCCATAGCAACCATGCATTATTAGAATAAGAGACTGGAATATGAATAGGAGAGGCCTGGATAGAAAGTTGAGTAATAAAAAGTAGCAATAGCATTACATTTGTAGCCTAATAGAGCATTCGTTTTTCGATGGGGTCAGTGATGCCCATTTGAAAGCTGGAAAGAGTTGGAAGAAGAAGGCAAATCATTCGAAAACGATAAAAATTAAATAATGAAGACCAATTGAAAAGCTGCTTAGAACGGGCCATTCTATAACATACTAAAAGGATACAGAAGGAAAGTAGATAACAGATAAGTACTACTATAGTTTATATAAACAAGCTGCTGTGTAGTCATGGGGGCAGCCATTCAAGCACAGGATACACAGTAGATAACAGATAAGTACTACTATAGTTTATATAAACAAGCTGCTGTGTAGCCATGGGGGCAGCCATTCAAACACAGGATACACAGTAGATAACAGATAAGTACTACTATAGTTTATATAAACAAGCTGCTGTGTAGCCATGGGGGCAGATTCTGTAATAAATGTTCCTACCGCACACTTGCCTTCCTCTCACTGCGTTGGTGGTGCTGGTTTCTCCGTTGACCCCGGCCAGGTCCCTTAGCAACAGCAAACAAGAAACGGATCCGCACACACACTATTATCAGCAGTTGGGGGGACACCCCTCTTTATTATATCACCTCGTGATCACGAGGTGATCCCCCCAACTGCTGATAATAGTGTGTGTGCGGATCCGTTTCTTGTTTGCTGTAGCCATGGGGGCAGCCATTCAAGCACAGGATACACAGTAGATAACAGATAAGTACTACTATAGTTTATATAAACAAGCTGCTGTGTAGCCATGGGGGCAGCCATTCAAGCACAGGATACACAGTAGATAACAGATAAGTACTACTATAGTTTATATAAACAAGCTGCTGTGTAGCCATGGGGGCAGCCATTCAAGCACAGGATACACAGTAGATAACAGATAAGTACTACTATAGTTTACATAAACAAGCTGCTGTGTAGCCATGGGGGCAGCCATTCAAGCACAGGATACACAGTAGATAACAGATAAGTACTACTATAGTTTATATAAACTAGCTGCTGTGTAGCCGTGGGGGCAGCCATTCAAGCACAGGATACACAGTAGATAACAGATAAGTACTACTATAGTTTATATAAACAAGCTGCTGTGTAGCCATGGGGCAGCCATTCAAGCACAGGATACACAGTAGATAACAGATAAGTACTACTATAGTTTATATAAACAAGCTGCTGTGTAGCCATGGGGGCAGCCATTCAAGCACAGGATACACAGTAGATAACAGATAAGTACTACTATAGTTTATATAAACAAGCTGCTGTGTAGCCACGGGGGCAGCCATTCAAGCACAGGATACACAGTAGATAACAGATAAGTACTACTATAGTTTATATAAACAAGCTGCTGTGTAGCCATGGGGGCAGCCATTCAAGCACAGGATACACAGTAGATAACAGATAAGTACTACTATAGTTTATATAAACAAGCTGCTGTGTAGCCATGGGGGCAGCCATTCAAGCACAGGATACACAGTAGATAACAGAGAGAGTAAAATAAAGTCAAACATGTAAATAAAACACAGAAGAAAATGGACTCACCCCTCTATTCTGGGGTCTGTAGTTCTGGTACTGGCCATAGTATCTGTTCTGCTGGGATGGGTACTGGTCATAATAATTCTGGTAGCCCTTGGTAAACAAGAAGGATGAAATATAATTAGCAGTGGATTATATATATATCTATATATCTATAGATATCTATATCTTGTTTATTGGTAACTTATTTAAAACAATGCTATTTGACAGAACCCTAGCAAATTCTGAAAAAAAAAAAAAATAAATATATATATATATATAGATATAGATATAGATATATATATATATATATATATATATATATATATAACCTTACTATGAAAGAAATTAATTTCTAGGGTATAACTTGTAAATCAATATTTGGTGAATCGCTCTCTCTTCCCCGAAAGATCACATGATGTGCATATACACAGTAAAATGGTTTTCTCCATAAACAATACATTCCAAACACATACCCCTCTCTGTGGTGCCCAATAGGATCGCTGCTGCTGCTGATGGTACATCTGTTGTCTTGGTTGATTCATAAACATGCGGTTACCGTAGTTTCCCTGTTGATAATTCCCTGGAGACACAAAAAGCCAAATACATACAATCAGACTAGGCTAGAATAGTTATAGACAATATTCAAAATGGGGCTCTTGCTGAACTGCAACTTTTAGGGGATGATGGTTGTTGCAGCATTTTTAGATCTGTGTGTATAGGGTTATTGAAAAATAAAATGCATTTATTTTTTGTTTATCTGCTCACTCCGGCCTGCAGCAGCACAATAACCTCTTTAGCAACATATTCTAACTCACCTGTGCTATGGTATCCTCCCCGACCCCACTCTGGGCGATTGCGCTTGTGCATGCGATTTCCTCTCTTGTCAGGCGCGGGCAGCAGCTGACGGGCTTCTTTTTTGGCTGCAATTATAAGAGCCTCTGCCTCATCACAATCCAGCTCTGGATAGAAGATTTCATTCAGGTACTCGGTCTTCTTAGGGATATTGAAGTTGGCTGTTGGAAAGAACAAAAAGAATATAAATTCAGATAAAATATATTTCAAGAAGAGAAAGAACCTATATTTCTCCCGGATCGTTGGAAGAGAGATGTAATACCTTTCATCTCAAGGAGAACTGACTCAGGAATGATTTCCCCTTCCTTCTCTTTCCGCTGTTCTACCCTTTTCTTCCATTCTTCCTCATTAGGCACCACCATGACTGCCTTCCGCTGAAAGTCTTTAAAGCAATTCATCTTCCTGCGTTGAGCAGAGTTATATACTGTACACTATAGGAGAGAAGCAAGGGAAAGCATGAATACAAAAAACGTGATTCTAAGTGCTTCGCCTGTGTCCCGCCATACACGTTCTCTACCTGATCTATTATGTAGTTCCTCTTTCGGCGGGCAGCGAGTGGAATCAGTCTGATTAGACACTGTGTGGCTAGCTTGGTTAAACGATCTCTAGCTTTAGGATCTTCCGGATTTGGGTCAGGTCCTGCCGTCTACAGAGGAAAAAAAAAAAAAAGTATGTGAGCACAAACTGATTAAAGGACAACTATACCCCCCAAACAATGTAGGTCTCTAATAAAAGATACTGAGTAAAACAGCTCATGTGTAAAGCCCTGCTTCATGTAAATGAACCATTATCATAATAATATACTTTTCTAGTAGTATGTGCCATTGGGTAATCATAAATAGAAAATTGCCATTTTAAAAAATAAGGGCCGCCCCCTGAGATCGTACGATTCACTGTGCACACATACAAACCACATGTAAGGTCACATGAGCCAATTAACAGACAGAGTTCTGCCTTTTGCTTCCTCACTTCTTCCTGTTACAGTTAGAGCTGTAGTATTTCTGGTCAGGTGATCTCTGAGGCAGCACAGATAGAGTCACGAAATGGGGGTTCAAGGCAAGAGATGTAAAAGGGCAATATTTATGTAAATATATATTCCAGTTTGGTAAGATTCTTTAATATGTCATTCAATTTGATATAAACTATCTGTTGCTTAAGTATTTATTTTGGGGGTATAGTTTTCCTTTAAACCCATGCACTCCTACTCTTGTGACACACCTTTAGCTGTGGAATTAGTATGTCAGTGCTCATGAGCAGATATTGCTTTTCCGAGTTCTCCTGGATGTGTTTCAAAGCCCACGTAGTCTTTCCGGATCCAGGGAGACCGATCATTAGAAACACCTGGAAAAATAAAAAAAGTAATTTATGGCCATCATTTTAAACAATAAACAGCCTATAAATCATATGCACAATGGAAACGATGTGAAGTGTATCCATTATTCTTGCACCGTACCTCACAGTCTTCTGTGGACTCTAGAGACTTTACCAGGTCTTCAGCCTTTACATCCTTCAGGAAAATCGATTCATCGGGTGGCGGGTGCCAGGCTTCCTCTTTTTGCCCAAAATTTACCTGAAACCCACAACCTTTGCACAGTACATGCGGAAACAATGGCTGGTCACCCAAGACTTCCTTTTCTACATGGAATGCTTCACCTAAACTATCCCCGTTTTTGGAGAAAAAAAGATCCACAGAATCTCCTTCCAAGTCCTGCCAAAAGGAGGGAAAAGTCATAAATTGTAGAATCTGAATGCTGATTTAATCAAAAGCCAAAGAAAATACACGCAGAAGTGCCAGTTTCTTGTCACTAGGGATGAACTAAATTCAGAGTATGGTTCAGTCAAAACAAAAACTTAAAGCTGAATGACTAAAATCTTAGAATGACTAAAGAAACATTTAGCAGTAAAGATCTGTGTCTCCAAAGATGCCCCAGTAGCTCCCCATCTTCTTTTCTGCTGATTCACTGATTCACATGCTCTGTGCTGCTGTCACTTACTGAGCTTAGGGAGCCACTCACAATATACAGTACACATAGAATAGAAATGTCACAATATAAGGCTGATTAGTAATTAATACACATAATTACTACATGGCAGCACAGAAACCAGTGCAATTAGCATCAGAATTGAATAATCAGCAAACCTGTAGCATCAGCTTATATTACAGCCAGGGAAGGTCATTTTCTGCTGGATAATTAGTGACGAGCCCTAAGCTTAGCTTCTCAACAGCCAATCAGAGCCCACTGAGCATGTGAGTGTCACAGACACTTTCCAAGATGGTGACCCCCTGTGACAAGTTTGAAGTCCTGGATCATTGCTGCTATTGACAAGCTCAAACTTTAGCCTCGTGTGATAAGTTCACTATATAATTTTTAGCCACATTCTTTTTTAGGGTTTAGTTCTCCTTCAAAGGCAGGTGCCAGATAATCAATACTTACCTGGACAAGGCTAAAAATGATATACAGGTATAGGATCCCTTATCCGGAAACCCGATATCCAGAAAGCTCCGAATTACGGAATGGCTGTCTCCCATAGACTCCATTTTATCCAAATAATCCAAATTTTTAAAAATGTTTTTCTTTTTCTCAGTAATAATAAAACAGTCGCTTGTATTTGATCCCAACTAAGATATAATTAATCCTTATTGGAAGCAAAACCAGCCTATTGGGTTAATTTAATGTTTAAATGAATTTCTAGTAGACTTAAGGCATGAAGATCCAAATTACGGAAAGATACATTATCCGGAAACCCCCAGGTCCCGAGCATTCTGGATAAAAGGTCCCATACCTGTATATATATTTTGTAGGACTGCAGGTACATAAAACATACACAACACATAGAGCTCCAATAAGTGGCAAAATAAACTTACAGCAAAGCAGCCAATCACATCATTTTCACCAAATGTTTCCCCATATGGATCAAATTGGGAGCTGGTGACTTTCAGGCCTCTACTGTCGTATGCAAAGGACAAGTCATCTTCACCTATTGGCAACAGTTAATTGGGAAAGAGGAACGAGAGAAGAAAGTTAAGAGTTATTTCCTAAAAGGTCTCTGTATTCACTAAATCAGACATAACAGAAATATAAGAAGTAGGAAGAACTAAAATGTTATATTTTACAATCAAACACTTAAATCACTGAAGCAAAGATGTGTCATTACCAAGCTGAGGAGATGACTGGCCAACAGACCAACCAACACGTAACAATGGAGTTTCTGCGCAGCCTTCCTTTTGTGGTAAATTGTCCGTTAACTATAAAAATATGAAAACAGAATTATTACAAGAGAGAGAAACACTCATTTTCAAAAATGGTTGAGATCTAGGTTTTCTTAAAAAAATAGCACACTTCAAAAGAAACTACTACGTAAAAGCAAGACAATGTTCATACAAGTATTATACGGAGATGTTCTTTATTGCGTCAAACTGTTTTCAATATAGTTCATAGTCCCATCATTTTTTTGCATGTACTAAAAGGTTCTCCTTTTAAAGGGATCGTCCACGCTCCATGGTTTTTTTATTTGCAAATATACCGTATATACTCGAGTATAAGCCGAGGTACCTAATTTTACCTCCAAAAACTGGGAAAGCTTATTGACTCGAGTATAAGCCTAGGGTGAGAAATGCAGCAGCTGCTGGTAAGTTTCAATCAAAAAATTGAGGGTTTCTGCTCCCATTGGAGGTGCCGGCGTCTCGTTTTTGGATGCCGGCGAATATTCTTTGGGACTATTCTTGGACGCCGGGGACCGTTTTTGCGCTTGACCCGAGTATAAGCCTCGGTAGAGTTTTTCAGCATACTTTGGGGGCTGAAAAACTTGGCTTATACTCGAGTATATACGGTATTCAATTTTTTTTTTTATTAAATAACCCCCCTTATCGAATTTCAAGTAAATTCAAGTTTATGAAGAGTTAAAAACAAATCACACGAACATTCATAACTGTGCCCTTTAATAGTAACACTAATATTGTAGATTCACAGAGCAATTGTTATTTGGCTGCCAGAGTCAGTGACCGGCACTTGATAGCTGGGAAGATGCAGAAAACTATAAAAATATGAAGACCAAAAAGTTGCTAAGAAAAGGGAATTCTATATCAAACTTAAAATTCTTAGAGGGTTAACTACCCCTTATGGTTAACAATGAAAATGGAAGCGGCAATAGATTATTCACCTTGACTTCAAAGTACACTTTTCCATTAGTCACTCCATGAGTGGCTCGTGAACCCGACCACAGTGAAGGGAATTTTTCAAAGAAAAGTGGTCTCCCTCCGAAACGGTCTTTATCCATTTTCAACTGCAAGTCACATGTCACTGTAATAATAAAGGAGTATAGCTTTAAATATTCAAGTTTAATGTTAAAGTTAGAAAGAATGATTAGAAATCCATAAAGCCTGCTTCATAGAGTGCAAGGTAAGGGGAAAAAACCCAGAAAAAAACTACAAAGCCAACACTGATCACAAAATGTCTTATGCCCTACATTTCTTATTACATAGCAAAACTATCATGGGGTGCTATGTGCATTACTGGGGAGTATAAGGTTTAAAGATCTGAGGACAACATCACAAACACAATTCAATTTTTGATGGCATGGAATGAGACAGAAATATGGTAGTATATTTACTCATATTAATTTGGGGTTTAACTCTCATGATTCGGGCGTGATTTTTATGATGTCGTTTTTATCTCTAAATGACACTGTTTACACTGCAAATAATTCACTGTACAATATAAAATGTCATTCCTGAAGCAGCAAGTGTATTTAGTTGTAATATTGGTGTGTAGGTGCATCTCAGCTCATTTTGCCTGGTCATGTGATTTCAGAAAGAGCCAGCACTTTAGGATGGAACTGCTTTCTGGCAGCCTGTTGTTTCTCCTACTCAATGTAACTGAATGTGTCTCAGTGGGACCTGGATTTTACTATTGAGTGCTGTTCTTAGATCTACCAGGCAGCTGTTATCTTGTGTTAGGGAGCTGCTATCTGGTTACCTTCCCATTGTTCTGTTGTTAGGCTGCTGGGGAGGAAAAGGGAGGTTGTGATTTCACTCCAACTTGCAGTACAGCAGTAAAGAGTGACTGAAGTTTATCAGAGCACAAGTCACATGACTGGGGGCAGCTGGGAAATTGACAATATGTCTAGCCCCATGTCAGATTTCAAAATTGAATATAAAATCTGTTTGCTCTTTTGAGAAATGGATTTCAGCTCGAAATTCTGCTGGAGCAGCACTATTAACGGATTCATTTTGAAAAAAATATTTTTTCCCATGACAGGATCCCTTTAAAGAAGAAAGCAAAAACTGCAAAAGAATAAATAACGAAGACCAATTAAAAAGCTGCTTAGAGTTGGCCATTCTATAACATGTTAAAATGTAATGTAAAGGTGAACTACCCCTTTAACTATGGGAAATTACCAAAGAAAACAGGAAATGCTTTTTGCTCAGCGTGATCTAAAGGTTACAGAAAGGGAAGGCATTTTTGGGTGTTTTGATGCGGTTTGCTGTAACATAAAACAATTATTAGCAAGTACCTACATTTATCCAAACACAGAACACTGTCCTCTATGTCACTGTCTTCCTCTTCAGGAGGAACGGGAGACTTGGATCTAATACGGGAAAGAAGAAATGAATAAAGGATTGCTGTATCAAAGCTAACATTTGTACAAAACTCTTTCTACATTTAGTTATAAAGCTCAATACACGAGATGTAAAGTCTGATTTAAATGTAACAGAGTGATTAATAGAAATGATATGTGCCTCTTACTCATACTGCATCAGTCTGAATATTTTGAACTAACGAGTAGCAATATTTCTCACCTGCTATAATACGCTTCCTCTTTGAATTCATGATACGTCCGACCATTCTGTTCATCCTCCCTTATTCTCTTAATTCCGTGACGTTTTGGCTCGGCGCTCTTTGAATCAGGCTCCTCCTCCTTGATCTGGATACTCTCAGCTGCTGCAAAAGAACAGAGATGGATTGTCTTCGCTGAACAGTTTCTGCTCTTAAAAGGACATGTTTTGTCTTCATTCCACCATGGTAGAGCTGCATGATCATTTGCCATCCAATAGGATTGTAGAATGGGTGGCCCAAGTAGCCACTTCACCGGTCATACACATCCAGCCAAATCTGGGCACATAGGAGAGCTTAAACCATTGCATCTCATCTTATGGGAGAAAATCCTTCAGCTCTTTACTTGTTTACACCACATTTATACTCCTGAGTGTGATCATATCAATTAGATTGCAAAGCAGACACAGTATAGTTGAGATGGGTATTTATTTAAAAATGAGGCAAATAAAAACAAAAGTCCCAGCTATATGCCACCAGGAAGATTATGGAACATTCCCAGCCAACGACGCATATTCAAGGCTAGAAAAGTATACTCTAGGTCCTTAGACAGAATAAAAGAAAGCTGTTAAAATTCAAGATGAAGCAAATGTAGAAAAAAGGATGCACATTTACTAAGCACGAGTAAAGGATTCGAATGAAAAAACCTTCAAAGTATTTTTTTTTGGGTACTTCGACCATCGACTCGAACGATTCGAAGTAAAAATCGTTTGACTATGCGACCATTCGATAGTTGAAGTACTGTCTCTTTAAAAAACAACACTTTGACTACATACTTCGGTAGTTTAAACCTACCGAGGAACAATGTTAGCCTATTGGGACCTTCCCCATCATTTTTCAAAAAAAATTCTTTGATCGGAGAAAAATCCTTCGATCGATTGCTTAAAATCGTTTGATTCGAAGGATTTTATTGTTCGATTGAACGATTTTTACTTTGATCGATCATAGGCTTTGCGCTAAATCGAAGGATTTAAATTCGAGGGTTTATTAACCCTCGATATTCGACCCTTAGTAAATGTGCCCCTTAGACTTAATTCGCTGTACACAGAGGTACCTCCAAATATTTATTGATGTAGAGTACAAAATCAAACGTTTCAGGGGCTGCCTGCCCCCTTTGTCAGTGATGTAGAACATTAATGATGATTTCCCCTGAAACGTTTGAATTTGTACTCTGCATCAATAAATATTTGGAGGTACCTCTGTGTACAGCGAATTAAAGGGGCTGTTCAGCTTCAAACAACAAGTTGTTTTCATAGAGATCACCAGAAATAACCACTTTTTCCAATGACTTTCTATTTTTTATGTGTCATCTTTTTTTGTAATAATGTAAAGTGTAATGTTTCACCTTCTAAAGCAGCTCTGGGAGTGAGGGGTCGCCGACCCTGTAAACTGTTCTAAATTGATACATTTAGTTGATACATTTCTTATCTCTGTCCCTGCTGAGCAGAATCTCTGGGTTTCATTACAGGCAGCTGTTAGACTTGATACAATAGTTACTAATACTCCAGAGATGCTGCTGAGAAATGGATCAACTAAATGTTGTAAAATTGTGACAGTTTAGAGTCTGAATCACCTGAATTACTGAGCTGTCAGACTCAAACACCAGAGACACAAACATTCAACTTTACACTTAGATTTTGGAAAAACAGTAAAAAATAGAAAATGTAGAGAAAAAAAAGTCTTTATTTCTGGGCGACAATCTGAAAACAAGTGTTTGGAAGGTGACCGAGCCCTGTAAGTGGTAAGAGAGCATCTTTTTTCTACATTTGCTTCGTATTACGTTCAAGAGGAGTCACGTAACTTAAAAGGAAGTTTTGCAGCGAGCGGAAAGGTTTCATGTGTGAGTGTATTGAAAGCTCTATACTTTGGTTGAATTTAGTTAGTGTGAGTGAGGTTGTTACTTGGAGTCATCTCTGGACCTACCTGTACTAGACTGTTCTTCCTCTGCACATTCCTCTGCAGCCAAGTCTCCTGCATGAGGTTTGGAAGTTGCTCCATTGAGGGATTCCAGGCCCAGATCAGATTCGTGTGGTTCTGCAGCAGCAGCAGCAGGAGGAGGAGGACTTTCTTTGTTCTCATTCTCAGCCGGTGATCCAGTCTCCTCTCCCTCGTGTGTCGCTGCAGGTCCAGTATCATTGCTCTGGGCCGCTTCCATCTCATTAGGATTGGAATCTTCCTCCTCCTCCTCCTGAGCTTCATGTAACATCTCCTCTTCATCCTCCTCCTCCCCTAGATCCAGAGCCAACTCCTCATCGCCCCCAGCCATGTCCTGTATAATCCCCCCTTTCTCTTCATCGCCCCCCAAGAGTTCCGAGTCCAAAGCCTCCTGTAACCGCTCGCACAGCTCAGCCTTAAGCCCGCGGCTCTCCAGGCCCCTCCGCTGCAGCTCAGCCCGCAGCTCGGTCACTTTCATCCTCCGTGGGTCCAGGCCGCTCATCCTTACCTCTGATTATGGAAACAGAAACACAAAGCGGAAATTGAATACCGGAAGCGGAAATTCGCTACCGGAAGCGGAGAAGTGAGCTACAACCGGAAGTAGACCCGCAATAGCGGAAGCTAGGAAACTGGACAGGACGATAGAAGAAAAGAGGCAACAGTCACTGTAATAGTCCAAATGGGAGTCCAATCAGGGACTTTCTTTGTGCGCGCGCGCTTACAATAAGATCCAATCGTCACGCGGATTCCCTTCCGGTAAAGATGACGTTCCTAAGTGGGCTGCGGCCACAAATAAATACACGGAATGTACAAGTTGTTGCAGGACTTTCTGTATAGCGCTCTTTTTCTTCCCTATCACAAGCTGTCCGCCACTGCAAAAAGAGACAACCTACACCTGTGAACCACGCCTGTGTGACACGCGTCAATCCTATTGGTCAATCCGACAAAGCTTCGTTCCGCATTAGTGACGTGGCCGAAACGGATTGGCTATAAGAAGACCGGTGGTTATGGTTTGCTCCAATAGAACTCTATCCCCTCTCTCCTAATTGGCTGCTGCTAAATTACCCGCTGTTTCATTCTGAAGAAAAATAAACAGTGACGTTTTGCGTTCTGATTGGTTACCTTCAGCACATGGCTTCACTCATAGTTATTAACTCATAGTTATTGTAGCGTGATTCTGTCGCACGTGTCACTTTGGAGAAGGATCATTTAAACGCCAGAATTCACCATTTTGTTCGGTCAAAACGCAAACAAATAAAGTTAGTAGCAGAGCGCGTCACGTGACGCCGCGTCTTCATAGTTGTGGGCGGAGTCAGGAAGCCGGAAGTAAGATGCGGCGGGGAGTGAATTATGGCTGAGCAGGTAGTGGTGCTTTTTGTTTCTACTGAGAGGCTTTAGTCATAGTGACACGGACTGCGAGTCTCAGATGTTTCTTGTATGGACTGTAATCACTCGGGGTCGCACTATTCCCTGGTCATCTGGAGCCTTTACCTCAGACCTCACAATCCCTCCCCCATTTACTTGTTTTAAAGGGATACTGTCATGGGAAAACATGTTTTTTTTTCAAAATGAATCAGTTAATAGTGCTGCTCCCGCAGAATTCTGCACTGAAATCCATTTCTCATAAGAGCAAACACATTTTTTTTATATTTAATTTTGAAATCTGACATGGGGCTAGACATATTGTCAATTTCCCAGATGCCCCCAGTCATGTGACTTGTGCTCTGATAAACTTCAATCACTCTTTACTGCTGTACTGCAAGTTGGAGTGATATCACCCCCTCCCTTTCCCCCCAGCAGCCAAACAAAAGAACAATGGGAAGGTAACCAGATAGCAGCTCCCTAACACAAGTAGGGTTGCCACCCGGCTATTTTACTGGCCTAGCCGGTAAAATACCTGCCGGGGCCGGTATTACAAATTTACCGGCAATGTGGCTGCCAGTAAATTTGTATAGCTAAACAAAAAGAAAGAAAAAGTACGACCCATAGTGTTGCACCTACCCACTTTTTAATCTTTGCCAGTAAATTTGTAATACCATTAAAAGGAGCCCTTGGCCTGCCCCCAATCCCCTGGAACTTACCTTATCTTTTACTTCTTCTAGCGACGGTGGCACGCCCCCGCCCCTTTTGATGTCACGGCCCGCCCCCTTGTGACCCCGCCCCCCAGCAGCCGTTAATACATTTTAAAAAAGGTGGCAACCCTTAACACAAGATAACAGCTGCCTGGTAGATCTAAGGCTGCTCACAAAAAGGGAGATCCGCTTATTCGGTGATGTCGGATGATCTGCCCACATTGAGGTGGCGCAGGGGCGTTTCTGCCATGAGGCAACGTGAGTATCTTCCCTCAGGCGGCAGCTTCCCAGAAGTTACCAAAAGCCGCTCCTGGTAACTTTAAAGGCGAATTTCCGGTTATGATACTGGGAATTTGGCTTTTCTAGTGCAGAGAATGAAATCTCGCTCTCTACACTAGCGATGCGCTCCCCCAGCGGACCCCCATTTACAAGGTTAAGTGCAACGGGCGGGGGCATTTTGAACACTCTCTGGGTATTTTGTCACCCACCTGCTACTCTACCAAACACTTGAGCAACAAAATGCTTAGCTATCCTATCAGACTCCTTATACACCTCCTGATAACCCGTCAGCCTCCTTGTGCACCTCATGCTCCTGTCTGCTATACTTCTATAGACTACTTATACACCTCCTGGTAAACTGTCAGCTTTTCTCCTGTCTAGCTGACCTATCAGCCTATTTAATAAACACCTCCTGCTCATGCACATCTATCCTTTTATGCACCGGCTCCAGCTCATGTTTAGTACATTTCCTATTCTGACTTTTTATGCTGGTTGCAAATAATAAACCTGTTATAAACCTAAACTGTTTACTGACCGACCTTAATGTGTGTCAGTCCCCCTTCCATTAATTTGGCCAAATTTGGGACAAATATTTGACCAAAAGTGTTTTTACATAGTTCCCGAAGAGCTCAATCTAGAGGCCAATTAATAGATGGTTCTATGTAGAGACTTCAGAATTCCATCAGGAGAGGAAGCAGTATGGAAGCTCTGAAGGAAATAAAATGAGTAGAGGCAAATGTTCTGTTCATTCAGTATATTGTGCTTCATGTTTTGCTATAAATACCTCTACTTAGAAATGTGGTATTTTCTATAAAGTAAAATATTAGGATATTATAAAATATCTCTTGTAAAATATAAGGATATTATAAGTTACCAAGGAGTTTCATGACCATATAAAAGTACGTGGCCGAAGGCCGAGTGTTTTTATACAGGTCAATGAACTCCGAGGTAACGTCTAATATCCTCATATTTTACAACTGGGGGTACTTTATTTATTATAATACACAAGTTTCAGTGAGTCATGTGACAGAAATGACATCAGAACTCACCGTTTATAACTGATGACATCAGAACTCACCGCTTATAAGGATATAATTTACAAGATATTCATGGCTTTTGTGTATTATATGCCAATATAAAACCACCTTAAAAGAGAACTAAACCCCTACCCTCCTAAACTTGCAGGCATTGCCCCCCTCTCCCTCCCCGCAATGTTTAGAAAAAACCTTTAAAAATTCTGACCCTTAAATGCAGAGAAGCGCAGCGGAGCTCCCGGTCGCCATTTTCCAGCTCTTCGTATTGTCTTCGGGTCTCAACACTGATTTGTACAGTTGAAGCTGATTCCTGACTTGGCCAAACTGCACATGTGCTGCCAGGATTTGTGTCGGCGAAGAGACCTGGTGACTATATGAAAAGCTGGAAGATGGCTACCGGGAGCTCTGCTGCACTTCAGAATTTTTTAAAGGTTTTTTTTTTTTTACACAAAGCACATGGCAGGGAGGGAGAGGTTTATGGGGGCTCTTCATAGGGGGTTTAGTTCTCCTTTAAGCTAATTGTCCTTGGGAATTTACAGGCACTTATTCTACAAGCCTTTCTATTCCCACACTAGCCACAGTTTCCAGACAGATGTCTCAGGTCTCCTCTCGGGGCTCAACTGGCCTCCACCTCTTCTCCCCCAAACTTGGACAATATGAGGACACATCCTTTATCCTAAAGTGCTCAGTCTTTCTTTAAAGTGCTGTTTTCTTCTGCACAAAGGATCATAATGTAATAGAGTTGAAAGGAACTTGAATACAATCTATTTGTTCAGTTATTTGGTTACACAATGTTGTACTCAGCAGAGAAACTCATCAGTACAGTACAGTGATCAATACATTCATTCTTCTGCTTCCCATTCTCTTTAGAAGACATTTATGTCCACAGCTGGATAGAAGTTGGGTAGAAGTGAACATTGCCGATGGATACCTGCCTACAAATACAACTGTCTACTGCAGACGACGTGTTTCAAGGACATGGTGATCATAGAGGTGGAAACTGCTGCTCGAGGGTGGAGAAAGTATAACACCCACAGTTATAAACAAAAACAATTTAAGCACACAAAGGGCAATGTTCTCTAATCTCAACGACATGTCAAAGGGATGGAACAATCATCACTTTTTGTTTTGCTTTCCTCTAAGAGTAATCTTATTATGGATCTTGTGTTTGTCTTTCATCTGAGATAGTCGCCCGAAGTTTCCTCGTGAGACAACTTGGGGCAAACAAAGCGATTTGAGTGTTATCCCGCTGGCGATTTACATTATAGTTGGTGGGAAGGCATTTCGGGGGGGATTAGTTGCCCGAAGAAGAGGCGATTTGTCGATGGGCGACTAATCTCCCCAAGTAGCCACGTTTGCCACCACCCTTAAGGCCGAGCAGGTGCTCTGATTATTGTATACCAACCAAAGGCTATCCCTATTCCTAGATTAAATAAGATTGTGCATGGAGAATCCATAGTGGCCGAAATGGGTAAACTACTGTACTCATCAAAACTTTTGCACAAATTGAAGTTGAAAGTTCACTTTCCATTAAAAACTATACTGACCTCATACAGGTATCTTATATCTCTGCTTATTACAGCCTTCCTAGAGAACGGTATAGTTGTAGAGCAGGGCATTGGGAGCTCCAGTACCACAGAACTCTACCTGAAAACACAAGGATTTTATCTCCCATCATGTCTACTGGGAAAACTGCATTTTCTTTGTCCCAGTTCCTCTACATTGGCTGAACCCCACAGAGGTTCACTATCCTGGAGTCTCATTGCACCATTCCATATAATATCAGATCACTACCGAAGTGCAAAAGAGATACCCTAGTGCAGGGATCCCCAACCTTTAGCATCCGTGAGCAACATTCAGATGTAAAAGGAGTTGGGGAGCAACACTAGCATGAAAACTATTCCTGGGGTGCCAAATAAGGGCTGTGATTGGCCCTTTAGTAGACCCTATGTGGATTGTCAACCTACATTGAAGCTCTGTTTGCCAGAATACCTGGTTTTTATACAACCAAAACTTGCCTCCAAGCCTGGAATTCAAAAATAATCTCCTGCTTTGAGGCCACTGGGAGCAACATCCGAGGGGTTGGGGAGTAACATGTTACTCACGAGCTACTGGTTGGGGATCACTGCTCTAGTGGTACTTATGCTGTCTATTGGACTGCAAAGAGATCAAATTAGTAGCTGGTAGGATGTTTACATTAAATTCAGAAGACCATGCTTCTGCTTGTAAATCCCCGTGAGCCGTACATTTTAAGTACAGTTTATTTAATTTAACTAGAGAATATTTACATATCTTTTTAGCAGAGCCTCCACACTGGCTAGAACATGTAGACTTTTCTAACAGCAAAAACTCTTTCATATAATAATGGACAGTGTCTACAATTAAAAAAAAATGCAATGTTCAGCTTTTTTTTCTTATCTCCCCATTGGTGTAACCAAAAGGCTGAACATTGTGGCACATTCTAACCCCAGGAAGGAATAATTAACTGTCAGTGCCAGTAAGTATCTGTGTCCCATCCGTTTCATTCTGGGTAGAACTGCATCTGCTGCTATTGGAGCTCACACCAGAGAGAGAAGTGAAGACATTTCTGCAAGAAGGTGTGAGATTTGGGGGGTAAATTAAACATTCCAGGAAAGGGGGCCGCCTCAATAAACTGGTCTGAGCTGCTTTCCAGCTATAAAGATATGAAGAGACTAAACAAGAAAATACATGTAATTATACCCAACACCCTGACACACACCACCATTATGTCCATGGCCGGGAACATGAGTCTGAGTCTGGATTTAAATGCAACATCATTCAAGCAGAGAAAACGTCTCGGTAAGGGGGAAATGCAACTGAATATATATATATGCTGTATATGTAACACTATTGCTTTAATGATAAACAGTAGTATCTGTCATTTCTGCACAATGAGCTGAACTATAGTAGTACATATATATACTCTGGGAAGAGTTCCTGAAAAGGAGTGGAGCTCCACCCAAATCCTGTTTTCGCACGATGAAAGAAGATGAATTCGAATCAACATTTCAATACACATTGATTAAACCAATGGTTACGTCTTTAAATGAAACATATTTAACAGAGGAAAATGTATTTGTTAATCAAGTTCTGTTCTTTGGGTCTGTCTCTGATCATGGTCAAGATCAATCACATTTTAAGTGATTTTGCTGGTGTGTAGTTTACAGAATGTTTATAGAGAACACTAAGATTTTTTTCTCCTACTGAAACGTAACTGTTAATTGCAGACAGCCGCATACATGAGGTGAACAGAGTGAAGAACCGATTTCCCTATAAGATTCCGGTAAGAGACTTATCTATTTATCTACAGTATCAATCTATCGCCAACTATCTCTATCTATCCACCCTCCATCCATCCATCTATCTCTCTATCATCTATCCATCCAGCTTTCTCTATCTATCTATCTATCTATATCTATCCATCTATCTATCTATCTATCAATCTATCTCTCTATCTATCTATCATCTATCCATCCATCTAATCTATCTCTATCTATCATGTATCTATCATCTATCTATTATCTATCTATCTAACTATCTATTATCTATCTATCTCTCTCTATCTATCCATCTCTCTCTCTATCTTTCATCTATCCATCCCTCTATCTATCATCTATCTAATCTATCATATATCTCTCTACCTATCTCTCTATCCATCTCTATCTATCTATCTCTATCTATCCATCTCTCTCTCTCTCTATCCATCTCTCTATCTATCACATATCTCTCTACCTATCTCTCTATCCATCTCTATCTATCCATCTATCTATCCATCCAATCTATCTCTATCTATCTATCGACTCTCTCTCATTTATCTCTCTCTCTCTCTCTATCCATCCATCTAATCTCTATCTATCTATCTATCTATCTCTCTCTCTATCCATCAACTCTCTCTCAGTATCTCTCTATCATTTATCTATCTCTCTCTCTCCATCCATCTATCAATCATCTATCTGTCTATATATCTATTTATCTATCCTCTATCATCCATCTCTCTATCATCTGTCTATCTGTCCATCTATCTATCTATCTATCTATCTATCTATCTATCTATCTATCTATATCTATCCATCAACTCTCTCTCATTTATCTCTCTCTCTCTCTATCCATCCATCTAATCTCTATCTATCTATCTATCTCTCTATCTATCCATCAACTCTCTCTCACTATCATTTATCTATCTCTCTCTCTCTCTCTCTCCATCCATCTATCAATCATCTATCTGTCTATATATGTATTTATCTATCCTCTATCATCCATCTCTCTATCATCTGTCTATCTGTCCATCTATCTATCTATCTATCTATCTATCTATCTATCTATCTATCTATCCATCAACTCTCTCTCTCATTTATCTCTCTCTCTCTCTCTCTCTATCCATCCATCTAATCTCTATCTATCTATCTATCTATCTCTCTATCTATCCATCAACTCTCTCTCACTATCTCTCTATCATTTATCTATCTCTCTCTCTCTCTCTCTCTCTCTCCATCCATCTATCAATCATCTATCTGTCTATATATGTATTTATCTATCCTCTATCCATCCATCCATCCATCCATCCATCCATCCATCCATCCATCCATCTATCCATCCTTCTATCTGTCTATAATAGATCTATCTATTTAAAGCAAACAAAAAAGTACAGCCGGCTGAGTTAGACTAACTGATTTTAATTTTAAAACAAACAAAAGAAATTCCAATGTTTCGTTCACATCGCCGTGATCTTCCACGGGAAAAAAAAAGATCACAAATATGCGATTGAAAAGGTGAAATTTCTTTTGGTTTGTTGATTAAAATCAGTTATTCTTAATGAGCCTGTGGAGTGCTGTATTTTTTTGTTGCATTGCACACATTTTACCTGCACCCAGGCATGCTGTGTTTTAGTTTGTGGAGTGCTCCTCATTATTTTCCAATTTATTTATTTTATTTACATTTTTTCACTGCATTATGAAGTGCTAAGCTTTAGCAAGTAGAGGTGAAAGGGCAGATCCGAGTTTCTCTTTGATCTCCTGCACCGACGCCAGATACTTAGTTTCTAAAACGTAATTAAAATAAGAGCCCAGAACACTCACCAACGTCACGGCGATACATTTGAAACAATTTAAGATAAGCAAAGATACAATTATAACAATTTAAGATCAGCAAGTCTCTTGGGAGAAATGTGACTCACAGCTTAAAGGGCAATTTCACCTTTGTTAGCAAAACAGTTATAACACATAAAACATGGCCCTAAAACTCCCAGAAATGTGTTCAAACTCATAACCTGCCGAATTTTGCAAAACGGACATGGTAATTATTAAGGGTGTGCCCATAAAAAGGGCATGGTCAAAAAATGTTTACGGGTCTAAGCGCAGCTGATGTTTTTATCCCTCTTTACATTTTTCAGATGTTGAAAGGGAGGTCAAATAACAGATTCACATCAGTGTAAATCAGTTGGAAGAGGACTAGGTTGCTGCTTGTTGGGGTTTCTAAGCTATCATTGGCTTTATAAGCCTATACCGGGCCCAATACGTTTTTGACTGTCAACAGTTGCCGAGAAATAAGACAATATTGGCCTTTGTATTATTGGCTAAGGACACCACTCTTAGTCCAGCCATAGCCCTTTTCCCCCCCATAGCCCTCCTGCATTGTTATCAACCCTTACAAGAATACAGCACATAACTAAGCCTAGCAGCCCATGGATTTATGGGGTTATGTAATAAAAAGGCACTGGATTTACAGTAACTCATAGCAACCAATCAACAGGAAGCGTTTACTGGTCACCTATTGGTTGCTGTGGGTTACTGCTCCCGGGCAAACTCAGTGCTTTTTATTACATATGGTGGTTTGTCTGATATCATTGGGGGAAAACCAAAGGACAAATCCAGGCAAAGTACGAGCATCTCTGTTAACCTGTACAGATCTATACCAAATCATTGAGAAAAAGTTTCATCCAAAAAGAAAACATTTTTACTACACCTGTACATGATCTCTTGGCGTATGGATATGCCTCATAGCAAGACTTGTATTACTCATGCATCATTCATTCTTCTGCTGCACCCACTTCACCCCAATACTTCTTCTCTCAGGTAATAGTTGAAAGAAGCCCGCGGGAGAAGCGGTTGCCTCGGCTCGAGAAAATCAAATTTCTGGTGCCCCCTGAAATCACGATGGGGCAGTTTGTCAATACGATCAGGTAATAAAAAAAAAATGTTACAACTCTACTCACATTGTAGATTTTCATATATTGCTTTATGTCCGAAACAAATGTGTCCATTCATCATCAAATACATAGAAATGATCAAGGATGATGTGGTTTCCGTTATAAAATAGCTCCCAAATGCAGAGGGGTTCTTTGCCTACAGAACCCGAAAATGGGGTCTCCTTGTTGTCCTAGTGCAGTGATCCCCAACCAGTAGCTCGTGAGTAACATGTTGCTCCCAGTGGCCTCAAAGCAGGAGATTATTTTTGAATTCCAGGCTTGGAGGCAAGTTTTGGTTGTATAAAAACCAGGTGTACTGACAAACGGAGCCTTAATGTAGGTTGACAATCCACATAGGGGTTATTAAATAGCCAATCACAGCCCTTATTTGGCACCCCAGGAACATGTTTCATGCTAATGTTGCTCCCCAACTCCTTTTACTTCTGAATGTTGCTCATGGGTTGTAAAGGTTGGGGATCCCTGTCCTAGTGGGTCAACATGATCCCCTTTATTTCAGGGAAATACCCTCCTACAAAAATACTCTATATATGTAGACAACTGTCGTTAATAAAATAATTATCTGTCATATAGCAAGTCTCAAAACTTGATGGTTCCTAAAAAACACCGTGTAGTTTCTGCATCTGAATACCTGGACACTTGGTTAATCTCATAGCCTGTAGGCTCAAACTTTACTAAATCAACCCCTTATACTGCACTAAATGATAATTTGATATTAAAGGGGTTGTTCTCCTTCCAGTTAACTTTCAGTATGACATAGAGAGTGATATTCTCAGACAATCTGCAGTTGGTTTTCATTTTTTATTATTTGTGGTTTTTGAGTTATTTAGCTTTTTATTCAGCAGCTCTCCAGTTTGCCATTTCAGCCATCTGGTTACTAGGGTCCAAATTCCCCTAGCAACCATACACTGATTTGGTTAAGAGACAGGAATATGAATAGGAGAGACCTAAATAGAAAGATGAGGAATAAAAAAAAACCTAATATCTAAAATTCCCAACCCGAAAACTCAAATCGAATTGGACTAAACTTCTGCGAAAAAAACTTGAATGTCAGGAAGGCTAGTAACATCTTCAAATTGGCCACTGGACCTCTCCCATTGACTTCTACATGAACTCGGCAGGTTTTAGGTGGCGAATAGTCGAATTCAAATTTTTAAAGGGGCAAGGTTAGATAAATCACGGAATTTGAATTCAAATTTGAATTATTCACAATTTGAATTTGAGAGGTTTGACAATAAAAAAAATTTAAATTTCTAATTTGGATTTTCAATTTGGCCCTCAATAAATCTGCCCCTTAAAGTTTAGCTCCTTGCCCTCCCTTCTCAAAGGCTGGAGTTTGCCCCACCCTAGCGGATGGCTGAACAGTATAGGGGAAGTGCAAGTCAAGCTTCTCTAAGTAATGCTGACACTTTATAAAAGGTGACAGTTTGGTATTACGTTAAATCTGAAATTAGTGCCAAAGAGAGCATTAGCCAATGACAGTGGTTATTGAGAGAAGGGAGTATATATAGTGAATAAAGTACCCCCTCTTGTAAAATATAAGGATATTATAAGTTACCGAGGAGTTTCATGACCATATAAAAACACGAGGCTGAAGGCCGAGTGTTTTTATACAGGTCATGGAACTCCGAGGTAACTTCTAATATCCTCATATTTTACAACTGGGGGTACTTTATTTATTATAATACACAAATTTCAATGAGTCATGTGACAGAAATGACATCACTACTCACCGTTTATAAGGATATAATTTACAAGATATTCATGGCTTTTGTGTATTATACCCGGTTATCCTCTATTTGTTTCCCTGGAAGTAAAGTAGGGAAGCACCAAATCCAGGATTCGGTTCAGAATCCAGCCATTTTCAGCAGGATTCGGAATCCAAAATAGCGGATTCGGTGCATCCCTAAAATAAAGGAGTATATTTAACAAAAAGTGAAGTTAGTGATCGCCACAGTCTTCAAGAGTGAACTTCCGCCACTCTCCATTCATTTCTATGGGGTTTTAAAAAGAGTATTTATCAATGGGTGAAAGTGAACCTTTTGATAAATACGCCTTTCAAAAACCCGTAGAAATGAATGGGGAATTTCACTCTAGTGGACTGTGCTGATCTCTAACTTCACTCTTTCATAAATATATGGTACCCCAAAGAGTACAACACTGGTTGCGGATATGCAGCGAATGTTATACGAGTACACATGTAGGAGTATTCTGGATAACAGGTCTTAATGGTCTATAGCACATTACATTTTTAATGGTCTATAGAAGTGACTGGTGTAATAGTCTATAGAATAAATTTAACTAATTAGGGTTTATTTTCCCCTTTAACTAGTGATGGGCGAATTTGGGACATTTTCATTCGCCGGAAAATTTGAGAATTTCCTGCAAAATGGCGAAAATGCGCCGAATCTCAGGAATTCACCGCAAATTCACGCTTGGCGACTAAATTCACCCATCACTACCGTTAGCCCTTAGAGGCACATTTGTCAAGGGTTGAATTTTGAATTCATTTTTTTTTTTAAACTCCCATTAACCCAAAATACGACCAATTGGAATTTATTATCAAAATCAAAATTTTTTAAACTCGGATGAATAGGATCGACCCTAAAAATCGAAATCGTTTTTTAAAAACTCGATTCAGGAAGGCTGCGAACAACTCAATTGATCCTAGGACAGCAATTCGGCACGTTTTAGGTGGCGAATAGTCGAATTCGAGTTCTTAAAGGGCCAGAGTATGATAAATCTTGAAAATCCAATTTTTTTTAAAAAAAACTCTAATTGAATTTGAATAACTCCGTAGTTGAATGACAGTTTTGAAAATTCGAATTCGACCCTTGATAAATCTCCAAGGGCAAAAAATGAAGTGATTGTTGATGTAATTGAGAGCCAGAGACTAATACAGCAGGAAAGTATTCCCTTTAATTCCCTTGTCTGTACTTTCTTAGGTGCAAACTCCCACTGCCTCCCTCCCATTCCTTGTGTGTTGTGGTCGGCGGGCGCGAGCTA